>NW_023270464.1:17154368-17230659 GCF_011800145.1 Mirounga leonina
CAACAGATCAAAACTGAGAATCCAGAAACAGAACCTTACATTCATGACCGCATCTGATTTTCAACAAAGGAACCAAGGCAAAGGTATGCTTTTCTTTTTTTTTTTTAAGATTTTTATTTTATTTATTTATTCGTAAGAGACAGAGAGAGAGAGAGAGGCAGAGGGAGAAGCGATGCAGGGCTCAATCCCAGGACCCCAGGATCACCACCCGAGCCGAAGGCAGACGCCCAACCATCTGAGCCACCCAGGCACCCAAGAAAGGTATGCTTTTCAACAAATGGCACTAGGACAACTTCCAAAATCCCACTGCAAAAAAATGACCTTAAGTCCTCACACTTCACACTATAAACAGAAAGTGCAAAATGGAACAGAGACCTAAACATAAGAATTAAAATTCCTGTAAGAAAATAAAGAAGAGGGCGCCTGGGTGGCTCAGTCATTGGGTGTCTGCCTTCGGCTCAGGTCGTGATCCCAGGGTCCTGGGATGGAGCCCCTCATCGGGCTCCCTGCTCAGCAGGAAGCCTGCTTCTCCCTCTCCCACTTGTGTTCCCTCTTGTGTTCCCTCTCGCTGTCTGTCCCTCTCGCTGTGTTCCCTCTCGCTGTCTGTCTCTCTGTGTCAAATAAATAAATAAAATCTTAAAAAAAAAAAAAAGAAGAAGAAAGTCTTTGTACCTTAGGTTAAGCAAATATGTCTTATTTTATATGACATTAAGCACAATCCATTAAAAAATTGATAAATTATACTTCATCAAATTTACAAACGTTTTGTTCTTCAAAGACAACATTAAAAAAATAGCCACAGATTGGGACAAAATACTTGCAAATCATAAAGCACCTGAATCTGGAATACAAAAGAGTGAAGGAAGGAAGGAAGGAAGGAAGGAAGGAAGGAAGGAAGGATCTCTTCGACTCTTGAGACAACCTAATTTACAAATAGGCAAGGAAGACTTAAGACATTTCACCAAAGATACACAAATGGCTAATGAACACATGAACAGATGTTCAACATTATCATTCATTGTAAAAGTGCAATTCTGAGCCACAATGAGATACCACTACACTCCTACCAGAATGACTAGAACCCAAAAGACTGACAAGTATTGGTGACCATATAGAGAAACTAAAAATTCAAACATTTCTGGTGGGAATGGCAAATGGAAATCAGCCTGGTAGCTTCTTAAGTTACATACATACTTTCCAAACAATCCGGCAATTTCACTAAGTATCTAATGAAGATAAATAAAAATATATGTCCATGCACAGACTCAACAGTCCAAAACTGCAGCAACCTAAATGTCCATCAACTAGTGACTGGACGCACAGATAATGGACTACTACTCCATTTTAAGAGAATTAACTCCTGATAAACTCAGTGACACAGGTGAAGCTCAAAAAAGTATTATGCTAAATGAAATAAGCCAAAAACAAAAGACTACTTATTAGGATTCCATTTATATGAAATTCTAGAGAAGTTAAATCTCTAGAGATGAAAACCAATTACTGATTGCCTAAGGCTAGAGGTAGAAGCAGAAATTAATTAGACAGACAAGACGGAACTTCTCTGGGTAAAGAAAATATTCTAAAACTAGATTATGATGGGTGCACAACTCCAGACATTTACTGAAAAATACTGAATTGTATCCTTACAATCATGTATTTCATGGTATCTAAACTGTATTTCAACACTTTACAAAAAGTTAACAACACATGGGGGAAGGGACCACTTTTATGTTTTTCATTATGCTATCCCAAACACGCCTTGCTCAGTTTATGCACATAGTAGGCACAAAAATCTTTTCTGAGTTAAAATAAAAACAAACTGTGGAGCATTTCCCTATCAATGTGACCCCTGACTGCTTACTGCACGCCAGAACCTACTCTAGGCAATGTGGACCACTGATGGATTACGTAAACCAGATCCCTGCTGCTTCTTATGCATAAATCTAATGACATGAGATGAATGAGGAAGAAATGAGACATGGGAGGTGCCATGAAGAAAATAAAACAGCGTAGGGTGATATGCCCGTCCCACAGGCAGCTTCAGTTAGGTGGTCTGAGGAGACATCTAAAAGGAAGTGGTCATGTAGGCTGAGGCAAAAATGTTAAGACGTGACTGGCCACGTGAAGATGAGGGGGGAGAACATTCCAGACAAAAAGAGTGGCAGGGGCCTGGCACGTTACAGGTACAGGAAGATGACAAAATGGCTGAAGCAGAATGAGTGGTGAACAAAGTGGGACTGGAGGAGTCAGAGTACTATTGAGGGGCCACACAGACCAGGGTCTTCCAAGTTAGGGTAACAGATTTAGATTTCATTCTAAGGATCACTGAATACCACTGGATAACTTTTAAGTTTCAGGAAACATGCATAGCATCTCTCCCATAAAAATCTTCTCAATAAAAACATTCCACGATTCTTTAGTAAGTTAAAGATCTGAATAACACCTAATGCTGACAGCTTATTATCAAAGGTTTGGGTTTGGGGCGCCTGGGTGGCTCAGTCGTTAAGCATCTGCCTTCGGCTCAGGTCATGATCCCAGGATCCTGGGATCAAGCCCCGCATCCGGCTCCCTGCTCCGCGGGGAAGCCTGCTTCTCCCTCTCCTACTCCCCCTGCTTGTATTCCCTCTCTAGCTGTGTCTCTCTGTCAAATAAATAAATAAAATCTTAAAAAAAAATAAAAATAAAAATAAAAGGTTTGGGTTTAAGATATTAATGCTTATCACACTGTGTATCTTATATACATCATTTCAATTATTAATTACCTTGTAACAACAGTGAGAAGGTCTGAGGTTTCCTATTTACCAATTATTTCCCCAAAGCATTAACTGATTTAAACATCTGGTAGGTAACTCCTCCTTGACATGCTGAATTCTGTGCCTCCTAACATTTATTATGAAACATTTTACTAATTTTGTTCCTGCACCAGTTTAATGTTTTGCTGTCCCCAAATCATGCCATCTGTCTTCCCTAAGGTCTATTTTTTAAAAGTTAAAAAGCATTGGCATTTCAGACATTCTCCATCTTTCGAAATACACAGGAAGGAGCTTACTTCTCCGGCATAATAAAGTGCAGCAAGGACCAGAGCTCCTTGAGGGAATTCTGAAGAGGGGTCCCCGTAATCAGGAGCCTATGGTGGGACTTGAAATCAATCAGAGTTTTATACAATAAAGAGTCATCATTCTTCAACCGATGGGCTTCATCCACTCCCAGAAAGGCCCAGTTAATACTGCCCAGCACAGTCTAAAGTAAAAACAAAACAGAACGAGCCACCAGGTCAGAAGGGAACCCAAAAGTACTTTCAAGTGTTAATTATCTCTGTACAAATACCATCACAAAGGTATACATAGAAAACATTTATTTTTCATGGACTTAAATTGTATTAGGACTCCTCTGTTTATTCTGTTTTTGGCCAGATTGGTGTCTACTCAGAAGAGCACATCACCATCCAAAAGGTCTTGGGGAGAGGGGGAGTCTCTTATGCCAGGCATTGCTGCATGCCCCACAGCAAGAACTCAAAAATTGGTATGCTGGGCAAAAACAATACAAAAACAAAAAACACGATTTTGCACTCTCGTTAAGTCTTTTCTGCCTATTCTCCACCTCAACCATGAAGCACAGAAACACCAAGAGCCACCAAATTGAACTCATTTACACTTATTATCACCAATGGGACCACCTGCCACATACATTTCTTAGCAATTGTAGAAAGGAAATGGTGTAAAGACGTTCATTTTTCTGTCCTCCTTGTAGAGACCATTCACATCATCTGCTGTGGAGAAATTCCTTGACAATGATATGATGGGAAATGCCCAGGATGGAGCTTAGGTAAGTTACTGGCCTCAATACCCTTTCATCCTGTTTAATTCAAATGGACTAAGCAATCTCAAGTCCCCTTCAACTGTAAAGTTCTGATTTTTATTTACAACCTTAACATTCTCTTTGGATTGTTTGTTCATTTGTTTGCTTTTTAAAATAAATAAAGAAAAGTAACAAGGCAAGCAGGAAGCAAGGACCCCACAATTTGGACAAGTCACACACCTTATCTTTTAAGAGGATCTCATATGTTGTTATAAGTGCATTGAACTTCAGCCTTTTAGTCTGAGAATGAATCCATTCATATTCCCGTATCTAGAAGAGAAATCAGTAATTAAGATACAAATTCTACTTTTACCTTTCTATATCACCAGCAATCTTGTGATAGATGCAATAGCAACATGCCAAATAAAAAATAAACCTGACCAGAATTTAATATTTTATACATTCTAAATTGACCTAAGCAACCACAATATAGAGCAGTTATAAGAGAATTAAAATATCACTGAGCAGCAAAAACTTTACAGCCAGGTTTCAAATAAACTGTCATCTTCCCCCACCTCCGCTCCAACACAACTGACCAAAAACACGAATTGCATCTGCAATTAAACCCTGGTGACTTGAATTTATCTAGCAATCTCCCAAAATATGCATTTTCTTAAGAATATTTTATTATTCTTTGTTCTTTGGTAGGACAATACTTTTATTAACAAGTAGAACAAATCCCAACCTCTGGCTCAGTCAGAAATGTCATTAATCAGGAGCAGAAAGATGTGGCCTCCAAGAAAAAGGAAAGGGAAGGTTACAGGATTAAATGTAATTTAATATGAATGAAAGTAATGTCAGTGTAAAGGAACACAAAAACAAACATATCCATATGCAGTATAATTGGACACCCAGCAAGCACGATGGCCCATGACAAAGCTCCTGCAGTTTGGCTGTCCAGTTAGGAACTGCAGAACCGGGCAATGAGTGTGTGTGCAGGTGATCACCACCAAGTGGGAAGAAAGAGCAAAAAAAAGGAGTATTGGAGTCCACATAGAAAACTTCCCTGACTCAAGTTTTTTTTTTTTTTTTATGTTATGTTCATCACCATACATTATATCATTAGTTTTTGATATAGTGTTCCATGATTCATTATTTGCATGTAACACCCAGTGCTCCATGCAGAACGTGCCCTCTTTAATACCCGTCACCTGGCTAACCCTCAAGTTTTCAGAGTTCACTTTGTCTTCACCTTTGAATGCAGTGCTTGAAGCCATTTTGCATTATCTAGGAAGGCTTTTTTTTCTTTTGTAACGGTTAACAAATGGATTAGCAAAGCTAAGAACTGCTATATGCTTATAAACTCAAAATCAGAGCAGTGAAATCTGGCAGGGTTTAGGTTAGACAATTTGAATGAAAATATTTAATAAAAACAAACTTCAATCAGCATAATACATAACTCTCAAAGGCTTGAGGATTCCTGATGGCTTGCTCTTGTGGTAAGACACCTCCCAGAAAGTTGACTCTAATATACAGTAATGAAAGAGCAAAGGTCTGGGACCAGACACTTCTCTGTCCCAACCCCAGCTCTGCCACATTCTAGCTGGCCTGGAACAATGTTAAACTCTGAGAGTCCTTTTCTTCATCAATCAGTTAGAAAGAGCACCATCTACTTGGAGGACGATCATGAGGGTTACAGGTAATATACACAAAGCACCCAGCATGGGCCCTCGCACGTAACAGGTACTTTTGAAAAAGTCAGTCATTATCAAGAAATGATTTGCTAAACAGAGATCAACTCAAGCTGCCTCTGTTCTCTATGTTCCTGATGCTCACGTTAAGGTTGAAAACAGACAAGTAATTCTCATTTCTATAGCCCTAGGATGGCTCATTGTCCTTTCTCTTTATTACTTCCTTAAAAATTCTGCAACCTTACCAGAGAGAGTAGCTCTCTGCTAAGCCAGCAAAAATAATATTAACATTCCATGAGGTATTAACTCCATCTCATAATCCATTATAAAGCGGTCTTGGAAATACAAAAGACAGAGACAACAAAAATACTGCAATCCAACTAAAAGAGATTCCCATTCATATACTGTCATTGCTTTCCTTTAAAATAGTAAGCATGTTTTAAAGAATATCTGAGTTGCATTTCTGTGATACATAAATCTCCCAACATTGGGGGCACAGCACAATGTCAGAATCATAATGTTACTGAAGACTATAATGGCTTTAGGTCAATTTCCAAAATACATTTATAACACAGATTCTATCCCAATTCTTTTTGTTTACACACCGTATTTCTGCTCATCAGGTCACCTATGTAAACCACTACGTTAATCTCTGGTGCCCAGATTTCAAACTCCCTCTGCCATGAGGTGAGGGTGGATAAAGGGACGACTATAAGAAAGGGGCCATACAGCTGGTGTTGGTGGAACAGGTAGGAGAGGAATGATATGGTCTGGATGGTCTTTCCTAGGCCCATTTCATCGGCAAGGATTACACTGTTACTTCTGCAGAAAGAGAAAAACAAAACAAAACAAAACAAAATCATTAGTGTACACACACAGCAAGGACACCAATGTCTCACAATTCACCAAGCAGGCACTGGCTCCAAGCCTCGACTGTAGTACTTCTCCTGCATAAGAAGAAAGTAGAAGCTACAGGAGAGCAGAATAACAAGTGCTCTGAGTACAATCGAACTTTGGGTCATGACGAGAGCCTCTTCAGACTATGTTCTTGACCTTGCATTTTGGTGTTTGTTTTACTTCTAACCCCGGTAACAGAGGAGGCCGGTTTTGTTACATTGAGGTGTCCAAGAACATGACCTTGGGCTCCATCATTCCAGAAAGCAGAGGCAAACTGGCTATTCCCCACTGCTGCTGAACCCTACAGTCTGACAGTCAGTGCCTCTGCCCAAATCACCCACCCATTCCACTGTAGGCCACTGGGCTGCTGAATGCTACGCACACCACTCCCTGGGCCTATGTGCTGCAGTGCTTGTAGCTTGTTCTAAATACAGGACAATCTACAGCAGAGGCGGGCTACAGACCAGATTTCTGAATCCACCCTACACCTACCAAATGAGAATATCTGGGAAAGACCTCTGGGAAAGGCCTCAGGGATCTGTACTTTTAACAGACACTTCTGGATATTCTGATGCAGGTGTATTCCTTTGACCGCACTTTGAGAAACATTGCTCTAGGAGACAGTCTTGATTTCAACTGGATACTAACAGGAGAGGATTGTCCAGATAGAAGAAAAACACTCAAAGAAATGGCCAGAGTAGGAAAGTATGTTGGGAAATAGAAAACAGCCCATTTGGCAGGGAATTAGGAATAGATGTATGGCTGCATACATTAAGAGCGTCTTGAAAATCAGGCCACTGAAGGTTTACACATACTAACGAATGCTTAACCAATGAACCAGAAAGAACTAAAGTAATATACAAGTTAAAGAAAACTGATTAGAAAAATAAAACATTCAATTTATCAAGAGATTAAATTTTTAAAAATACATTGTATGTTCCACAGAATGACTAATTTTAGGGGAAAAGAACAGAAAAGGACAAAAAATATACTGGGGGAAGGAGAAGGAGGAGCCATACCTCTATAAATTTCAGGTTCACCTGATTTTATGCACTATTCAGACACAGTATGTCCCTTTGAGTAATTTCCCTCCTATTTCTCTCACCATTCCACAGTAGTGGGGAGGAAACAGGGTTCATTTTCTCCAACATTTCCTCTCCCTAGCAAGCTGCCACTGTTCATATAAACACACTATAAAAGATTTGATTTGCCTGTTTTTCTAAAACTAGGCCAAAATAGCGTATTACTTAATGTAAGGTTCCGGTGACCAGGGCCTAACAATTGCATGGGCCCTCTTCAGCTGACTCTGAATTGTTCAGATGGAGTAGAAAATGCTTGCTGGCCAAGGACTCCACATGAACACAGTATGACTGTGAACCAGGTACATGACCTCTTCGTTCCTAAGAGCCTTCACAAGAGGGTCAGACTACATAGCTTGAGGTTCCATCTAGCCTTATAACTATCCTAAAGGAAGATTAGATCTCACTGTTCTCTGAAACAAAACCCATTTTCAAGCAATTTAGAATAGTTCTATCAGACCCACATTCTTAGTCATACAAACAGAATATCCTCAAGAGCTCTAATGTTCCTAAATGTTAGATACTGTATTAGATTTTATAGGACAAAGAGGATAGGTTGTTTTAATTGGGAAGCAGGCATTGTATATGTATCCCTAACTAGAAACCACTTTTTTGGCATTGAGAAAAGCAGCTCTTATGCTTTTATTTTCAAAAGGATGCAGTTTAATTCTGAAATAAGAATTTTTGTTTTACTATAAAACACTGAAAAAATTAAAAGCTGCATGTGGGCGAAGGAGTTTGTAGGCAAGTCTTAAAGGTACTTCTCACGCTGTATGCCCTGTGAGGACATGATGTCTGTCTTGGTTCACTGTTCAACTGTCAAGGCCTAGAGGGGGCCCTCATACACAGTAATTAGAGACTAGGATTTGCAATTGAACTGAAAAATGAAATTCATGAGTACTGCCTCAAAGTACCTTTAACCTTCAAATGCTATTGTCGCAACTTTTTTTTTTTTTTTTTTTTTTTAAGGATTAAGGTGGTTTTGTTACAAAGCCTAATTTTACAGGTTCAACCATCAGAGACCTTCCTCTAAATGGGACAGCATGTAGAGCAATCTCAGGAGGGGGCAGATTTCATGCTATTCTTCAGCACTGCCACGGGACATGAAGTTGAAGGATTCCCTGGCCTAGAAGGAAAATGAACAAAAAACAGACATTTTCTTCTTTCTTCTGAGGAATACTCCTTCCATGCCAAAGATCTGGGCAAATTATCTTGCTATTTATACCCATGAATAACATGTTATGACACAGGTCTCTGGCTATAACGAATTACCCCCAAATAACTAATTAACCAAGTACTCGTTACTTCAGATTAAAATGAAATCACACACACATATAAACTGCTAGAAGAGCCTTCCCTTAATTACATACTTTTTCTGTTTCTGTAATACACAACAGAAAGAAATAATTACTTGCACTTAATAAAGAAGCCAGAAACTGTAAAGAAAATTTCATATTTTTCTACCTACTTGCACCAGGAATGAGCAAGCCAGTTGAGACCTTCTAGCTGATAATCACGGAGCTCCAGGTTCTCCCCTCCTAAATATGCTGGCTGTTTCTTTAAAGCCACAAATCGTGGTCTCTGCTTCAAGGCCTGAAAAACCAAAATTAAAGCCCCTGAAGAAGACTTTCTTGCAGTTCCTATGTAAAATGCTAGCCATGATTTATGTGCTCTGAACCATAGCCCAAAGGTCTAAATTTCACATCTGTATCACCAGCTCTACCCATCTGAGCCCACCCCACCTCCTTTCATTGTGGTCTGTATTCCCAAAGCCAAATGCATCCCAAATAGTTTTTGGTTCACATGATCCTGGTCCTGAAGTCAGTCTGTGAACAGAACTACACAGCACTTTTTTTTATGTTGTCTCCATCATTCAGCAGGGAGTGCTGTACTATCATCTTTACATTATCTCGTTCTAAACTATATAAAACACCACCTCTGGGAAAGTCTGTATACGCTACACCCAGAAGAACTTTACTGTAATAGCGTTTGCAAATTGTGAAATGCAGCCCCTATCTAGCTGGAACCCCCAGGTATGCTGAGTTTGGTTTTCTAAAGGAAAGGGTTTGAAGGACAGTGTGGTCTAGTGGGCCATGTCTCTATGGTTTGCACAAAATACAGATTCCATGGTTAAATCCATTTGGGAAACAATGTAATAAAAGTTACACAGGGCGCCTGGGTGGCTCAAATGGTTAAGCGTCTGCCTTCGGCTCAGGTCATGATCCCAGGGTCCTGGGATCAAGTCCCGCATCGGGCTCCCTGCTCCACGGGAAGCCTGCTTCTCCCTCTGCCTCTCTCTCTCTCTCTCTGTCTCTCATGAATAAATAAATAAATAAAATCTTTAAAAACAAAAACAAAAACAAAAGTTACATAAATTTCGTTACGCTTGTGCATATTGTGAGTTTACAGGGAAAATTCATTTAGGAATGCTTCCCAAAGTTCTTTGGCCACAAAGTCTTTTTTCAGGAAGTATTTCCCTAAAGGGCTCTGTGGAATTAGCACCCTACTATGTGAAGTATCATCCTAAAAGTCTATTTGATAACGTGATCACTGATCATCTCAGCTCTCCTCTGTGAGCACCCAGCAGTAAACGGAATCTGACTCCTCACGCTCAGCCACCAAACACCGCATCCACTTCTGCCAAGTCTCCCCCATAAGGCTTCTCCCATCCGATCCTTCCATCCTACCACAACCTCCCTTGTCCTCACACTATTCTTCCCTCATGGACTTCTATGGCATCTTCCTGGCCAGACCTGCTGGCTTTTGTAAGCGCCTCCTCTAGAGTCTCCTACACACTGCTGTGAGATGGAGCTAAATACAGTTTCCATCCCGCTGCTCTTCTCACATCAATACCCACAGGGTAAAGCCCAAACTACCTTCAAGGCATTCAAGACACGCACCCTCGGACCTAAATGCACTCACCGTATCACTTTCCTCTCTTCCCACCCAAAGAACATCTTTCTCCTGCATCCTTCATGGGAGGGCAATAACCCGGGCCCCCCTTCCTTTATCTGGCACTAACCCATTCTTCAAGGACCAGGGCAGTTCAAGTACCATGACCTCCTCTTTAACTCTTTAAAACCTCCTCAAGGACTACTGGAGCTCAGTGATTTCTGCCTCTGTACTTCTCTGACCACAAATTCTTGATTATACTCTGCCCCAATTACACAGTGCATTTCACAGAGGGAGGTTTGGTGCCATGAACTGGATGTTAACTTCTCAGAGACAGAGCCCATGTTTACACAGACTTTTATTAACGAGGCACACCACTTTACATGGGCAATGGATTCCAATGAAGGGAAAGGATTTGTATAATCGATCTAGCAACTAAAAAGGCCTACGTATTTATATATATATATCCCCTTTTCTGTCACTTCTCTTTGAAGTGCTTAAATTCTCTCAAATATTCTGCACACTATCTCTAATGAGACATACCCAGGTCTGTGAATTTAAGAATAAAGAGGTCAGCAAAGCCATTATACAACTCATGCTCTCCCTTTAATATTTTACTTTGCTGTCAAGCTTAATTCATCTTCTTTCACTTCAAAATGGGAATTATCATTTACTTTTGTAATATTTTCTCTTCCCAGTATCTATGTGACCAACCCTTTCTATCAATACCTCTTTCCCCTGGAAAATCAAAAGCCAGCAATCACCACACCTTGCATTCTCTTGTCGGGATGGTTTTTGAGTTGTTCCGGCTATGGAAGCTGTCAATACAGCTCTGGAACTTCTTGCCAATCAAGGCTTCATCCTCCCAGCTGCACTCTGAATAGGGCAGTCCCATCCATTTGCATAGGTATTCAGGTTCATTTGAAGGTGCTGGCTTCCGACTATGAGCTATTTTATATACAAAAATTAGTAGGTTAGCAACTGTCATTAAAGGAGGGGAAGTGACAATTCCGTTTTACATACAACCACTGAAACACCACACGGCAAGACTGTAAATACTCTACAAAACAGAACTGCTCTTAAATGCTAACATTTATTAACCAGAGCTTTTGCTTACCTGGAAAGTCTGTCTGACCCAGTGTAGATTTGCTTGTCTTCACAGCTAAGCAAATGGAAAATAAGACAGAAAAGTTATCACTATAACCAAGAAAAGAGTGACATTTTAGGTCCTACGAGGAAGAATACAAATTTACTCTATAATCTTGCATCATAAAAAAAAAAAAGAGAGAGAAGAAAAAACAGTCCTGTTCTCACAGCCCTGTGTAGCTATTACCCCATCCCTCTGTTCCCGCTTTTCAACAAAACTCCCCAGGAGACGTGTCTCTCCTCACTGTCCTCCTCATTCTCTCTTCAAGCCACCTCCATCAGGTCGGATCCACCTCACCAGCACCGCACCAGGGCCAAGTTCAAGCATCCGGTTTCAGTCCTCACAGCATTTAGCTAGCAGCATCCCCTCCTTCCCAAGCCCCATGAACTGCTTGGCCTCCAGGATATACTCCCTCAGCGCCCCTCTGATCTCACCGGCTGTTCTTCCTCGTCTCCTGTGGCTTCTCCCTGACTTCCAGAACCTGGAATGCTCTCAGACTTCCTGTTCTCACTCTGTATACTATTCCTGATAGTCTCAGTAAATCTTAGGCTATTTAAATACTATCTATGCAGTGATAAATTCCCAAATGTAAATCTCCAGCACAGACTAGGAGGTCTGAACTCCAGGCTCACATATGACAGCCTCCACAATACTTCCCACTCAGACAGCTAAGACGTATAGCAAACTTACAAGTATCAAACCAAGTTCTTGACTTCCACTCCAAAAATCAGCTCTTCCCTTAACCTTCCCATTTCAGTAAATAGTACCTCTATTCTCCTATCTGCTTGGGTCAAAAATCTTGGCTACATACTTGACACCTTTCTCTCATCCCCCACATCCAAATTTACCAGCAAATCTTGTTAACTTTTCCTTCAAAATAAACCTAGACATCTATTGTCAAAAAGTAAACCCACAAAATGCGTTTTTTTAATTCACATTACCCCAAAACCAAAAGCCATTATTCATGGACCTCAAACACTACTGAAGTAAGTTTCCGGGGCTACTGGGTGGCTCAGTCGGTTAAGCGACTGCCTTCGGCTCAGGTCATGATCCTGGAGTCCCGGGATCGAGTCCCGCGTCGGGCTCCCTGCTCGGCGGGGAGTCTGCTTCTCCCTCTGACCCTCCCCCCCTCTCATGCTCTATCTCATTCTCTCTCTCAAATAAATAAATAAAATTTAAAAAAAAAAAAAAAAAAACACTACTGAAGTAAGTTTCCATGTGCTCACCAATTACTCTTTCGACTATCTGATACTGCTTGTTCAACTCTGAGGCCAGCTCTTGTTGGCAGTTAAAATATTCCACATCTTCAGGAGAGACTTTTCCTAACCTAGACAGAAGACAAAAAAATACATCCCAGTTAAGATTTGAGAGACCTACATACATCTATCAGAGTAAAGTCAAAAAGAGGAAAAGAAACTGAGTCTTTACTTCCATCTGTCCCTTTAGCAATCCTTTACTAGTAATTAGACCAGATATTTCACAAAAAACATACACTTTTAGAAAACAAACTCTGGGGCGTCTGAGTGGCTCAGCTGGTTAAGTATCTGCCTTTGGCTCGAGTCATGATCCCAGGATCCTAGGATCAAGCCCTGCATCGGGCTCCCTGCTCAGCAGGGAGCCTGCTTCTCCTTCTCCCTCTGCCTACTTGTGCTCTCTCTGTCAAATAAATAAACTCTTAAAAAAAAAAAAAGGAAAACCTTAGACTCATAGGACACACCAGTTGTTCTTTATAAAGACCTAAAAGTAACTACTTTGTGTGATAAATTCATATATCTAAACAAAATAGGACAATAAAACTGTCTTCCAGATTTAAAAGGAAACGTGCCTTTTTTCATATAGGTATGTGCTTTAGGAGTGATTCAATGTAGCTTTTATGGAAAACCAGTTATTCCTGGCACCAAAATTCTATAGAAGGGCGACAGGACAACCTGAAATGAAGAACTACTGTACTTCTGAGGATTTTAAATCTCTAACCACTTTACAACATACCCCATCTTCAGAACACTCGAAGGAAAAATAAGGGATTTACTGAAGGAACACATTGCGCACAGTAGTGAAAGGGGAACTAGAACCCATCTGGCCCTATTTCTAACACAAAATAACCCGACCACGTTACACTAACAGGTGTGTCTTCAGGGTTGAACTTGATTATTAATTAGTTTAGGCTTGTGGGGGCTACAGTCCCCACATATTTCTCATCTGCAACTTGGCCACATTGAAAGTTGTAAGAAAACTAAAAACACAATGGTCTTTTCACAGCTTCAGGAGTTACCTGTTTCTGTCACAACATTTCTGCAAACTGTGTAAAACTAAGAATGGTGTTAGGTGCACCAGAACCCAGAGAGTTCTACAATATGAGCTCCTGACATCTAAGCAACCCCAGCATACAGGGGAAATAACAAGGTGCTTAGGAGCTCTGGCTGCCAGTTACAATCCTGGGTCTCCCCGGAAAAGCTGCTCTGTGCCTCACTCTTCTTACCTACAAAATATGTTATGTACAACGGGGAGAGTCTCATGGGCTTACTGCGAGGATTAAAAATATCACATGTGCAAAATGCTCCATGAACTACTAATTATTATTAAACTCTACAAACTTGGTGGCCATATAGGGAAGTACAGAGTGTCTTTGGGTCTCGTTTTATAAAACGGAATTGCGGCTAGCTCGGTGCTCAGATAATCAAGGCAAAATTAGAGCTCCTAGACATCTGTGTGCTCCACGCATTACTGAAAAACCTTCCCTTCCCTCAAGGCTGCAAATATACCACCGCTTCAAAAATGTACCATTGCTTGATTTCATCCTCTTTCTTCTTGAAGTTCTCTAATTTTTTTAGGCCCTTCACTTTCTGCTGCTGTAAGGATTCTTCGCTCTCCCACGTGCTGTGGATGTAAGACCAACCCTTCCACTTGATGAGGTACTGGACTTCACCTTCATCCTTTTCAGTGTCAAAATCACCACTAGGGTCTCCATTAGCTTCGATCGCATATACAGTAGTAGAAGCTCCAGTGGCTGCAAAAGGATTCAGGTCAACTTTAAAAAGTGTATTAAGCCAGACACTGAAAAAGCTTCTCAAGCATGCATTCATCTAAAGAGTCTCTTTGCTGGAGGAAGCACCAAAATCCTCTGACTTAAAAATATGCAGAAATTCACAAACAATACAGGATGAACAAGATTTATAATTTCAAATATTGTCAAAGTGTAAACCCAATTTCTACACTTTAAAATGTTTTCCAGAATTTGCTGGTGAAATCAAAGAAATCCTTGTATCCAAACACAATTAAAAGGGTAGAGAAATGTGCTTTTGGTTTGGTCCATACTAATTCAGGAAACAAGTCTGTCTCTCCAGGAATATTAAGAAAATAAAAATCCCCCACCACCACCCGTGCCAATTACCCATCCACCCAAAGTTCTCTATTAACTCTATTAACCTCGAGTGAGGCTGGGTGAAAAAAAGACAAAGAAAAAAGAATTAGGTAATATTTTGATATTTTCTATATGGAAGGTTACTTTAAAGAAACTGAATTAGGAGATACCTCAAGTTAAATACAAAAAAATCTTCACTATAGTCCACATACGTATCTAGCCAGTTTGATATGTTTCACAAGGAGATTCAGAAACACCTAATTAAAGGTAAATTTGTTTAATGTTTGTAAGCAAGAATCTCTGCTACATCACTGCTTTTTAAGAGATTAACACATCTTTACTATCTTAATTTTCAAGTCTCAAAGACATATTGCACGTATCCCTACATCCTCAGCAATGAACCATGAGACTGGGTCAGAAAAACTTCCAAATTTCATGCAAACCGGTGCAGCCACTGTGGAAAACAGTATGGAGGTTCCTCAAAAAGTTAAAAATAGAGCTACCCTATGATCCAGCAATTGCACTACTAGGTATTTATCCAAAGGATACAAAAATACTGATTCAAAGGGGCACCTGCACCCCAATGTTTATAGCAGCACTGTCAGCAGCAGCCAAATTATGGAAGGAGTCCCAATGTCCACTGACAGATGAATGGATAAAGATGGAATATTACTCAGCCAAAAAAAGAATGAAATCTTGCCATGTGCAACAATATGGATGGAACTAGAGTATCATGCCCAGTGAAGTAAGTCAGAGAGCGATAAATACCATATAACTTCACTCATGTGGAGTTTAAGAAACAAAACAGGTGAACATGGCGGGGGGGGGGAGAGATGTGAACCAGAAAACAGACTTTTAATTGTAGAGAACAAGCTGATGGTCCCCAGAGCAGAGGTGGGGGGGGGTGATGGGGATGAAGGAGTGCACTTGCCGTGATGAGCACCGGGTGTGGATGGAGGTGTGGAATCACTGTACTGTACACTTGAAACTAATATTACACTGTATGTTAACTAACGAATTAAAAAAAAACTTGAAAAAGCAAAAACAAGACAAACGTCCACATTTCACAACCAATGTGAGCATGGACTGAAATTCATCATCTTAGAGCTGAAATACAGAAGACTTGGGCCTTGCTGAGCAGATAGAAGAAATTTGCTTCCCGTAGACACACACCTCCTTTCTTTCCCAGCCTCGAGTCTAGGACCTTCTCAATAGTCTCGCTGTTATCCTGCTGCTCGTCGGCTCCTTCCCCAGTCATTTCAATGAGGTCGTCGGAGTCTGTCTCAAAGTCATCGTCTTCCTTGTAACTGCATGAACAAGAGTGCTGGATAAAGGAGCCTTAAACACCACCAAAGAGAACATCATCAAAGAACCACACCCTTTTGGCTCCAACATGTTGTTTTAACATCAGCTACAGTTAAAGTGGGCTCAAAGTTCTTTTTTCTCCTAAGTAATAATGCCTGTCCATAGAGAACAGCAGGAAGGCTTACTCACAGTTCAAAATAAAAACAGACTACACTTGTAGTGATTTGTGGAAGCAAGACACACACAACTCCAAGGACACAGCTATGCTTTTGTTTGGTGATATGAGATCATGACTATATAAACAAGGGAACAACTACAAAGAAAATGCACAATAAATGAAAAAAGTTACTGTTTCATTAAGCAAAAAGGAAGCAGTATAAGACTAAATGTTCAAACCGTATAGTTTGTCTCCCGATGATGACAAGAATATGAAATTCAAGTATTCTCAAACTGTTGAAAACTTCCACTAACATACTTCCTGGTAATAAAATACTAAAATGTCACCTCCCACCATATATAGACAAATAATGGTTTGGGAGTCACACGAGAGAAAAACACACTCCTGAATGTACAACAGTTGCAGGAGGAAAAAGTGCCAAACTATATGTTGGCATACTCAGCGCCTAGTCCTAGCTGTGGAATCATTAACTGGACACAGGGATGGGTTAGTATCTATCTCCAGGACTTAGCTTCACCATCTTTAAGTAGACCAGAAGAAACCTGTGTATACTCTAAAAGAAAATGAAATGCCCTTTGACTCATATAAAGTAAAATACTGATGTTTGCATGTGTCCCTTCCTCTATTTTATTTCCTGTTAGTGCTTCATATCCTATTAGTAAACTTAATAAAACTATTACATCCGAATATGTAATCTGAACCTCAGGAGAATCTGATTAAAGGAGCGATTTAAAAGTGAGAATACGATCCAAACATCTTTCCTGAGAAAGGATGATACCAGGAACGGAGGCCTGAAATGAGCCACTGCTATGCCTTACACATTTCCACTGGCCCACACCATTCCTTCTGCAAGAACACTGATCAGATTTCTGAGTACAGCCTCCAGACCCGGGTCATTACTTTTGCCTATCAGATGCAACATCCTGGACTTACCAGGGCCAAGTTCAAACCAACTACACTATCACCCTCACACTAATGAAAGACTTCTGGGGCATCACCTACCTAACATTTTTAGCCGCTCTGCGACGAGTCTGCCTTTTAGGAGCTTCATCATCTTCATCATCGTCATCAGAAGAATCCTGCCTTTTTCTCTTCCCACGCTGAGTCTTAGGCTGCTTTTTAACACGAGCTTTGGGCACTGTTCTAAAATGAGAAGAGAAAAAAATGGCGAAGTTTTCACTCTATCCCTTGGTGTTTATTTCAAATCTTTATAATTTCCCAAAGCAGCAGTATACACATAGGATTAACCTGGGGAGTGTCAGAAATGTATATTCCTGGGTCCCATTTGCTGAGATTCTACTTGACTAGAAAATCTGCATTTTCAACACGAAGGTGTTTCTAATGCCGAGAATCCTCCATCACATACAGGAGACACAGTGGATTCTCAGGCAATGGTTCTCAACTGTTCTTCAAGGTTACCGGACATAAAAATATACATGCAACATGTTGCTCATGGTACCTCGCCCAACTCACAAATGTTTAACAATTTTACTTCTGGGAATTGCTCAGATACATACAGATACAGGCATAATAAGCTATTTATCCTAGTATGGTTTACAGTAACAAAAAATTAGAAAAACACTAAATCTTCATCAACTGGGAATCAGTTCTTGAACAGAATACTAGGTAGGTAGCCCCCCTCCCCACCTCCAAAAAAAAGCGAAACTTTTCCATGTACTAATAGGAAAAGATTTCCAAGAGAACGAAAGAAAAAATGCAGAACAAGACACATGAAATGTTACCTATATAAAAGGAGCAAAGGGCAAGAAATCACTACACATGTATTTTTGTTACGTAGTATACCTGGAAGACAACCTAAGAGTGTGCGCACCCTGCCAAACACCAGCGGAACAGGCTGAGGAGACAGCCCCATGCGTGACTCCCATGCACAGCCAGGACCGAGGGCCATAGCCTGGGTGCTCCCGGAAGGAAATCCGCAAATACGCTACCCGTGGTATAAAGGTGAAAGGACAAAGAGGGAGACGGAAACCCACAATCCTGTCTGTTTGTCTTGCACCTTCCATAACCAACGCTACACAGACAGATGACCAGGGATTCAATAAATGACGAGTAAGCTCTGGAAGAGAAGGCTGAAGTGGCGTCCCAGTCCTGTGAGCTTAAGCTTGGACAAAAGGAGACCAAACTCAGATGATGAATTTCCCTGCTGGGGTGGGGGCTGGTGTACAACGTCCTAAGTCAGAGGTACGGAAATGTGTTGCTGCAAATGCCAGAGCATAAATATTTCTGGCTTTCCCAGACAAGCAGCAAAACTGAGGCCACTACATAGGCACTGACATAACGAGGGAAAATCAATTTTCACACAATTTTTATTGACAACACTCACAAGAATCATCACTCAATACACTTTCTGTGATACACATGTAATGAGAAGAACAGAATTCTTTTTGTAGGGATAACATTTCACTTAATTAAGGTTCAAATTTAGTGTTCCCTATCATCAAACTATAAATGTTTGTCTATAAAAGCTATACTTAGCTTGCAGGCCATACTGAAATAGGTGGTGAGTGGGATCTGGCCCAAAGGCAGTAGCTTGTCAACCCCATCCTACACAATACCGTGAGCTAAACTTCCCTGTGAGCTCTCTCTACCTCCTGCCTTCTTTTGTCCAATACCATACCTCTGTTGCCAGACATCTGACCAGAAATCAGCAAAGTTTCCTGCCACCTCAGCTTGCTTCCTTCTCTGCACAATCAGATTCTTTGCTTAATGTTAGATTCTAAGACCAAGGTAATAAACAGTGAAGCATGCTTTCAACAGCCAGTGTTTTAAACTTAGGAATTACTTCTCCCAAAAAGAGCCTGTACACTATTCAAATACACAGGGAGCCTTTTTTAAAAGCAGAAGACATGTCCATCCCTCCTAACTAGCACGCCATGGGGTAAGAAACAGAAGCTTCGCTCTGCGCGACACACGATACAAAGACTCAAATGTAAGCGTCCCCATCATCTAATCACTTGCTAACAAGGTAGCCTGGCAAGAAGTGAGCCACAGACTTCCAAAGCCCAGAATCACAACATGTCGTAGCCCATCAACCCAGGCCGTCGTTCTAGCACTGCATCATCCTTCTCCACCTAACAGAAATTAAGCACCACCAGAAGCAGAGATGTTCAAGCAAACACTGCACCTTCTGGGGACAGGTCTTCTGGCTTTCACTTTTTTTTGCTCTGGTTCGCTCTCTGCACTGGTGCCTTGTTCCTGTTCATCTTCTGAGGGCTCCCGTTTCCATTTTTCTCTGTGATCAAAAGCAAAGCAAAATGATTTTTTTCTAGAAGAACTCCTCAAGATTGTTTAAGCTTGAAGAATCTGACAAAACCAATCTCAATCAGATTCTCCAAAAGGCAGAACATGTATATTTTAGGCATTAGGGCTAAAAAAGGTTTATTCTAGCTCCATTTAAATTTTGGCTGTGTTCCTTCCTGGACTGTGTAATATCTATTCCTATGTTTTCTCTGGTGACAAAAATAAATGAAAATGGAAACTAAGGAAGTATTTCTTCAACTATTCTGGGGGGAACAAAAAAGCTGTTAAATCTCTCATACTCTATTTTTATTTACTACTATCACTGAACAGATTGAAGCTGTAATATATACTAGACTAGTGCTTCTCAAATTTAAGATGATCAGAACTACCTAAAGGACTTACTAAAAGAAATTTCTGGACTACAGCCAGTTTCTGATTCAGCAAGTCTAGTAAGGGGCCTGAAAATTTGAATCTTAACAAATTCAAAGGTGACGCTAATATTGGTTAGAGACTCGTTCTAGAACTACTATACTAGATATTTTAATATCTTTAGAATGTATTTGATGAAACAGTTCCTAAAATTATTTTTCACTGATAAACCTACCACCTACTAAATAATCTGTTCAGCTAAAGATGTAGTTTTTAATAATTATTAGATAGAGTAGGTGTTCCTTTGCTCCTTGAGATCTTAGAAGGCTTTAAAGAGCCATATCTTATAGGTCTCTCCTATCACCCCAGCGTTGAGGTTTAAATAGCAAATGTGGTACTTAGGCTCGTTTCTAGGAAAGAAGGAAGAACATATAGCCACTGGGCAAGAAATATCCAGAAAAAAAAAAAAAAAAACCACACTGAACTCACAGGCAAGTACCTGAGGTATGACAAAACAATCACCACTGTGTCATTTCCCTTGGCATAGGTGACTGCTTATGGGCAGGGCCACTTCTGTTCATCTTTGTACCAGAGCTTAGCACAAAGGCAAGCAAATGGAGGGAGATACTCCTTTGTTAAATAAGTAAATAATTAAGAATGAACCCTATCAGTCTAACAAACAGGTAGGGTACTTTTTGGAAGCAGAACTGCTAAGACACTAAGGCCTATTAATATTGCCTAATATCCTTCCTTCTCTCTTTTAAACAAAGACCTCCTTATGTCTAACTATACTCTGGGCACCTGTCTTAGTCTCCTTCCCTAGAACTTAGTACAATAAACGTTTGCTAAGGAATCAAAGGAATAGAAGGGGATGGCCAGGAAGGAAGATGTCTCCAGGCACGGCGAGATTGGCACATGAGGCTGTATTCTTCCTTGGACCAAGTTCAGAACAGCTTACCCCTTGGAAGGGGCTCACATTGTCAAACTGGAGATGTGGTTTCACAGGAAAGAAGCTTGAAAGAATACAAACAACTAAGATGTAAGGGAGAGAAGATCATATGAGAAAGATCCACAGTCAAATATTAGTTGTAATTTACAGAACTCCACAGGAACTGAGAATCTCAATCAGGGCAGCTAAGGAATCCACTTCTACAACTCTAAGAGACTAAAATGGCAGTCAACTTGACAGAATCAGTGTTGAGGCTTAAGTTTTCCAGTTAAACTGCAGGTGTATAGACTTATGGACAACGAGGAAGACTCAGAATCTTCCAGTATGAGAATGTACAAAAACTGAACAAAACAACTGGCCCAAAGGCCTCCTCCTAGAGAAGGAAACTAAAGCCCAGTGAGAACAAGATGTTTGGCATTTTTTGTCAAACCTCCAGCCTTCCTCCTCTCAATCATAACCCACTGAAGACCAGAGAATCAGGAAAAGCCAAGCTTACACATTCTGGGAGGATCTGAACAACTGAAGGCTTTAAAGGCCTAAATGAGTTAGTCTATACAAGTATTTGAAATTCGCTGGATTATTTAAAAAAAATTTTTTAAAGATTTTATTTATTGGGCACCTGGGTGGCTCAGTTGGTTAAGCGACTGCCTTCGGCTCAGGTCATGATCCTGGAGTCCCTGGATCGAGTCCCGCATCAGGCTCCCTGCTCTGCAGGAAGTCTGCTTCTCCCTCCGACCCTCCCCCCTCTCATGTGCTCTCTCTCATTCTCTCTCTCTCAAATAAATAAATAAAATCTTTTAAAAAAAAAAAAAAAAAAGATTTTATTTATTTATTTGACAGAGAGAGACACAACGAGAGAGGGAACATAAGCAGGGCGAGTGGGAGAGGGAGAAGCAGGCTCCCCACCGAGCAGGGAGCCCGACGCGGGGCTCAATCCCAGGACCCCGGGATCACTACCCGAGCCGAAGGCAGACGCTTAACTACTGAGCCACCCAGGTGCCCCTATTTTAAATTTTAACTTTCAAGAACAGGGGGAAAAGTAACTTAGGATCAGTGACTCTAAGTCACTTTGTATAAAGAGGAGGTGAGAAGAGTGATCAGTTACAAAAAGATTACTTCCCAACCTTATAGATGTTAAGGGCTCTCCTAGAGCACTGGTGTCTTATAGATAATGCAAATTTTAGGAGGAGGACTCCCTGACTAAGCCATACATTACAAGTCAGGCTACAATGAGAACTTGTCTAAAATATAGATTGTGATTCGGATGCCTGGATGGCTCAGTCAGTTAAGTGTCTGCCTTTGGCTCAGGTCATGATCCCAGGGTCCTGGGATTGAGTCCCGCATCGGGCTCCTAGCTCAGCAGAGAGCCTGCTTCTCCCTCTCTCTCTGCAGCATCCCCTGCTTGTGCTCGCTCTCTCCGATAAATAAAATCTTTAAAAAAAAAAAATAAAAGATTGTGATTAAAAAAATTTTCATATGTCAAAGCAGACTTGAACTGCCAGATCCAGCTCTAAGAGGGCATAAGCGGGATTCCTAAGAGGGAATCAACAGAATTTTTTTAACCAAAATTTTGGGAACTGGGGAGAAAAATACTAAGATTTGGCCACTGAGGCCCCAAGGCAATGTAAATAGACATGAAAGAGTCAGAATGCAAGCTAACTAGGTATAGTTTTCTTCCTTTACTGGAAAAAGGTGTTTGGCAGAACACAGACCCTGAGACACAAAATCAAATCTAAACAGCTATGAAGGAGGGAATGAACAAAATTCCTTTGCAAATAAAACAGGCCTGAACTCTGGCCAAGAGTCACTGAGGCTTCCTACTAACTATCTCTTAAGAACCCAAAGAAAGGGATCTTTCTCCTCTACTGTGAAGGCAGATCAGGAAAAAAAGGAAAGAGCTGTTTAAACTTCATTTATTTTTAGTACATTTTCCCAGAGAGAACACCTTTCAGGAGCAAGTTCCAATGAAGAAGGAAAATCTGGGGCTAACAGATTCTCCTCCACTGCGTCACGAGTTTGTGATCGAGTTCCAACACAAAGTACTGGAAAGAAAAAAATAACTATGATCACAGGAGAAAAACTTCAAGTGATTTATGGCTAACACTTTTTTTTTTTTAATTACAGTTGGGAGAAAAGCTTCTGGAACCATTCTAGAGTGGTTTGAAAGCACTGATGGGACCATAATGAGTCAGCAAAAATCCTATACAACATGTCACGAAATTGGACATTAGTAAGTACGGCATGGAACAGAGTTCAGTGATCAAAACAGCAGGAGTGGGTTAAACACAAAAATTTTATTAGTTTATATGACTAGGTCAGGGGTTACAATCTCAAATACCCACTGGGCCAGGTAAGGACTATAAATGGGATCAAATGGAGAACCCCGAGTCCATCAGGTTAAAAAGACCACTGTTCCGGCGGTCAGCATTGACAGATTTTTCTCAAAAGCTAGAAATCTGGATTCTTGAGCACCATTTCTCAAATTTTTAACGTTGCCAACTAACTTGAAAAATGTTTTCAATATTGTACAGAAGCATTACGCTGTATAACTTCTAAATTTTTAAAATGCTAATTCACATTATGACTCTGGGGAGAGTTAGTCCCTTGTGAGACTCTATTCTTTAAAAATGCCAAAGTCAAAAAAGCAAAGAAGTGTGAAAGCACTGTGAAAGTGCTCTAAAGAAACCTGACTACTCATACAGTATCTAACCCTAGAAGGGACCCTGCAGTGGAGGTAGGAAATGTTTTAAGATATTATTGGGTCAATTAACAAAATGGGAATATGAATTAAGACAAAAGTATTTTAGCAATGTTAAACCTATTTATATTAAAACCACCCTGTGCTTATGAAATAAGAGTATTCTTCTTCTTAGGAAATCCACACTTCAGTATTTAGGGGTAAAAGGCCATGATATGTGTCAATCTTAGTCTTAAATGGTTCAGAAAAAATATTACGTGCATACATATATTAATATATACAAAGAGAGCACCCACAACAATAAAGCAAATGGGGCAAAAGTAGTAACCAGTGGGGTGCCTGGGTGGCTCAGTCATTAAGCGTCTGCCTTCGGCTCAGGTCATGATCCCACGGTCCTGGGATCGAGCCCCGCATCAGGCTCCCTGTTCAGCGGGATGCCTGCTTCTCCCTCTCCCACTCCCCCTGCTTGTGTTCCCTTTCTCGCTGTGTTTCTATCAAATAAATAAATAAATCTTTAAAAAAAAAGAAAAGAAAAGTAGTAACCAATGGCAAATCTGGGTAAAGTACACAGGCATTCCTTGTACTATTTTTATTCTTATAACTTTTTTAAAGTTTAAATTAAAAAGAAAAGTTAATAAAAATAGCTCCTTTGAAAAAACTTCAGAATCTGTGGTACAGTCTGAACGGTTTCAGAAAAGCATTTCCCTGTGCTAATATTTCAAAATTTCCACTCTGAGTCTCTCAATTCTGAAATCCATGTGCCCACACACTAGGTTCTGTTAAGCTTGCTCAGATCACAGAGGGCCCCCTTTAGTGCTGTGCCTTCCAATTTGAGTCTTAACAGCTGTAGCACCTCCTCAATTAATCCTACTAATTAAACTGACTCAAGAGAAGAGCTCCCCATAAACCCCAGTACTCACCTGCTGCCCAGAGGATGGCAGGAAGTGAGGCTAGCCCAGTGCCCCCCAAAAAACAAGCATGAGGGGAACTCCGCAGCTCTCAAAAGTTCCTAAGGAAGAGCCTGGGGCGGGGAGGCAGCCTTACAGAAGATACACCCACCTACAAGGAATCTTAGTTCTACTCAGCGGAAGGAAGGCCTCTGAGGGCTGTCAACTTTAGAGAACTCTCCGGATTGACAGAAGGAAATAAGTACAGGGGCCAGTGGGCTTCTGCACAGTAGGTGTTCAAGCACAGCACCATTTAGATCCCAGTCAAGAGACCAGCAGAATGTAGCTAGATGGTGGAGAAAAGACCATGTGCATGGACTTCCCAAAGGCCCCCAAAAGGCCATTAGACCCAGAATAGCTTCCCAAGCAGGCCAATGGACTGGAGTAGAACAAAAGCCTTCTAAGATGCCAAAAAGTACAGGCTTGCCTACAGTTTTTCCTCCAACTCTTAACTAAATATTTAAAACACAAATGAAAATTGGATGTGCTCTGGGGAGGGCAAAACTAAATACCTTAACTTTTCCTAGCATACCAGCAACGCTGTTAGTTTTGGAAATGAGAAAACTGGTTTAAATAATTCTAACTCCTTTGCCTTAGGCCAAATACTTATTAAGGAATACTAATATTTTAGGACAGAGAATATATATAACTGGGGTTCTATTTTAATAGGCACCATGGACAACTATTCACCATGAGAAACCCCTGAATTTGTCTGCCAGGTTTTCAATATCTGCATTTTCAAATGCAGCCCCAAGGAGATGGGCTGTAGAATTCAGATTGTCAAAGAGATCCAGACCCCCTCCAAGGATGATTTTTAAATTCTAAAATAAATAAATAAATAAAATATTTTTTCACCATAAGTAGCATTTGCAAATTTTAAATATAATGAATATATAATCTACGTTTTAAAGGAATTTCACATAAGCCCAAGAATTAAAATTTTCTGGCTTGTGAACTGCAGTATTAAAATTATACAGTAACAACAGTGTGAAATTTCATACTCCATTGGGTGTCCAGTCCAGCCAATATAATTTTGCCACACCCATACAAAGAACACATGAAAAGGAAAAAAAGCCAATCTACATTTGTTCCTTGTTCAACCAGAACAGAATCTGTGCACATTTTAAAGAAAACCACAACTGGGCTAATGGGCTAACCAGGTGGGACAAGCTGGAGCCCAGCCCATGGGGGACACATACAAGACGGAGTCTCTGGGCTTCGAGGGCTGCCGAGGCAGCGGGGCCCAGTGGACAGTGGCCCCCGACAGCAAGAGGGGCAGCAGACTCTGGGACCCAGGGTGGACTACCACACAGCGAAGGCAGCGCCACAGCAGTGGATGCGCTCAAAACCCCTGGGTGAAGTACGTGCCCATGAAAGACTTACTGTTTCTTCAGCTGCCTCTGGCCTCTTCTTTTTGGGCTCCCACTCTCAGACCCGCTACTTGCCTTCAGTGTGTGGGGGGGGGAGAAATGATCACAGACTTTAATTCACAGTTCTTAGGGACAACACGACCCCCTGGTTCAACAATCTGCTCCGTAATAACATTATTCAATATGAGCTTTCAGACAAAAGAAACCTGTGTTTGGTGGTGCTCACTCTTCTCTTCCTTTGAAAATTAATTCGCCTATTATAATGGGGTTACCTCTAACACCAGGAAGTATTTCTCTCGGCTTGACTTCTACAAGGGCGCAGTCCAGTAAAATTCTCTGTGATGACAGAAATGTTCGGTATCTGCAGGATCCAATCTAGTAGCCAGCAGCCACATGGGACTACTGAGCCCCTGAAATGTGCCTAGTGCGACTAAGGAATAGAATCTTTCCTTTAACTGGACTTTAATACGAATTTTAAAAGCTACATGTTAGTGGCAACCACACTGGATACTGCAGATCTAGAATATCATGTGAAAATGCCACATTTAGTGTGCCATTAAAGGTGGTGACCTACTGATCTATTCCATTTCAGACTCATTAAAGAGCATGATCAATCATGAGCCAACAGTGCTCTGCTGATAGCACTAGGCCAAGGGAAGTTTATAGTCAAAAACATCTGAACAGCTCTGTTCCCCCCAAAGTTAGGCAAATTGGCAAATATTCCTACTGCTGTTAGTCCTGTGCCCTACCAAGAATGTGTTAATTTATATACAAAAGAGGAAAAGAGTGACACAATTATGTGACTGGTTGTAACCAACATGGCTCAGGAACCTAGTCCTAGACATCGAGGAAAAAGAAAGCGAAGGTAAACCAGCTCAGAGGTCATTCAAAAGAAAACACCATGAAGGCAATATGGACATTACAGTCAATTAGATCTGTATAGTACATTCACCAAAATCCCACCCCCAACTCACTAACCTCTGGATATTAATATTTAACTTTCATCAAAAGGATGTTACATAGTTAAGAACAGCAAAGTCCTCCTAAGAATGCAGGAAGGGCATTTCACTGAGACACAAAAGAGCATCTCTTCAGAATGCGGTCTATAAACCTAATATAGAGGTAAGAATTGACAAAAATACCAAACTAACTGAGAAAGGTGAGAAAAGTCTGATGCTATAGAAACAACAGAACCCAGTACATAATACCAGTTTTTGAAAATCACCAATCTGTTCAATCTCTCACAATTAGATCAGAGTAAATATGTGTGAAGTATTTTATACTGCACACTAAAAACAGAAAGCAAATTTAAATGAGTTAAAACACATTACTTAAGTTAAACAAACTCTCCTCTCCTTCCTTTCTCAGAAAATAAATCTGAAACTACGTCCACTATTACATTTACCAAGCAAGTGACTCATTTAACAAAATCTAGATTTAGAAACTAGGTATTTTAAAAGGTAAACGTCTTGTAATAATCAATTTCACTTAAAATACAGAAACATTAAAAAAAAAATGTGAGGCCAATTCTGTATAATACTCTAACACTCTACTAAAACATTATGACACAATCTTCCTGGTAAATTTCTTTAAAAGCCACCTGTGGTTTTCCTTGCAGTTCTAAGTTGAGAAAGCTCGCATCAGAGTAACTTAACTCTCAGGCATAAAGCTCAGTCACGCTAATGGGAACATACACACCAGAGTTGAAAAGGATGAGGTAAGGTAAGGAGTTTAAAGTATCCCCTTAAAGCATTTCTTTTTCTTACCTCCTCCTTAATATTAAATCGTGATGGTTCTTGTCTGCTTCGGTTTGACCGCCTAACCCCATAAACATCAGGATATTCTTCCCACATCTGTAAAATTAACAGACCATGTGTGAATCCTTTTTTCTTGATCCCCCAACCCCCATTTACTATTTTCGTTACTGGAACATGTATCTCCACCTAAGAAAATTCAAGTAACTAAATATCAAAAGGGTTGTTTTGTGTTAGCTTTGTTTAGAGATAATAAAGTACCATTTCTATTATCCTGGAACACAGTGAAGTTTAACAACGCCTCTTCTTTACTGAATGACTCTTAAAACTACATGGCACACTGATTACTCGTCATTAAAATATGAACTTACAGTTGAATAACACGGTAAGGCTTCCACTAAAGACAAAGTCTTTACTGATGAATTTTAAGTCCCTAATGCTTTCCAGTTTCAGCTGTGACTGCACACTGACCCATCTGGGAACTCAAAAAACAAGCAGGGCCCCAACATGTCTAATTAAATAAGAATCAGGACATTTGTCTATTTCTTTAAATTCCTCAGGATGCATAACATGCCAGAAGCACACATATTGGGCATTTCTGACACTTAGCTAGAAGCTCCCAGAACGAGCACCACTGCCACTCTTTCTCTGGAACATTCCATGTTATTCCCCAACAGTAGTTACCCTTTGCTTGATTTTCGGGACTTGATTTTTAGTAACAATCCTCACTAGCGATCCAAAAAAAAAAAGTAGGGACACCTGGCTGGCTCAGTCACATGCAACTCTTGATCTCAGGGTTCTAAGTTCAAGCCCTATGTTGCTTATACAGATTACTTAAAATCTTTAAATAAGTAGGCAGCTCTTTCTGCCCATGGGGTCCTATTCCCGTGCTTTCCTAAAACCATCTTTTTGCACCATAAAGAAAGAAAGAAAGAAAGAAGAAAGGAGAGTTTAGTTGAAGAGAAAGGGCTATGTTTGACAATATACCAACATCATCTTACAAAAAGACTCAAATCAACAAATCTACAGAAAAAATGTAAAAGGCCCCACCAACCTCTAACAATGAGAGTCTATAACCCCCAATCTCACTCTCCTTCCCACAGGTAACTAGTACCAAGTATATCATGTGTTCTTTTAATGAAATCAGTCACACAGAGGCAAAATGAATCTGGACGGATTGTGGAACACTGAAATGAAGAATAAACATGTAGAAGAAATGCCTGAGAGCCAAGATTAGAAATGTGGGTTTGTTGTCAAAATACAGGTGACAGCAAATGTCATGAAAATATTTAGAAAGTGAGGCCAGACGAGAAGCCACTGGCTGAGACTCATGAAGTGTGTGGAAAGTGGACCCCAAAAAAAGACAAAATCGATGAAAGACAACTCAGAAAAACAGAATGTCACTAAGGCAAGGGAGGATATTACCGAAGTGCCTTAAAAAAAAAAAAAAAAAGCCAAGTAAGCTGAAGAAAACCAAGGCCTCCAAAGAAACAAGCAAAATGTTCCAGGAAAAGGCATTTTAGAACAAGAATCCAATTTAATCACGTAATCCAGTGTTCTCAGTTTATAAAGGTGACAAATCCATAATGGCCTTAAAATAATCTCAGAGTCAAGAGGACAAAAGGTCCAACCAGAAAGAGTTAGGAGTAACCAAGTAGCAGGAAATCTAGGTGAGAGAGGCAGCAGAACACTGAACAAATCTGGAAGAGAAAGGAAGGGGACAAAAAGGTTTACTCTAGTCATGCCAACCCCGACCTCGACCCTGACCCCTTTCTGGACTTCTGCTAGAGCTATGAAATTTCTTTACTCAGCACAGGTATTTAAGGAGCTTTTTATAAACTGGGATGGCTAAATCACTTAAAAGACCACCAATTAGTTTTATCATTTTAAAGTATTAGGCATCCAAGCTCAACTGCTGGGACTGTATTACAGGATATACTGTAACGTATACATATTAACATCATCCTGAGTTCATCTCCGTCCTTTTGAGGGCTATAATATCTAATTCAACCCTTCAGTAAAAAAGCTACCATGTAAAGGGATGTGTATACAGAAAACAAAGAGTCTCCCGCAGAAGTTCTCATTTTAGACTAGTATCATCAAAGTCACAATCCAATCATTCTAACTGGTTAGCACACCCACCCACGAGTTAACCTTGTTATTTAACTTCTTGGAATTGAAGGCCTTAACTTTGAAAGTATATTTTAATATTTCTGCCTGAGGCTGTACTTCTATTTTGAAATTCAGTCTTAGTAATGATTTCCCTTCTTTGTTCCTTTTTATTTTTTTATATAGGATTAAATATATACGGTCTTAAAACTTAACCGCTGTGAATCCTGATCAACACAATTTCAGTGAAGTTTTAGACACTACGTTAAGTAATGGTTTCTATGGCTTCCTTTCATCTCTGCAAGTAAAGAACTCTTCACTACACAGATGAAAGTTATATCCACACTTTCTCCACCCACTATACTTCCTTCAAAAGTATGCGGTGGTGTTCTGAAAAGAGCACCTGATCCAGATGTAGAGGAAACCAGGCTCTGACATTTACACTCTGAAGATTGCCAAGCAAAGCCTTCTGCTACAAGCCTGGGTAGTAAGTTTCTGAGTTTAGTGATACTCAGAGCAAAATCTCTAAGAGGAGCTTCTACACGCAGGGTCTTCTTGAATCCCTTCTTATGAAAGGTCCACCCACACACTGGGCAGGAAACAAGGTACAGTACTTGAGTGTCTGAAAGTCACTCCTCTGCTGACTAAAGTAGCAAGGACAGCTTTCATTTTCCTATCCCTCACAGCACATCTGTTGAAGCATCTGTTGAAGCTATTCTGCAGCCTGCAGGTAATTTAAAATTGTACTACTACAAAAATCTGAGCGCTTAGATGAAGATTTCTATCTTAGAAAATAAAAACGGATTTTGCATAAAGCTTTTAATTTCATTAGGGCATTTTATTTTTAAATTTCTAAAAGAATATCCTTTCCTATTTTCAGTGATTGAAACACAATTGTTTCAAAATGGAATTTTAAAAGATCAGCTGCATTCTTATAATTAGGCCAAGTCATTAATTTTTCCCCAAAAGGAATGCACTCCAAAGTTTGTGCATCAAGGAGAACACACTACGCACTTGAATTTTTGCCTTTTTGCATTCTTTGCTAGAAGACTCTTCTCTGTTAAGTGAACCATACCTACATTGCCTAGATGCAGATACTTTTTTTCCTGAGAAGTATTTCTCTTCCATCCTTCAGGTAAGAAAAACTACCCTTATTCTTGAATTGTTATCATCCATCACTAAGCTTTACAACTGCTTCCATAATCATCTGTCACTAGCTCTCTCCGGTACTGTGCAGTATTGACTACTAAAATGTTAAAAACCAAACTATTAGGGGTGCCTAGGTGGCTCAGTTGGTTAAGGATCCGACTCTTGATTTCAGCTCAGGTCATGATCTCAGGGTCGTGAGATTGAGCCCAGTGTCGGGTTCCGTGCTGGGCATGGAGCCTGCTGAAGATTCTCTCTCTCCCTCTCTCTTTGCCCCTCCCCACTGCCGCTCGCTTGCTCTAAAAAAAAAAAAAAAAAAAAGAAAATTATAAAAATTTGCCTTTTTGCCTTGTAATTTGACGGTTCATGTAATTATTTTCCTTATGGCCCTATGTCTACTATATCAAATAGCAGAAGAGAAAGCAGTCCCTGTTTATATCCAAAGGCAGTAGATTATTACAAAAGGTAGCTATAGTTTTCATTATCCAGATCCACTAATGAGTTTTCCATGGGAAACAAAGGTCTGCTAGTTTGTCCTAGCTAGCAGCACATTTTCACTGTATAGCAAAGTAGATACCTTCTTCACATCAGCTATCCGCTCCTTCTTAGAGGCTGGCTTTTCTTTAGCTTCTGGAAGGACTGGCTGGGATTTGGAACCCGCCGACTCACTTTCAGATTCCGACTGGCTCTCTGAAGACTCAGAACTGCTATTTGACTCACTGCCATGTCCACTTCCTGGATCGCTGCCCTGCTCACTCTCAGACTGGCTGCCTGAGTCTGAACCGGAAGCTTCTTCAGATGCTGAGTGACTTAATTAAAAAAAAAAAAAAAAATTTAAAATTTAAGAACTGCCACATAAATCTGTTTTTAAAAAATTTCACATAAATCTGTATTTTAAAAAGTGGTAAAATGATAGCAGAGAATAATTCTGGTAATATAAAATCAGAATCTTCAAATTCAGATTTATATTCTCATATTGCAAATAATGTCATTATTATCATTCCCAACACCCCTAGTAGCTACCATTTCCTGAGTGCTTAGATCATGCCATATACCACTTAATTTGTATAGGTTAGCTCTTTTATAAAACTCCAAAGAGGGATATTATTTTCTCCTTCACTCAGATGAGGAAAAACTAAAGCTCAGAAATAATTAAGCAAGTCTCCCAAGTTGACACAGGCAGAATTTGAAACCAGGTCAACCAGTCTGGATCCACTAAGTCTTATTTGTTCAGTAAATCAGTCTCTCCCTCCTCAAGACAGACCCCCATACACACACACTCAAAGGAAAAACCCAACACAGAACAAAACAAAACCAAGACAAAGTTACCCAAAGAGTAAGAATGCAATCTGGTTGCAATTATCCAATCACTGGTTCTCAACAACAGGTGCAAATCAGACTCCTCTGGAGAGCGGTATGAAAACAAATACACATTCACCCCAACCAGAGGTCCTGCCTTGCATTCTCTAGCAATGAGTCTGGCCCTGGTAGACTTAACAGAAAAAAATAAAAAGAGCATTCTGAGTCTGATGTGAACCCCTAATCCAAAAAAGACCACTATCGGCTACCACATATCCCACCCCTTCCTCATTCCAAACGCCCCTCAGGAAAGAGCAACCTAAGGAGGCAGATGACAGCAGAAGCCACAAACGCCAGAAGGCTATGGGAAGACAGGGTATCAATCCCAGGAGCCAAGTAGGCAATATGCCCTCCCCGTAGAGTAAAAACCAATTCAGGGGCACATTGGTAGCAGTGAAGTTACTTTCAAGGGAAAGACCTAAACTGGACGGACTCCAGAAAAAAGACCTGGGCAGTTCATTCAACTCTTCTGCTTAGAGCTGGAGCACAGGAGGGGAGGCAAGTAGCAACCCAGACCCCAGGGTTAACGGTAACTTAACAGAAGGGGCCCTGAATTTAGCACGCACGAGAGAAAAGACACATGGCATGAAGCCCAAGAGGGTAAAGAAGTGATGCTTTGAATTTACCACCACTGTATCTTCCCAACAGCAATGAGGGCCTATCACTTGACAGACATGTCCACAGAATGGATAGGGCAGTACACTGGGACCTGGGATTGATCCCCCAAATCCCATGTGATCCACAGTAAGCACATTACAGCACAGGGGCCTTTTAGTTAAGCTGAGGAAGCAATCAATGAGATCGGGGGGGGGGGGGAGCCTAGCTTGAGGAAGGGGAAAGAAGGGAAAAACCACATACTAATTGCCTAATCATCTAACAGGTGCCCAGCATTACTCGAAGGACTTTATATGTATGATCTTGCTTATTACCCAGAACAACCCTATTAGGAATTATTATCCCCATGTGAAGGATGAGAAAACGGAGGGACGTCTGGGTGGCTCAGTCGGTTAAGCTTCTGCCTTCTGCTCAAGTCATGATCCCAGGGTCCTGAGATCAAGTTCCGCACTGGGCTCCCTGCTCAAATGGGGGCCCCTGCCTGCCACTCCCCCTGCTTGTGCACCTGCACACGCACGTGCGCGCTAAGTAAAAATAAATAAATCTAAAAAAAAAAAAAGGGGATGAGAAACCTGAAACAGCAGGGATCCCAACCCCCAAGCCTGGCTCTAATGCCCATATTCTGTTTTACCACAAGGGTTCAAAACCTTAGCGACTCAGAAAATAAACCTTTTCCCTGTTATACAATGTCCAAAACCAGTCAAGCATCCCTGTAACAGGTGACTCAACACTCCCAAGGCCTCATTTTACGGACTCCTTGGCCCTTTGGACAGTAAAAGCTGACTAATCCAGCTGACTAAGGCATCTTAAGTCACTTACTGTCCCCCTGTGACCAAGCATAAGGTGGTCACAAGGCAAAGAAAAGGAGGAGGAAGGCTGGACAGTGTAGTGCCAAGTGCAGGCTTCAGCATCCATGGCTCGGGTCTCGGTCCCAGCTCCTCTCTCACTGCCATGCCGCTCTTTAACCTGCGCCATCCTTGGCAAGGTCATGAGGGCACCAAATGGCAGGCAGGACAGCAGGACCCTATAAATGACAAGGCCTTACCCAAACATTAGGATTTTCAGAATTTCACATCTAAGCTCAGGTTCCCCTTCTAACACAAAGTTCTCCCCAGCTAGCGCTCATTAGTGAATCGGTACCACACAATCTATGGCCACAGTTGGAATTTATTACCTTTGCCTCCACCATTCGATCACAGACAGTTTTAAAGGTACAGAGGCAGCTCCAGAACTTCCTCAAGAGGAGTTTAGAAAGAAACCCCTTTCCACTTGAAGGAGTGTTAGGAATGTACTTGGAGGCTGCCGTTTACACAGCCAAAGCACCCACGTGCTCAGAGAGGCCTGGAGGATTAGGAGCTGGCTGCCCGCCTCCCCCCCAGCCACCCTGCGCCTGGTCACTGGGAATACCCAATCTCAGTGCCCTGTGAAACCTCCCTCCACAAGTTCTCAAGACTCAGTGCTTCAGCCTCCCTTCCCCCCGCCCCCCCACCACTCCAGCCTTACCGAACCACTTATAGGGCCCACAGGGAGCCCGAGTATTGCTCACCTCCAATCTCTGCTGGTGGCAACTACCTCCTCTCCAATCTTGAAGCCTCGGGTATTACACCTTCTCTAGGAAAGCATTCTTTGTGCCCTCTCCAATCCTAAACTCAGTGCCTATTAAGTACTTCCCTGATACTCTGCCACAGCGTTACTGCCCCTGGGAACTCAAGCAGACAGCCTCACTTCCGTCTGAGAGTCAACCACCATGTTCCACCGGCTCTCCCCACTTTTAGCAATGACACACACCCCAGCCGGGGAACGGGCTCAAAGCCCCAGCTATTCACACCTATGCCTCTTCGCCTCCCTTGTGTCCCATCCTATACAAGTAACGTGGTCACTTGTCAACCTCCCCAACAGACCTGAGAGCTAAACTGTCTTCTTTGATGTTCCCTGTACCTGGTGTGCTAGAGAACAGACAGGGGAACTCCCTGACTTCGCCAGAATATGCAATCTTTTTGAAACCCTTTTGAAATGAATGGTTTAGTTTTTTAATTACTATAATGCGTACTATCTCCAGACAAGAGATTAAGGCTAGAATCACATATTGGTAGTCACCACCAAATAAAACTGTTACAAGACCATAGGATGTTCCATGAAATACAGAACATTCCAACAAGACAGAAAATATCCAACTCTCAACTTAAGAACAGAAAGCCACAAATAGCAGCATTAGTCTGCTGAAGATAACCAGAATAGTTCAGTTAGCTGGAAATCCTGTGAGCATTTTGTGTTGAAAAGCAGTAATCGCTGTAGATGTGATGGGAATGTCCCATGCCAGCACCTACATCCAGGTATGTATACAAGTAGGATCTTCACTCCCTTTAACTGCCTCGTAATATGGATACACTACATTTTATTTAATCTGTCCCCTACTCATGAGACATTGAGGATATTTTTTTTTTAAAGATTTTATTTATTTATTTGACAGAGAGAGAGACACACACAGTGAGAGGGAACACAAGCAGGGGGAGTAGGAGAGGGAGAAGCAGGCTCCCTGCCAAGCAGGGAGCCTGATCCGGGGCTCAATCCCAGGACCCTGGGATCATGACCCGAGCCGAAGGCAGACGCTTAACGACTGAGCCACCCAGGCGCCCCGAGACATTGAGGATATTCTTAAACGGTTCTCTTAACCAATAAGCTACAAATATCCTTGATATATTTCCGTATTTCTGACTAGAATATTTAGATTTCCAAATCGCTCACTGTAACCAACAAACTATAAATAACCTTGTATATGCCTTCTTGTGCAGCGCATACTTGTGTTTGTGTAGGAAAGCGACCTCTGGAAATGTAACAGTGTAACAATAGCTTTTAAGGAAAAAAAAACACAACCATGTTTCTATCAACACCTATCTATGTGCATAGATACATTTTTTTTTTTTAAGATTTTATTTATTTATTTGACAGAGAGAGAGAGAGCACAAGCAGGGGAAGCCGCAGGCAGAGGGAGAGGGAGAAGCAGGCTCCCAGCTGAATGTGGGGCTTGATCCCAGGACCCTGGGATCATGACCTGAGCGGAAAACCAAATGAGCCACCCAAGCCCCAAGCATAGATACATTTTAATCACCAAACTGTTAACAGTGGTTTATTCTGTTGGATGAGTTATTTGAAGTATACTAATGGATAGGATGAACTACTTGTGTAATTTCAAAAAAAAATTAGTATGAAAATCAAACCTCTAAAAAAATTAACACCAAATTCACAACTGTACTTACCTCTAGAGTTGAGGGAGGCAGATGTGATCAGAGCATAATGATATTGATGATGTTTTGTGACTGAAGATGAGTGGTGAGTTGTAAGTATCAGTCTTTTCAACACTGAAAATGGTTCATAATAAATCCAGACAAAAGAACCAAATGCAAGGCAAGGGATATAAGTACCCCAATCCTACACAAAATGAGCTACAGATTTGAATGAAAGACTTTTTTAAATTACTTCTGAAACTATCAAGTCAAATATGACTTTAAACATAAATGACTTATTAAATATAAGACTTAAAATAATATTCAGGGAAAAACAAAAGTGTTCAAAAAAAGAAAAAGCCTTCCCACAGCTAATGTCATACTCAGTGGTGAAAAGGCTGAGCTTTTCCCATCAAATGAGGCACAAGACAAGTGTGCCCACTCTCACCTCTCCTGTTCAACACAGTACTGTAAGTCCTAGCTAGAGCAATCAGGCAAGAAAAGGAAATACAACGTAACCAAAAAAGAAGTAAAATTGTCTCTATTTGCAGATGACATGATTTTATATGGAGAAAATCCTAAAGACTCAACCAAAACACTGTTAGATCTAATCAGTGAAGTCAGGAAAGCTGTAGCATGCAAAATTAACATATAAAAATCAGTAGCATTTCTATACACTAAAAAAGTTTCTGAAAAAGAAACAAAGAAATTGATCCCATTTACAAGAGCATCACCAACCATAAAATACTTAGGAACACATTTAACTGAAGAGGTGAAAGATCTCTACTCTGAAAACTTTTAAGACATTAATGAAAAATATAAAAGATGACACAAATGGGAGGCGCCTGGCAGGCTCAACCGGTGTAACGTGTGACTCTATCTCAGGGTTATTAAGTTCAAGCCCCACACTGGATGTAGAGATTACTTAAAAATAACTTAAAAGAAGACAACACAAATGGAAAAGTATCCCATGTTCCTAAGTATGAAGAATGTTATTACAATGTCACCATTACCAAAAGCCAGCTAGAGATTCAGTACAATCCCTATCAAGATTTCAGCGGCTGGGGAGCCTGGGTGGCTCAGACGTTAAGCGTCTGCCTTCGGCCCAGGTCATGATCCCAGGGTCCTGAGATCGCGCCCCACATCGGGCTCCCTGCTCGGTGGGAGGCCTGCTTCTCCCTCTGCCACTCCCCCTGCTTGTGTTCCCTCTCCCCCTGCTTGTGTTCCCTCTCTCGCTGTGTCTCTCTCTGTCAAATAAATAAGTAAAATCTTTAAAAAACAAAAAAGATTTCAGTGGTTATTTTTTACAGAAGGAGAAAAAGCAATCCTAAAATTTGTATGAAACTGCAAAAGACCCCAAAGAGCCAAAATAATTTTGAGAACAAAGAATAAAGCTGGAGGCATCACAGTTCCTGATTTCAAGCTATACTATAAAGCTACAGGCATCAAAACAGTATGGTACTGGCATTTAAACAGAAAAATAGATCAGTGGAACAGAATTGAGAGCCCAGAAATAAACCCAAGCATACACAATCAACTAATATTTGACAAGAAAACCAAGAAAACTCAACAGAGAAAACACTGTCTCTTCAATAACTGGTGCTGGACTAGCTGGATAGCCCCATGTAAAAGAATCAAACTGGACCCATATCCCAGACCACTCACAAAAAATAATGTAAAATAGATTAAAAACTTAAATTTAAGACCTGAAACGATGAAATTCCCAGATGAAAACATAGAAATAAAGCTCCTTAACAGTAGTCTTAGTAATGATTTTTTGGATATGACATCTAAAGTACCAGCAACAAAATCAAAAACTCAAGTGGGACTACATCAAACTAAAAAGCTTCTGCACAGCCAAAGAAACCACCAACAAAGTGAAAAGACAACCTACAAAAGGAAAAATATTTGCAAATCATATCTGATAAGTAGTATCAAAAATATAGAAAAGAACTCCTAACAACTCAACTCAATGGCAAAAACCAAACACATTAAAAATTAACAAATTAATGGGGTACCTGGGTGGCTCTGTCGGTTAAGTGGCTGCCTTTGGCTCAGGTCATGATCTCAGGGTCCTGGGATTGAGCCTGCTTCTCCCTTTCGCTCTGCTTCCCCCTCATGCACACAGGCACACACTTTCCCTTTCTCTCTCAAATAGAGTATTTTTTTTAAAAAATTAACAAATTAGGGATGCCTGGGTGGCTCAGGTCATGATCCCAGGGTCCTGGGATCGAGCCCCACATCGGGCTCCCTGCTCAGCGGGAAGCCTGCTTCTCCCTCTTCCACTCCCCCTGCCTGTGTTCCCTCTCTCACTGTGTCTCTCTCTGTCAAATAAATAAATAAAATCTTTAAAAAAAAAAAAAAAGACCAACAGGTATATGAAAAGATGCTCAACATCACTAGTCAGTAGGGAAATGCAAATAAAAGCCACAATGAGGATTCATCTCACACCTGTTTAGAATGGCCATCACCAAAAAGACAAGAGATCAAACAAGGGTTGGCAAGGATGCAGACAAAACGGAACCCTCGTCCACTGCTAGTGAGACTGTAAACTGGTACAGTCACTATGGAAAGCAGCATGGAGGATACTCAGAAAATTAAAAATAGAACTATCCTATGACCCAGCAATCCCACTTCTCGAAATATATCCAAAGGAAACAAAAACACTAACTCAAAAAGATACCTACATATCCATGTTCACATGTTCATGGCAGCATTACTTACAATAGCCAAGACATTGAAACAATCTAAGACAAATACTAAATATCATACGGTCTCACATATCTGTGGAATCTAAAAAAAGAAATAAACTAGTAACTTTTTTAAAAAACTTGTTAAAAAAAAAAAAGAGATTAGACTGGTAGTTACTGGACACAAGGGTGGCAGAGAGAACTGGAGGAAGGTATTTCCAAAAAGTACAAACTTCCAGTTGTAAGATAGGTAAGTACTAGGGATGTAACATACAACATGATGACTACAGCCAACACTGCTGTAGGATATATTGGAAAGTTTTAAGAGAGTAAATCCTAGGAGTTCTCATCACAAGAAGAAAAAAAAAAAATTTTTTTTTTAACTGTATCGGTATGAGAAGATGGATGGATGGATGCTACTGTAGGAATCATTTCACAGTATATGTAAATTAAACCACCACGCTATATGCCTTAAAATTATACAGTGACATATGCCAATTATTTCCTCAATACAACTGGAAAAAGTAAATATGATACTTCCTTTAAAAGAAAAAACTCTTAATAAAGGTATAACTCAATTAATTTGCATACTTCTCTCCTAGGAGGGCAAGTTCCTAAATGTTAAAATAGAAAAGCAGTATTTTTTTAAAAAGGAAAAAAAAATATTTAAAAACCAAAAAACTATAAATACCTCCACATTTAAATCACTGACAATCTAATTATTCCCTCAAAAGACACGATTAAATTTTATGCAGATTTGTTATAAAGGCCTAATCATAATACTAAATCATTATCAATACATAATTGTAGCTTGTGATGCTGATTCAGACCAGGAGATGTGGAAAATCCACAAGACTCGACTAAATGGATCAAATTGAGTTAGTGGTGGGGTGGAGGCAGTCCTTTAATTAAGCTTTCACCTAAACAAATAAGAGTCATAAAAAAATACCTGATTTCCAAAGGCATTAATAGTGATAAAGCAATTAAAAATGGAATATTGGGGAATCCATCACATATACAGAATCCTCACGAAAATTTAAGTGAATCTTAAAATTACTCAAAATCTAATTTGCAAACAAGTCTTGTAATTTAGGGCTGAGCAATCACAACACGGGAAATACACTGTAAAAAATAACAAAAGGGACTCATCAAAACTGTAATTTTATTTTGTTTTTTTAAAGATTTTTTTATTTGAGAGAGAAAGAGGCAGAGGGAGAAGCAGACTCCCCGCTGAGCAGGGAGCCCAACATAGGGCTCCTTCCCGAGACTCAGGGATCATGACCTGAGCCGAAGGCAGATGCTTAACTGACTGAGCCACCCAGGCACCCCAAAACTGGAATTTTAGATTCCAATAGAAAATAAATGCTTGTAAAAAAAACTTTAACACCTCTTTTCACTTGTGATTAGAAAAAGATTTGGTATCTCTTCAAAACCCTTTTTGAAGTTCGCAAAAATGGAGTGATGAAGTTTATTTTACAACTGTTCTTTGAAAGCAAGTGACATTAGCTATTGTTCCCATTTCAATTTTATTATCGCTGTTTCCCGAATGGCCACAAGAGGTCAGCACAGCAACACTTCAGTTAAAGAAAAGCAAGCCTGTGGGTCCTCTGCCCAAGAGCTGCCATTTCAGCACTTGGGGTAGTGTTTATTTGCTGAAACTTACAAAATGGCTGAACTGTTTGGCAGAGGATGGGTTTTTTTAATCAGTGAAAGCAAAATCTGGAAAAAAAAAAAAAACAGAAAGCAACCTACACTGAAATTCCTTAAAACTTACTTCCAGACTAAATTCTATCAATGATTTAATAGGTAATATTTATGGAGCACTTAGGTGTCAGGCATATGCAAAAATTTTCCTCTAAATCTTTATAAAAACCCTCTAAGACAAATTATCCTTATTTATAGAAGAGGCCTAGCCCAAGTGTATATACATGATGTCATCCCACAGCCCCACAGAATGGAATTCACATTGTCCCACCATCATACTTTCTTCAGTTAAACAAATCATTGAACCACCCACAGTTAATGCAGAGCAACTCCTCAAACACTTCTTTGTGTTTGGGAGGATGGAAAGGCAAAGATCATTAAACCATGAGTTTCTGACTGATAAAGAATACTAGATGCAGTTCCTTAAATAAATGGAACTGCATTTAAGACCTTTATTAAGACCTCCTCCACCAATGGTAGGTTCAAGTCCTACCATTCTGAAGAATACACGAGACACATTATAAACAAGGTTAAAAGACAAGTAACAGTTTGAGAAGAGGAATTTCAATATAATATGAGAAGAATTACACAGATCAAAGAAAAATCCATAGAAAACTGGAAGGACGACACGGGACATCAACTACAGAAAAACTTATGAAAAGGAAATTAAACCTCAGGGGTGATTTGAGAAGTGTATTATTACAACAGATTATTTCACATTCAACTGCTTTGTAGAAATTAAAATGTATGATAATACTAAGTGATGCAGAGAAAATAGGCAAGATAGTACTCATACACTGTTACTGAAAAAGCAATCGGCAGAAGCTTTGCAAAGCAACTTGCCATTTTCCAGTAAACCTCAAAATAGCCATATGAATCATTCAATTCAATCTGTGGATATATAACCTGACGAATTATTCAATTTGTGCAGGAGGGGGAAGTATAAAAATGTTCATGGCTCTGCTCATAAAGACCAAAAATATAAAGGAAATAAATGTAGATTCATACTACGCAATCAACTACAAGTTAGACTAGGAATGCATTAGATCTATAAACATCAACACGGCAATTTCAAAACTATTAGATTTTTAAAACACATTATGCAAACAATGTAATTTTTAAAATGCCAACTTTTTATATGCCAAGTTCATGAATGGGACTAAAGAGAAGGGGTAAATAAGATTTTAGCCATATCTAATTTGTTTAGAGCTTTAATTGTATTCTTTGCATTTTTCTGAGTTTTTCTGAATTTCTCAAAAAGGACTGTTTCTAATATTGCAGAATTGATCAGTATTCAGGAGCAGACCTTTCTGGGGTCTGACAGTTCCTCTGGAAGTTACTTCAAACACTGGTAACACCATGGCTCCTCTTACCAGAAAAGGAAAAAAAAAAATGCACACAAACATGCTGCTTACAGTTTCAAGAGATAAAAACTGAAGTCTCATCAGCACCTCCCAGATTCAGAAATTCAGTGCTAACAAGGGAAAAACATCGACCTGTAATAAGCATGCTCCTAACATTCTCAACTGGAGCCCAAAGTCATCTTGTCTTGATCATGCTACCTCTGCTCCCCCATAACCAATTAACACTGAGTAGTCCTAAATGGCTCAGGAAGCATCAATCAAATGGCACCCATGCACACACCACTAGGAAAAAGTGAATTAGAGCAAGAAAGCCTGGATGAGGTACAAACCAGATAACCATTTCACGAATAGCTACCCAATTAGATCTGCCAGTGCACTAAGGATCCTACAAGAACATTAAGACTTTCTAATCCACCGAGTAGTGAATGCAGGCACGGGGGGGGGGGGGGGGGCCCTCTTTCTATAACCAACCATCTCATGTGGTGTATTTACCACCACTTTAGAGCCCTGCGGACAGATGGCCTAGTTTGACCACAAATTCCTTTCAGCCCTTTGGGTCTTAAACTTTTCTTTCCTTACTAACTTTTAGGCTATAATCTTAAGACTTCCATAAGGTAGCAAGTCCAACGTTCAAAGGAGGTTTAAAAGGCCTGAATGCTAACCTCAATAGTAAATGATTTCTGCCCAGTGTCATAGGACGTAAGTGGGGTCCCTGGATCAAGCCACAGAAAAACAATAGGAATGGTGAGAACTCCCAACCTTTTTTTAAAGATTTTATTTATTTGACAGAAAGAGAGAGCACAAGTAGGAAGAGCGAAAAGCAGAGGGAAAGGGAAAAGCAGGCTCCCCGCTGAGCAGGGAGCCTGATGTGGGGCTTGATCCCAGGATGCTGGGATCATGACCTGAGCCGAAGGCAGACACTTAGCGACAGAGCCACCCAGGCACCCCCCGACTCCCAACTTTCTTAATAACAACCAATATTCACTGTGGCAAGCACTTTGCTAAATATTTTAGACCACAGTTTCTGAAGCGTGGCATTATTGACATTTGGGGCCAGATAATTCATTATCTGTTGTGCAAGGCTGTTCCGTATGTGTTATAGGATGTTTAGCAGCATCACTAGCCTCCACCGAGCAGATGCCAGGTGCACCCCAGACCCAACCAAAAATACCTCCAAACACTGCCAAAAGTCAGGGATGGGGATGTCCCTAGTGGGAAACCACTGCTTTCAGAAGCATTATTTTATTCAATTCTAGCTTCCCCAAGAGACACATACCCTACCCTTTCTCCTTTTTTAAAAGATAAAGAAAAAAGCTCAGAGGTTCCTGCCCAAGATTTTACAACTAAAATGCAGAACAGAGGGCACCTGGGTGGCTCAGTTGGTTAAGCGTCTGCCTTTGGCTCAGGTCATCATCCCAGGGCCGCACCAAGCTCCCTGCTCAGCGGGGAGGGGAGCCTGCTTCTCCCTCTCCCTCTGCTGTTCCCCCTGCTTGTGCTCAATCTCTCTCTCTCCCCATCTCTGTCAAATAAAATCTTAAAAGAAAAAAAAAGCAGACAGAAACCCAAATTCCTGTCCCAATTAGCCCTTATTTCCCAAAACAGCCTCAGCAGAAGAAACAACCGTGGTTGTTCAACCAGGTTCCTGAGCACCTCCCAAACCCAACTGAATTCAAACTTACAGGTGAAAAGTCTGTGAATATGTTTAACAAGCACTCAAAGTGACTCTTAGCAAGTAAATCTGGGGACTTAAATGCCTAAAATGCTATAAAGCTAAATTCAAAGAGAAAAAAAAATTTTTTTTAATCAAGCAAGGGAAATAAGAGAATTTGACCCATCACTTGCCTCCCTCAAAGTCACAACTTACCAGCCATACACTGGCTCTATTTGAATGTCAAATAGCTTCTACTGGAAATGAAGACACTCAAGATTTTCAACACCCACCACCCACCACAATCAAGAGCTGTTTCCTTTCAGAGCATGTCTACAGAACAACTGTTTCCAACCCTGGCTACACAACAGACCCACCTGGAACGCTCTGACAATGCCAATGATCTCCCCTGCCCTACTACATAACCCCTAAAATCCAAGCAGGTTTGGGGCCTTTAAAAAAAAAAATTCTCAATGGATTCTCATGCAAAAGCTATTTGGGAAGTAAGTATGGGAACTAAGTTTAGAACAAAACAACAAATTAGAAGCCCCCTCTTCATAATCCATTGCCAAATCTAAAGTGGGGGTGGGGGGAGCAATGGGAGTCAGACTGCAAAAGGACACAGTTCTTCTGAGACTTCCAGTACCGCCCCCTCCCAACCACCCTCTTTCCTGGTGAGTCCCCAAGCACCCTCATGGGAATCACTTCAGCAGCCACATATTAACTAGAAATTCTTTATGCAAAACGATGACTTTTTGAGCAGCACTGAGTTTCCGGCATCAATCAACCCTACAATGCATTCAGATTTTGAGTTTTTGGTTTCTTTAAAATGCAGTTTTTTAAGAGAAACAACGTATAGGATAATTCCAGATTTGTACCATTTTCCCCTACCTACAGTTTCCTCTTAGCCATCTAATTTGATGGCAACTTTTGACAAGATGCTTAAGTGACCCCTGGAACCAACCTATCAGTGTTTGAATCCAATTCTACCATGTTCTCCCTCCCCACAATGCCTCAGTTTTTCTATTGGCAAAACAGGGATGGTAATCACACCTACCTCATAGGCTTGTGAAGACAACCCACTTAACACATATATAAAGGACTTGTTCTAACAAGTTCCAGGCTCACAGTAGGCTCTATAAATGGCAGTTATTGTGTCTTTCCAAAGCAAACAACTTAGTTTTCATTGAAATATCTCTCACAATCATCTTGTCCATTGGTTTGGTATGTAACTGAAATGCAAAATTACCAGCGAAACCAGCATAAACAAATTTGAGAAGTAACTACAAATCCTTGTTATGTATACAACTCCAGTGAAGGAACACAATGGGATGGGTATAAAAGAGCTCAGCAGGATGCAGGACCACCCACAGCCTTTCAAAGGAAGAGAGCTCGGTGACAGTTAATTTGGGGAGTTGGCTAACCAGAAGGAGGGCACTAGCATTTCTGCTACACTAACCATCACATTAAATAATATACACATTTAAAAAAAAAAAAAATCTTAAAATTTAGTACCTGTCACAAAGCAGTCAAAAGAGTGTAAATCTACTCCAGTATTCTCCCCTAAAATTCTTACCACATGCTGTTTTCCTTTATGATAAAATCCAAACTGAAAGATAACCAGCGTTATGGGTACTACTTGGAAATAAGCCATACAAATGCCATTCTCTGAGGTTTATTATCATATTCTGTTCCTTTTTTTTTTTTTTTTATGCTGGTGACAATTCACAACCCACCAACTCTAAATAACTGCTCCACAGCAGAGCCCACATCCACTGCTTTAGACAGTTACCTGTATCAGCTGGAGGGAAAGGGGATTCTGAATGGAATGTAATTGCATTCAAAGTCAATTCTGGAATCCAAACTTTTAGAGGAATCTAACAAGGGCTAAGTGGAGAATTATAGTAAGAAAGTGACAGCACTAGAATTTAAAGCATGTGGGACAAGAATTCGGAAATCTTGGGGTCGAAAGCTTCCATCAGCACACCACATGCAGGACGAGGCATGACCTTTAATGCAGAAACTGTTCCTCCTCCATCACACACAACAACCCTTAACAGCACCCCGCCCACTTTTGCTTCCAGACCTCCAAAGGCAAGCTGCTAGTAAAATTGCCCTAAAGGGGCACAGAGACACGCAACAGGAACATCAAGGGTTAGAAAAGAATCCAACAAGAGTGCTCTGTCAAAAGATTCAAAACACATGCACATTTAAAATGCATGTAGAGCTTTGGAAAATTAACTCAATCCTAAGGAGCTGGGCTGGACTGGAGTACTCTTTAAAGATTTTATTTGAGAGAGTGAGTGAGAGTGCGCGTGTGTGCAAGAGAAAGAGGGAGAGCACAGAAGGAGAGGGAGAAGCAGACTCCCCACTGAGCAGAGAGCCCCATGCGGGGCCGTATCCCAGGACCCTGAGATCATGACCGGAGCCAAAGGCAGACGCTTAACCAACTGAGCCACCCAGGCGCCCCTGGACTGGAGTATTTTTAAGATGCCCTCCAGGTCTGCTATAGGAACAAGTAATAGAATTCAACTCACGGGCGCCTGGGTGGCTCAGTCGTTAAGCGTCTGCCTTCAGCTCAGGTCATGATCTCAGGGTCCTGGGATCGAGTCCCACATCGGGCTCCCTGCTCCGCGGGAAGCCTGCTTCTCCCTCTCCCACTCCCCCTGCTTGTGTTCCCGCTCTCGCTGTCAGATAAATAAATAAAATCTTAAAAAAAAAAGAACTCAACTCACTCACAAACCAAAAGGAAAGGGAATGAAGAACGTTAAGAAAACCAACAACACAGAAATCTTAAACCTAGACTACAGTTCTAGCAGAATAAAACTGGACTTTGGGCATTATGCTAAGTCAAATACATGGTGCTATGGTGAGGGTGGATTACTAAAAAGCAAGCCACAGCCAACTGGACATTGGTTGTAAATATTACTGCAGTTACATCTATATCCAAACAGCACGGCTCCTTGGATTCCTTATTCACTCTTGCACAGCTTGAGAGGGGAAATGAGGCAGAGGGAAAATCAGGGCAATAATCACTCACTCCAGAAGGGGGTAAAAGGTACCTACTCAGTGTGACTGCCAAGAGTTGGGCTGTGACTCACACAAGAAGCTGTTCTGGTCCAGAAAGAATCATACACTCCCTTCAAACGGCTGGCTTTCTCAGAAGGAAATTCTAGGAGAGGATCAACTGAAAACACACTCAAGGTTTCAACTAACTAAAAGGGGACTTGCCTTCATTTTAGAATGATTTAGACAGATTCCTGTATCAGCCGGAGGGAAAGGGGCCTAAATTAGGCCTAAACGAGCTCTTGTGGGAGGCCAGGACACCAAACTCACTCTCAGGGACAATCTGGCTCTTAACAAGGAATTTAGTTCAAGAGGGGGAAGAAACTAAGATAAAGCACTGGAAGTAAAATATTACTCATAGCTTACATTTAAAGAGCACTTTGAATTAACAGGCTCTTTGCTAATAAGCACTTTATAGACATTACTTAACTTCATAACCCAGTGAAGATTATCATTATCCACATTTTTAAGTGAGAAACCCACAAGTCCAAACAGTGAGTACTTCAGAGGCCTAAATTGGGAAAAAAATTTTCAGGATCCAGGTAAACATTGCACTAGTGTGTATTAGGTATACAGCTCTTGCCAGATATGGAAGTTAACAGTTAAACACATCACAAGTAACAAAATAACTCATTAAATTGAATCCAAAGTATAAAATCAGGACCATCCTTAGAATGATGCCTTAGCCAAGGCTCATCTGCACCATTTCCCCAAACTAAGGGAACTCTCCAGTAAAGGGAGTTTAAAGTACTTTTCATTATGGAATATAATCCAGATGATGTCACTGAATTAACCAAAAAAGGTGCCCCTAGCCAAATATCTTAACAATAAAATACTAAACAGGAACTGTTTCAAAATGTACCGTGAAAGGCTTCCACACATCTAGGTTCTCCATGATTTATTTCACAAAGCAAAGGCTCATTCCCCACCTCATAAGCTGCACTCGAACTTTTTCTAAAGGTCTCTGTCCCCAGGCTTGCCCTACCAATTAAAGTTTAAACTGTTTAAGGGGAAAGGTCATAGCAGACCTATAAATAACGTGTTCCAACACTGTACTAAGTTACTTATTACAAAATAAACATACAATAAACCTTAAGTCTAGGAATTTGATGGCATTTGGTATTTGATGGGTATTTGATGATTGAGTCAACTTTTCGTTCTGGCTTTATACTAATAACACTAAAGCTCCAAAGCAATAGCAATCTTGCTAAGGTATAAATCTGAATTCAATGCCGGGGCAGGCTAGAAGACAGGAGACAATTGCTCACCTATAACAACAAGCACCCAGCAAAATTTGGCAGCATAGTTTATTTCTATACTAAATAATTCTTAGGTGATTTAAAAAAAAAAAAAAAACTTTCTTCACTAATGTGACCCCCACCCCTCAAGAAAGCCAACAGAGTTCTAAGGTTTGCAGAAAGAACCTAACAGGCCTTAATAAACAACAACAACAAAAAAGGCTCATAAACAAAAAATTTACTAGGTGTCACACAGAGCAGTCACTCAATTTTTGTCAGGAACAAGTTTTTATAGGAGAAAGTATAGGGAGTTTGGAAATCCCAGGGGCCTCAAGAAGTTATTTCACAGTTGTTAAGGATTTGCTGTAGGAGGGAAGGGAGAGGAGTAAATTAATTATAAAGTCTGTGAAAGGTGTCCGGGGGTGGGGGGCTCAGTCAGTTGAGCATCTGACTTTTGATTTCGGCTCAAGTCATGATCTCAGGTTTGTGAGATGGAGCCTTGCGCTAAGTGTGGAGCCTGCTTAAGATTCTCTCTCTCCTCTCCATCTTCCCCTCCCCCTGAACGCTCTCTATCTCTCAAAAAAATAAAAAATAAAATGTTTCAGATACTGTCAGAGAAAAGTCAACAAAACTTCCAGATTCACCTCTCAAACAATAACCTGCTAAAACTTTCACAAAATTCTTCATCAAATACTGTTTGATCACGTTCCCGTGAGGACTTAATCTTTGCAGATGTTAATTTCCAAGGTGCCAAATATCAATTGGAAACTAGGTTTTAAAAAGCCAAAGAAAAGGGCACCTGGGTGGCTCAGCTGGTTAAGCGACTGCCTTCGGCTCAGGTCATGATCCTGGAGTCCCGGGATCGAGTCCCGCATCGGGCTCCCTGCTCGGCAAGGAGCCTGCTTCTCCCTCTAACCCTCCCCCCTCTCATGTACTCTCTCTCTCGCTCTCAAATAAATAAATAAATCTTTAAAAAAAAAAAAAAGCCAAAGACAGATTAAATCAACACTTTTCTTGCCATTTCATGCCATTCTGCACACAGAAGGAAAAGGCACAGAAGTCTAAATGAAAAGCCTGCTTACTCTGGTTCTTTAAAAAGTTCACTGGCTCCAAGGGACATGCAAACAGTTCATAAATAAATTGCTGTTATCATAATATGCACTTTAACGCACATCGTAATGGTATCTATACTTTGGGCTAAAAAATCAACAGAGTAGTTTTTATCCTGGAACATGAATGCAATGCCACTTAATTCTTAACCTAGTTTTTAGGAATTTAAAGACATCTAGTAAATAATAAAAATTTAATACAACCAACCAGAATTCAATCTCAATACACAGAAAGAAACTTCGTTCTTGCTGCTTTAAATGCACTTCTGGAGTTTGAAATTCCAGTTAATGGTCAAGTTCTACAAGTATTTACTGCTAAGGCTAATTCTTTTATATTTAATTTATACCTGAGCATGTAATTTAAAAATCTCTTATCAAATCTTTGATGAACCAAGTCTATAAAATAAAAATCCAGTTTCACCTAAAGTTTCCATGAACTATTCAAAGAATTCTTCGTAAAGAATCAAGACTAAGCGAACCTACAAAACCCACTGTAACAGTGAATTTTACCTTTTTTAAACTTTATTCAGAGATGCCCAGGTAAACCTTTCCACCTACAATCGACACCTCTCTTGAAGTTAACATATTTTACTCAGTAAGAAACATCTAAAATATGGCCAACTACCTGACAACTGTTACTGCTAAAAAATACTCCAATAGCATAGAGGGGGGGAAAAAAACACACCTTTTTGTCAGGGTACAGCAGGAAAACATAATACAGCCTTTTCTTCACACTTAAATTCATTACTTGTGACTGAATAATGAAATCATCATTGCTAAACTAGGATTATTTTTTTTAAACGAGAAATCCTTGCCAAGGGTTTCCCAGTAAGACAGACCATGAGCATAACCACAGCATTTTAACAAGTTTACCAGGACCGAATTGAAATTTCCAGGATCGGGGATCTCACAGATTCCCCAAGGTTCTTCCAAGTGATTCATTCCACTATCAACCAAGTTTTGGGGAGTCACGGTTCCCTAACAAAGTGCTATTAACACTTAAAAGGAGTTGTTTTCTAACACTTGTATGCACAGTAATGGGTGCCTAATGCTGTATTGTTCTTTTAAAGTTAACTTAATATTTATAGTTAAGTGAAAACTCCTACGCTCTTTTCTCATCATCCCGTAATCTTAAGAAATAAATCACTTTGCACATACTGACCTGAGTTTTCCTCCATCAAATGCCAACTGAGAAAATGTATGGTACCAAGTAAAAATGCACGGGGACAAGTTCAAATAATCTTCCCTTTGTTTATGAGCCATGATTAGACAACAGCTGTAATACCCGTTAGGACGTCTCACTTTAAGCAAAAATATCTCCTCTGACAGTGAAAAGGTTTTGGTCAGTGATTAAGCTTACTAATCTCTTCACACTGAACAGAAAAAAAAGAAGAAAAAAAAAAGACTCGCTAGGATATGAGAAAGGAAAGCGAAAAAAATGTAAAAACTGGCAGGTTTTCGATTTGAAGGTTTCCGATTAGCGCCTTTTACTTTCTCCAGAAGTAGAAGCCGCTCCTGAGAGCAACACCCTTCCGAGGGATGGGAAAAGGAACACACGCTGCAGGGTGTGGACGGCTTTAGAAGGAAGGCGCAGAGGGCTGCCAGAGGCGAAATCGGTCGGGAAGAGGCCGCCCACCGGAAAGTCCCGGCCGGAGCTCCGCTCCCTTCCCCTTTCTACCCCCCGCCCCCCAAAGCTGCTGGCTCGCTAGACGAAGAGGAAGCACCCTGGTTGCGCACGCAGCCCAACGTCACTGCGTTCGCCCCTCCCAGGAGCGAGACGACGCGCCTGACGCAGCGGGGCGGGGCCTGCCGGAGGCCGCCGCTGTTGACCCGCTGTTACCAAGCGTGCGCACAGCCAATCAGCAGCAGGCGCCGGCGCCGGCGCCGGCCGGCCTTTGAACTCGGCACGGCAACTTCCTGCTGTTTGGCGAGTACACAGTGCAATGCAGTATGTCTGTCAGCGCTGCGGCACAAAGGAACAGCCATTTTGTGACTGAGCTGGACCTGCACCAAGATGCCAGGGGCTCACAGAGCTGCTGCCTGCGCTAACTACCAAGCTGCCCTTTATTTTAGCACCAGAGAACCAAAAAAGGGGAGGCTGGCGGGGGGGCGGGGGGAGTAGTTTTGATGTTTCAAGTTTCCATTCGATTCTCAATCTTCTCAAAAGTCCCGATTCTTAAGAATTATCAGCATCATAAAATGGCTGCCACTTAAAAACTGCCTGTTCAGTCCACAAGCAACTGCATTATGCCATTTCTAATCAGCCCCAGGCTTTTAGAATAACTGCTAAAAGGTGATTAAAAAGCAGATTTTGCCCGCACCGTAGGTTGTCAAAATAATCTGGTTCAAAGGCAGACGATTTAGAGATAAATTTAATAAACTGTCTCAGTTCTTTAGGTAAAACTGCAAACGCAGCGTCCTAGAACACACAGAACTCTTTGTGTGCACAGTTTCATTCACATTCCCTTCTCTCCTGTCTCCACTCTTTATTACTGAAGTTACCCCCAAACTGCCAATTATTTAGGTAAGAAGTGTGTGGCATACGGTTCTATATATGTCCCTCACTAAAACTTTGTTTTAAACATTTAGAAACTTTACAGATATATCAAGAATTTTAAAATCATATTTTTGAAAGTGAACTTTTTAATCTTCAGAAATCACGGTATACAACATGTAACATTTAAAGCATTAACAAAAGAATACAGGAATAACAAACTTTATATAACTATAGTCATGCTTTATTTCCAAAAACAGTGAAGTATCAGGTTTACCTAAACTTGCCCTCAAGCTTTTCAGATCCTAAACTAATTCTCAGAACAGAGTTTACTTGACCTGCCAACTCCTCCCTTCCTCTCTTGTGGCTCAGGCTGCCAAAGTGGTTTTTGTAGTATTCCCTAAGCACTAGATTTTGTGCCACAGAAACTAGGTCCTTTACGAAGAAATTCTGATAGATTAAGGACCAAGTACTAGTACCTGAAGTCTCCTGAACTTTAGCTTCCTAAAAATAACAATCTACCACAATAAACACCACTAGCATGCCATTAAGCTTTCCAATTTTAAAAGGAAGTGATGTCATAATTATGTACATGTATTAAGGTATGCAATTTCAGATAACTAATTTAAAACTCCATTTTCAAGGAGTCTGTTTTTTTGAACATTCATCAGGTATGTGAAACTACTTGACAAAATGCATTTAAAAGTACAGTACATGCTTCCTTGTTAAGCTGTAACCCCACTGCCAATAAGTAAATGCATGACAACTTCCAAATAGTTTTCTAGGTGAGTAAATTATTAAAAAAAAAATAGCAACACTGCTTAATTTTTCAAATTAGAAGGCAGTCTCATCAATGATGTTAACCACAAACCTTGCATAAGAAAGCCAAAACCTAAGTGAGACTATGCAAATCATACATACTCGGGGGAGTAACAATTTTAGGTACTGAATCTTTAATAATTTGTCAAATACACCTGGGGATTCCTATTTCTTCAAATTGCCGTTACTTTTCAGAAAAATCAGCTTAGGATTAGTGCAGAAGTTTTCTGTCCTAAATCAAACCTAGATAATTACATGGGCAATTCAGTTCAAGAGACAGCAGTCCAAACTGTATGACAACTCAATTTACAAAAGAATTTGGAAAGGTATTTTTAAAAGCAAGGGTTGAAATATATTAGTATAATAAAACAAACTTCAACATTTGTAATAAACCAGTTCAAAACTTTCAAATTCAATGAATCTAATAAGTATATTACTTCTATAAAATTATAAAAGTAAAAGCAAAACTGGGGGGGAAACTCACATAACCAATGACATCCTTAACTGTAGGATGTAAAATTCATAACAATTTATAAGAACACACATCAAGAAACGCATTCATATGTACTTTAAAAAAAATTAATATACAGCTCATACAACAAAATGTCTAAGAGGCTTTATTACTTAGTCACTAATAAGATACTCCAACAAATGTGAAACAAATCGTGATCTAAACAAACAGTGTATTTGTAAGCTTCAGAAGATAAAGCATTCCAGGCGACTCTGTCAAAATAAATCAATAAATTTAAAGCTGCTACAACTAAAATGCAAGAATAAGATACTACACATCTACCAACCAGAAAGCACTGTCTGAATATAAGCATATAAATGCAAACCTTAAAATATTTTAAATGCAAAATATACAAATATAATCACAGTAACAAACACAAAAGAGAAGTATATTAAGAGTATTCCAGGATTTCTGTGATCACAGGTTTGATTTCATAAATGCAGGAACTGTAACCATGGTGTAAAGGTTTTGATAAATCTTATCAAAATTTCCTAAAATGTCAAGAGTATCAAAAGAAATATAGAGTCAAGTAAAAACATAAACTGAGAGGCATCAGTCAAAGGGTCCTTTTTGCAATTTCATTTCAAAATGCACATTTTTTCATTCATATAACTTTCTCAAACGTCTATTTACTATAATTTACTACCACAAGGCTCCTCTATGGCCTTCAGTTACAAGTTTGGGTATCCTAGATTCTTCAAAGAAAAAATTTGCCTTGTATGTAAAATGGTGCAATGCAGCAATGGCTAAACCGACAAGGTCATTTTTCTACAGCACAAAAACCTAAAAACTGAAATTTATTAACAGAAAAACTGTAGTTTACAGGAAAGGCCCCTTTGAATAAAGGTACCTTACCTTTTGACTGCTGTAAGAGGCCTTAAGTCACAACTCAACTTTCATAAATTGCTACCAAAAAATTAGGGTGTGGCATATTAGCAATCTCAAGGTCACGCTTTAAAAAAACGAATCCAAATTAGTAAAATACTTAAAATAAAACAGACAGCTTTCCCTGTCTGTCAAGGTAAACGATGTAAGCTGAGGTTCCCCCCCCAAAAAAAGAAAAAAGGAAGAAAGTTGATAGCTCATACCTCGATGCATTGCTGTGTAGCGAACTGTCCTCCTCTTGGCTTTTGTCCTTATTTCTCATCATCTTTTAATTCTTAAATATTTAGGGGGAGGGGGAATCTGTGTTTGCTTTGAAGTCCTGTGCCCAGGTATTTACTGTCAAAAGTTGAAAGAAAGGTAAGGTCCCAGCTTCTATCGATGGTTTTTATTATCAGGAACAAAGTCCTGACGATGTAACGATATTGTTATAATACAACAGCGGTAAGCACCAAAAAACAAAATATTTCTATTTTTTCCTTAAAAAAAAAACAAAAACGGACAAACCGAACAGGGGGAATCATCACTATCAATAAGGAAAGTTTCTCAAAGTAACACACTGGATACAAATAACAATCTCTGTATCTTATTGCGTCATCCAGGAATTTCTCATATTTACAGAAAATAAAGCAAACTTATACATATAAATCTTTAAAATAATCACTAACGATCATGGACTTACCTGATCCATGTAGTAGGTCCAAAGCGAGAGTCCTATTCTAGTAGTAGAAAAATATCAGATCCCAAATAATTAAAAATAAAAACAAAATTCTCCGTTACAAAAACGAAAAATAAATACAATAATCCTCCAATATGTTAACTGGTCAAAAAAATAAAGCAACAATTAATACTAAAACGGGTCCGGAAGAAAAAAAACCTCATTAGGAGAGCGCACAAAAATGGAGGTGCGCCATGGCTTCTAAGCTGGAAAAAACAACGACCTGGGCTCTCAGTACGGCTGCTTCTTTCCAACAAGGCACGAAAAGAAAGCTCCTAAAAGCTGCTTTTCTCCCTTAAAAAGGCTCGAATCGACCCCAGTAAGTCACTAGGAGAGGCAGGGGGCTGCGGGGGCCCCCTGAGGCTGCCCGAAAGTTAGGGAAAGTTGCGTAAAGTGAGGCGAAGGCAGGGAGCAGAGCGCGCTCTCTCTAAGGCACAGCCGCCATCTAGAGCCTCCTTCCCAGCTCTGAGAGCTCTGCCTTTGATTGACACTCTCTACATTTACCCCACAACTCAGGTGATGTACCATAGACCCACCCCTTCATCTCCACCAAAAAAAAAAAAAAAAGAAAAGAAAGAAAAAAAGAGATCCTCCATCCCAGGGAGCCTGAGGACCCCTACCCCCACACCTCCCTGCCCCTCCAGACCACCCCATCAAGGGGAGGAGGGAGGGTTTCTTAACCCCCTCTGGCTCAAGCACCCTTTTTAAGCCAGAGAGAAATGTAATTTGTTCCTTTTGTCTAAAGATCTGCTAAATATTTCAGTCCTTGAGCTAAAATAACTTCCTCTCTGGACAGGAAGTGGTGTTTTATCAAGCCATTTTGAAAGAGGGATAATTCTTAGAGAATATAAAGCTGAAGTTAAGTATTAATCTTTTATAAAATTAACCCCCCATGGGTAAAATGGTTTCTAAATAAAAGCAAAACCTCAATTTCATAAATTAAATTCAAGTCTTGCCTTCTTTATGAAGCCTAAAAATTATCTAAAGACAAAGTTTAAGGGGGAATTTTCCATCCCAACTGGGGAAAAAGGGGTACAACTCAACAGCGCCTCCCTAGTGTTCAGTTCCATTAGAGCAAAAATTAATGCAACTAGCTTTTATCCAAGAATCTCAATTTTTCTTTAAATCTTAATAAAATTCTCTAACCCATTATATATAACCTTGCAAACTTCACCAAAAAATCCTCATAACCACAATATATTTACTTCACACGGAGTCAGGCAAAACAAAGATCTTAAATTCAAGAGCATGGAACTTCCATGGGCACCCTTAAATAACAAACCCAAGAAACTCCACCTCCAAACCAACACAACACATATATCCCAACCATTCCCTTTTATTTCAAATCCAATTCTAAATATATACACCCATTTTGAGAATGGCAAATTAATAACAATTGGTCCTATCTGATGGCAAGTTATCAAAATAATGTCATAGGGCAAATTCTCCTAAATACCAAAACCATGAGATCTTTGGAAACAAAATGACCACTAATGCCAAAAACAAATAATTTAATACATTTCTCTCAACAAGCACCCCAGAAAACACTCACACATCCAAAAAACTCAACTTTCCTCACCTAACATTATAGTATGCCAGTACAATGTCCTCCCCTCACTGAAGAAATCCATTTTAGGTTTATACCTAACAAAAGCAACAATGTTGCATCTAGGTAGTAAAAATCCATAATCAAAACCTAGTTTCAATTCTGTACTTTCTACAAAACATAAATTTACTACCAAAATCAAAATCCAAAATTCCACTTTTGATTTATACAGACCAACCACCTCAAATCAGTCAATGAGAATATTGCATATGTATTGATCAGAGATGTGGGCACTATGGTATTTGACATTAATCACACAAAATGATTATTTCTCACCAAAAGAAAAAAAAATTCAAGCTGAACTCTTCCTTGTTATCTGTATAATGGGAAAATATAATCAACAAGTCATCTGGTCCATCAAAATGAAGCCTACCCCACCTTTATAAGTTACTAAAACTGGTATTAATCAATTATCAATAAATGGAACAGCAGCATTCACTTAGAATTCAAACAATAATCTATGACACGGCATGATTTATTTATTCTAAATTCCTAAACAGATTAAGAAAAATACAAGATAAAAGCCCTATTTCATATTTATTTAAAATGTATTATAGACATGATTGCCACCAAAATTTTAAGTCCCTTTATGAATACCCTAAGGACACTTCCATATAAATCCAACCTCTTCCCCTGATATTAACCATTAAAACAACAGGAGGTATCAATTTAAATGTTCAGATGAATATTCTACTATAAGACATAGTATTAAAAAGCATGGGTAAAAGAGACCTTTTCCATCAACACAAAATAACCCATAAAAATATTTTATAACTCATCCTGAATTTTGAGGCAAAAGGCATTTTGTTTTATAAGCTCATTACAATCTCATGGCAAATTAAAATTCCTATTATTATCCCTTGGTAAGTTATTTTCCAAGATGTTTCAAGAAAGCACAAAATGGCATTTCAATCAAACAACCATCTCTTAATGCACAAATGAATTTCCACAACTTTGTGAAAAAAGACAAATCTTATTCAACCAAGTAAAACATCTTCCAGCACACCATTTCCATTTTACCAGCTTTATTCAGTACATTTTACTGCTGGGGAACTGTAAAGGTCAAAGTGTTAAGGCAGTAATTGAACATTTAATGAAACTTCAGCTTAAAAAAAAAAAAGCCCAAACTGAGAAATTTTAAAGTGTTAGAAATTTTATTAAAGTTAACATTCCACAAAATCATACCAATACAAGTCAAACTGCAAAAACTTCCAGGTATACAAACTAACATCTGTGTTAATGTGCCATCTTTCTTCTCCAAATGTCAAAAATGTACTTGTTTTAGTGATACAAAAAGTCTTTAGAAAGTCAAATCCACTGTCCATTTGTGCTGGGTAAGAAACCTATGTCTTCATTTCATGAAATCCATGTTAAAAGAACCCTGTCTTGGTTGTTTATTATCACAGCACTCTTGTATTAATCCATTTTCCTCAATTCCCCATAGTGGACTGCCATCTTGTTTTCTCAGTGGTAGGGTCCATTTGAGACTCTTCAAGCTGACTGGGTGCTTGATGAAAACATTAAAAGAAAAAAATGCTGTTGGAATACCAATAATCTTACTCCTTCAAACAGAGAACATCCACCCACCTTGAAGATACTCTTACCATACACAAAGTTTTAATTTTGTAACAGCTTTAAACTATGAAACTGTAGTATATTAAAATTGTATGCACTGCACACACTTCTCAAGGAGAATCATGGCAAGACCGCAAACTGTAACAAAGTTCTTCTACTGTCACAGATACATATGTAACTATAGAAAAGTGGCAGTGAACAGTCAAATTTTACATACTTAATGTTGTTACACTGTCAATATGGTAAGTAAAAACAAAAATTCAAATTCAAAATCCTGGAAAGCTAAATTACACCAACACTATGGATTCTAAATCTCAATGCAGAAAACTTTCCAAGCTTCTTCAAATAAAACTAATTATGGAAAAGAATTTTGAGATTAAGGGGGAAAAAAAAAACCACACACCAAAGCAGTGGGTAACAGCATAGTTTTCCAATTCAACAGATGTTAATTAATTTTGCTTAGATAACACAAAGGGCCAATAGAGATACCACCATCTTCAGCTACTTATTTGAGAATACAGGAAATATGTAGCAACTAGGAAAAAAATGATCAAAAATGCAAAATACCTACCTGGCCTATATGATATTTGCCATAAATTGCTATCAGCTTTCAAATTAAATACAAGTAAAATACTCCTGTTGCCAAAATATCAAATGTTACTAATAGAGAAACAAATCCATTACTTAAATAATTTGAACTAAAGGGATTAAGTGGGAAGCCAGGATATTCTATTAAATAAATGATCCTGATCCATCATGAGCAAACATAATTACAAAAATAAGTTTTAACTCTGGTCTTCTCTACCAATTTTGCAGCTCTCAAACTAAATTTGTAGACATAAAGTCTGGCTGACTAGGAGATTATTAAATATAAGGCATTTTTGCTCTTCAAGTAGTTAAATCTTATCTCCTAAACTATAATTAGGATTTGTTGTCTACATATACAAAATAAATATCTAACTTAGTAAACTACTTGATAACCAAGAGACACTGCCACTCATATTAAAATACGACTAAAAATGTGTCACAACATCAGTAATAAACATCAAATGCAAGATATTTCTCCTTAACATACTTTCCTGATTTCTCTCCACCCTAAAATAAGAACTCATTCATTCTTCATATCAATAAAGTATCTTCATTCCCTAAAACTAAGGTATATTTCTATGTATAAGTATAAAGATAAAAATACCATTTTTCTTGCACTGTTTATTATAATTTCTCCCCAATCTCTATCGTTACAATGCAAGATCAAGCTCTAAATGAAGTTGGGGATGTAAACACAATTATGGATCAATGACACTAATGTATTGATAACAAGCTGTAATTATTTCAATGGCTAGAGGTGCAATTTATTGTTTAGTACATTAAATGATAAATTCAATGCTTTATATTCTTTTGCCACAGGACAAGAGATAAAATTTATCCAGGATATTGAAATTTCCTTTTAAAATCATTATTTTAATTTCAAAAGAAAACCTAATGACATTAAAATCATTCTAAAATTAATAAAATGCAATAGTTTGTGTGACAGTAGAGATTAGAAAATACTAGTATATTGATCATTCTAGTAACATGTTTAAGGTGACTAAAAAAAGAAAACAAATGCTACAAGAGCAGACAACTCTTGTGACATTAAAAAGTCATGTCAGTCTTGCATGCCTACAAAGCCAATGAAAAGCAAAAAGTGAGAATTTTGTTAATAGGCAAAAGTGCTCAGTCAAGCATCAAAATACCTTAAAAAACCAATGAGGGATTTGTAAGTAGCATTTATTTTCATGGAATTCCAAATTCTTGAAAAAACTAAATTTGCAAATAAGCAAATTTATGTTACAAAATAAAAAAGAAAGTAGGCATGAGTTCTGTGAGCCTGGATATTTTCTTAGTAACAAAATCCAGTTCTTCATGTGTAAAATAGAAACAGTAGTACCTACCTCATGTGGCAGTAGTGAGAATTAAATTAGTACATTTATAGCTTTTACATTACCTGGCATATAGAAAGACCCCAATAAATGTTATCTAGCTATTATTCCCCATATAACAACAACCAAAGTACATGGAGATCTACAAACTAAACTTACTACTCAAAATAATTTACATTCCAGTAGCAACAAGACCTCTGAAAAATCCATTGGATAAATTGGGTCAATTATTTAAAGACACTTTCTGCTTTAAAGAGAATTTAATCTTGCATTAAAATAAGATCAGTACAGAAAACTGAGTAGGGTTCAGATATCAAAGCCCTACTACACATCTCTCAGTAACTTGTGAATTACTGCAGACATACAGAAAAGATGATGGTTTGATCTAGAATTCCATCATCAAACAGACCTAGATCTTTTGTGTATTTTACATAGAGGCTTCAAGCTTATTCTATGAGCAGGTAGGAGAATTTTTCTACTCTGCTGTTCATAGTTTAGATCTCCTTTTTAAAGAAAATTGTTTGTTCTAATCAAATTCCCGAAAGCAAAAGTAAAGGTTTCCATAAAAGGTACTAACAGCTATCTCTTAAAATCCCTAAATATTGTACATCCAGAAATTTAAGATTATAAAATTGAGCAAGGAGGTCTCCTCTTTAAATTCTAATTCAGTAAATTTGCTCCAAAATCACTGGATGTTGTAAAATAAAGTTAGCTGAAATGCAAGCAAGTGAAGTTGTCAGTTGAAATGCGATTCATTACTGAATTCGGTTTACGAGGGGCTCCCCTAAAATAAGCATAAGCAATCTCCTTACCTCTACTTCCCAGCAACTCCCATTTTTAATAGCAACAAAAAATGTAGGGGACAAGGAGGAGTACAAGGAAAAAGAAATGATTAATGGTTCTTAATTTTAAAAGCAGATATCTCTAGGGGTGCCTGAGTGGCTCAGTCGTTAAGCGTCTGCCTTCAGCTCAGGTCATGATCCCAGGGTCCTGGGATTGAGCCCCACATCGGGCTCCCTGCTCCAGGGGAAGCCTGCTTCTCCCTCTCCCACTCCCCCTGCTTGTGTTCCCTCTCTCGCTGTGTCTCTGTCAAATAAATAAAATCTTTAAAAAAAAAAAAAAGTGGATGGCTCTAATAATGCCACAATAAATTAATGTTAACTTATATCACTTTAAAACTCAAATAGTTACTGCAAAACCAAAGGGACAAAAGAGTATAAAAGAACGATGAGGGGCAGAAACTGATCCTTCCCATCATGTAATTAAGATTCTTGGTGCTTATGACTTGATTTCAGTCTCCTTTGTGCTGGTCTTTAAATTTGGAAACATTTAATAGTGAACTCACACAGGTTGTCTTATTACCAAAAGTAGCTTGAATCCTCAACAGGATTATAATATATTAGTAAGTCTGGGTCCTAAATACAGTGGGTATAAAAACTAACTACAAAGTTATTTGAAAAACACCAGCCAACCGTTGATCTCTCAGAGAATAAGATCAATTATGGTAACTAAGAAAAAGAATCATCTAAGGTTTTACAATCAAATGAAATCTTCCCCACTGTCCCTATATTAGTTTAATATCTGACAACATGTACATGTTGAGACTGAAAGTTGTAGTTTCTTATCCCTTTTTCCTCTTTACTGAGTCAAAGTTTTAGTTTACATACTAAAAATAGATAATGCATTAAAATTTCTATTTTAATAATGAATTTAACTTTTGTTTTCCAATTAGACCTAAACTACTAGTTAACAAATAATGTTTAACAGAAATGATACACCATAAATCAAGTATTTATTGAGCATCCACTATGTGCCAGGCAATTAATCTCTTTAAAATGAGACATGTGATCAATAATTGTACATTAGGAAAGTTTTCATCTCTGCCCTCACAATCCCCATCAAAACCTAACAAAAAAACCCAGAACTTCACCTTTTGCAGGATCTAGTAGCCATTATACAATGGAAGTTTAAGTACTAATTAGAAGCAAAGTTATCATCTAAAAATCTACATTCCCAAATGTGATTCAAAAATATTTATGAAACAGCTAGGATGTAATAATCATACCTAAAGAGTTCTGTCAGTAATAAATAAATCCTTTGGAGAATTCATCCAAATTCATTTCTACTCTCTTCCCACTTCTTCTCATGTTGGGGGTTAGAATAACTATTCCACAGTAGTAGTAACCAAGTCTTCTAAAATCAAAGCATAACCTCAGTGTGAAAAGAACTTTTTGTTGGGCCTTCAGGTTTAAGGAAATTTCAGAATTACTTTATTTCTTAAAATTGTTACATTGAAATCCATTAAAAAGTATGTTCTATTACCAAAATAAAACCCAAAGGCTTCTGAGTTCTACACAGGAAGGATTAAGTTGACGCAAGCGATGGCTCTAGGACAAGGACAGGTAAGCTTTCTCTACAGAACAAAGTAGTAAATACTTCAGGGTTTGTGACCATTAGCTACAACTACTCTCAACTCTGCAGCTGTAGTGGGAAAGGAAACACAGACAATGTGTAAATAAAAGAGCATAGCTGTGTTCCAATAAAACTTTATTTACAAACATAGGGGGGAGTTTACCAACACCCAGATCTAGGGTGAAATGCTGGAAGTAGGTTCAAATGTAGGTTACTTTGCATTCTGTCAGAGTTTAAAGAAAGTAACAGGTTGGAGTAAACAAAATTTTAATCAACTTCACACACACCTAACCAGGTTTTTTGTTTTTTTTTTTTTTTTACTGCTTTGAGCTTCATTAAATCCCTTTGTTTCTACAACTGACTCAATTATTCAAATTTCTAGTCATTGAAAATTTAAAAACATGATTAAACATGAAAATTAAATAAAACTTACTAAATGCTTCCACCAACATCTACTACGTTGTACAGGCCCTTTAGAGAATTCAGTCTCTGGATTCACATTTCTGCAGGAAAAAGAATATAATTTTATGCATAGAAAAAGATAAAAAGAGACTACTAAAATGCCATGATTTATTCCAAAACTTCAAAATAAGGATCATCCACCAGAAGACCAAGACATGTATGTATTTATGAACAATACAGTCCAAGCAGAAGGTAAGTTCTTAACCCCAAGGATTTTAAATCTGGCTGTGTAAGAGGCTCACCTGTAGAGTAAGTTACTATAAAAACCATGCATAAGTCTCAGTCCCCAAGAACTCCAACAGAGTAGATAAAATCTGGTCTCCCTAGATTTAATGCATAATCAAAACAATCAAGGTGTAGAACTAGTTGTTCAACAGAGCCCAACATCACTTTTTTTTTAAGACTTTATTTGACAGAGAGAGAGCACAAGCAGGGGGAGCTGCAGAGGGAGAGGGAGAGAAGCAGGCTCCCCACTGAGGAGGGAGCCCAATGTGGGGCTCCATCCCAGGACCCTGGGATCATGACCTGAGCCAAAGGCAGCCACTTAACCGACTGAGCCACCCAGGCACCACTGCAACATCACTTCTTAACAGTACAGAATTATCTTAATTTCTGGTCGTTCATCTAATCCACTTTCAAGACTTTTTTTTTAATTTATTTGAGGGAGATAGCAAGAAGAGAGCATAAGTGGGGAGGAGAGGGAGAAGGCGGCTCCCCGCTGAAGAGGGAACCCCACGTGCTCAATCCGAGGACCCTGAGATCATGATCTGAGCCCTGAGATCATGACCTGAGCGGAGGGCAGCCACTTAACCAACTGAGCCACCCAGGTACCACCCCCCACTTTCAAGACTTCTAAAGGAAAACTTCCATTACCCACTTGCAGGGCCATGTTTCTCACTCATTATTATCCATCATATTATTTCACATCATGCACTTTAATCCAACTATTTTAAAATAAATAGAAAGGAAATTTTAGACCAAACTTCAAACTACTTTTATTACCAACTGTACAGACCTACTCAAGCAACACTAACCCTTTTTAAAATACAGTTGATAACAAAAGTATCATATCCATGCTGTTCACTAGTTAGACGGAAATGCTCCATAAACTAAACATGGAAAACTATTTCAAATGCCCTCTGAATAAAGGTATGTATTTTTTCACTCTGCTCATAAGTATGATTATAACAACATGTACAGCTATCAAAAAACTGTTTTAAGATCAATATTAAAGTGTAGTAATTTGGGGTGCCCGGATGGCTCAGTCGGTTAAGCGTCTGCCTCCCACTCAGGTCTTGATCCCAGGGTCCTGAGATTGAGCCCTGCGTCGCACTCCCTGCTCAGCAGGTCTCCTTCTCCCTCTCCCCCTCCCCCTGCTTGCGCTTTCTCTCTAATAAATAAATAAAATCTTTAAAAAAGTGTAGTAATTTAAGGATACTTAGCACAATAAAGATTTTATTTATTTGACAGAGAGAGAGAGAGGGAAAGCAGAAACACAAGCCAGGGTAGTCGGAGAGGGAGAAGCAGGCTTCCCGCGGAGCAGGGAGCCCAATGTGGGGCTCAGTCCCAGGACCCTGGGATCATGACCTGAGCCCAAGCCAGACACTTAATGGCTGAGCCACCCAGGCACCCCAGGGATAACTTAGGATTTAAGTTACCTACTCAAATGCTGTTTCAAGACTAGAATTTCAAATTTTCAAATTATAAGGCAAGTTCTTGATTATACTACAAATCTAAATCCCTTTAGTCATTTTGACTAATCATAATCAGAAATACAGCAAAGATTTGCTTCAAAATTACCTCTAAGAGTTAAGATGCTAAAATATCCTCCCACCAAGTTAACAAATGAAACAATTTACAAGAAACGGCATTATTCATTTAAAGCTTCCAAATTTAATCTGACCTTAACAGGGAATATAGTTTGTTAACAAAACAAGTACTAAATCAACCAAATGAACTCAACTGATTTATAACTCCTAAGAGAAAGGTGGAATTGACTTTCATTGGTAAAAGAAATGTCTGAAGGAAATCCTTCACAATGGTCTGACAATGTGATTAAAAAGCTACCTGTAAATAAGAGTATGGGCCTTGGATCTCACTTTGCACCACTTCAAAAATTACTGACACCGGGCGCCTGGGTGGCTCAGTTGGTTAAGCAACTGCCTTCGGCTCAGGTCATGATCCCGGAGTCCTGGGATCGAGTCCCACATCGGGCTCCTGGCTCAGCGGGGAGCCTGCTTCTCCCTCTGACCCTCTCCCTTCTCATGCTGTTTCTCTCTCCCTCCCTAATAAATAAATAAAATCTTTAAAAAAAAAAAAAAAATTACTGACACCAGTGTAATCTACCATACCATCTCCTTCCCCAAAACTGAGAAAGTAGTACTCTGCATTCCTTTAAGAAGGGTGGGGAAGAGGGGCTCCTGGGTGGCTCAGGTCGTGATCCCAGGGTTCTGGGGTCGAGCCCCACATCAGGCTCCCTGCTCTGCGGGGAAGCCTGCTTCTCCCTCTCCAACTCCCCCTGCTTGTGTTCCCTCTCTCGCTATGTCTCTCTCTGTCAAATAAATAAGTAAAATCTTTAAAAAAAAAAAAGAAGGGTGGGGAAGAGCCAAGTTTGGCTTAAGCAGACTATAGAAGTTGGTAATTTTGCTCATATTCCTACCTATCTTTAATAGTTTGCAGTATTATAGATTCTCATTTAATAAGTGTAATGTACATTTGACTGCTGGTCCTTTTATATTAAAAGACAAAAACTCTTATCTCTATTAGCCCATTTGTGCTTTTCTTAAAATATAAATTTTGTCAACTTTTAACCTGTTGAAGTCCTTAAAACAATTTTTACATTTAAATTAAGAATAAAATCTGAGAGCACTTTGAAAGAAATATGAAATCTTCCACATAAATAAGGTTAGCAATAAAGTCATTAACATTCATAAGTCAACTCAGAAACCATTAAAGTTAAGCAAACTATCTTAATCATCTAAATTAAAATGATTATGATTACTATGCAGTACACATTAAGGGTATAAATTGCTTGTTTGGGAAATATTCATTATCAAATAAATAGCTTAATTTCAAAAAGCAAAAGATTGTTTTCCAAAACACAGATCTAGCTTGTACAATGTACAAATCAAAACTTCTTCCAGTTGAAGGAAACATGCCACTTGAATGTTATGAAAACAATCAAGTCATATAGTTTTTATTCATAAACTTCAGAACATCCTTGAATTTAAATTGTAAAGGTTAATTACATTCAGAAATAACAGCCAATTTGAAAATTAGAAGTTTGTATTGAGCCACTCAACCCAGAAGGGGAAAGTAGTTGGTAAAATGAGAATATTTATCTTTGAAGCATAAAAATTTCTTAAAGGAAATTAAATCAATATGTCAAGCATGTAAATGCTAAATCCTCATTTATAACTGTGATAGCCAGATGCAAATGTTACATTAAATGCACTAAATTTTAAGTATATTTAATAATTATTAGGGGGAAAAAATCCAACAATGTTTTATTGCAGCATTCTAAATTTCACTTGTTTAAATACAATTTCACACCTTAACTATTTTTTAAAATCAGCCTTCCAACATCTGCATTTACATTAATATTTTGGAATGCATACCATCATGAAAGTCGGGTACAGTGTATCACCCGGGTCTCATGTTATTCAAATCCATTCTTCACAGAAACAGCATACATAATTTCTAAGGCAAAAATTACAAAACCTACTCTCCAGTTGGTATAAAAGAGTCAGGTACTCCTCACTATTATTTTTAATCACACAATTAAGGGCTAAAAGTATCTTAAGAGATTAGAAATTCCAAATACTTTCTATAGGTTAGGAAACTAAGGTCTATAGTGAATGTCAAGATTACAGGGCTAGTCTACATTTAGAAGTTCCTCTCCTGATTGCTGAATCACAGTTGTATTCTCCACTCTATCACATACACCGCTCATTATTGAAGATGGAGATGTCCTCTTACTATCTTTTTCCCCTTATGTCTCTCAACAAAAATATCTCAGGGGAGAAAAAGTATATTAATTGGTTGTCCAGTCCAAATTTTTAAATAATCAAAAAACTACAAATACCACTTAATTCAACTTGAAAGAAAATTTATATTCAAAGTTATCTATATCATACAATATAGCCGCTAAGTGTCATAGCGTAGTTCATGGAAACCTTGTAATTAACTACGGGCATGGCTGCTTTCATTTCTCTGGAATTTCAGGTACTTTTTAAAATAGTACCATAGTAACAAATGCAATGAAACCTAGTCACCAATCCAATAGGTGATTTTTATGATTTAAAAGTTCCTTCAAAATGCCAAAATAAAAACAAGTATTTAAGTGTCACTTTGGTTCTCAAGCAAAATATGGTAGTAAATGTTACTTTTTTAATGAAATTTGGTAATTTAAAATAGTTTCACATTTATATTTGCCCTCACGTGTCCATTACTTTTGTCCATCAAATATATTGCCCATTTTCACAAGCCTGGCCCAAGCAGCAAATATCAGAACACTGAATGTAAGCATCATCATGAAAGTTGAAGTATATGCAAGACCTTTTTAAAGTGTGATTTGCTATAATCCTTTATCTTATTGGTGATAAAAGGGAAGCTGTACTCCATTAGATTGAGGATTAATTTAGAAATTACTGTATCATTTAGATTTTTTTATATTTATTGATACTGGAGGAAAAAATAAAATCATCATTTAACATTTCTAACCTTCAACCATTCATTTTTTGTTTTAATGAGTCAAACTGCACCATCGGTAGCCCATTATAAATTTATTGCTGATTTAAACTTAAAATCACATTATACTTCACATACATTTGTGTCTAAGAGGCCCAATTCTCAATTTTTATAACAGTGCCCAAGCACATCTGAATACTAATCTAATATCCTATCATTTCCATACAAGAAACCCTAACCATGGCATTTGTGTTAAAGGTTACGATGAAAAATGTTTGATTTTTTTTGTATGATGTTAGATCTTTAAAAACACTATACTTAAGTCTTAACATTTAGTTTTCTTTTGCATACTAAAATAAATACAAATGTGATCAAATTGCAAAATGAATAAAAAGAATTAAGGTAAAACAAATACAATAAAAATATTACCTTTATCACCTACTTCAATGAATACAATAAGCCAACACCAAGAGATAAAAGATTTTCCACATTTCAAGGACAAAGATAAACTTGCCTTCATATTACTTATTTGGCTATTCTTAAAATTTCCCAAGATATCTCTTAGTATATATACATATTTCCTCTGCTAAATTCCTAACATTAGCTTGACAGTAATTTCCACATTCAGTGTTAACTCATAAAGAACATTTCTTGAAAATTATCAGCAGACGTATATTTTTCATTCACATATCTAGTTTTAAGGTGTCAAAGTATCCCATACATGTTGAAAATTATTTCTTCCTTTTATGCTTTAAAAACAATTTTACTAAGCTATAGATTATAGATGCTTTATTCTAGTTTCCTGTAAGATATCTCATTTTAGTACCTGTTTGAAAACAAAATCAAAAATAGGTAAAATGAATATATTAAATCTATTAGTAAGAACTAAAATATGAAAGTGTCTTCACTTTTAAAAATATAGTTCTTTTAAGAACTGGAAGATCAGCAAATGCAAAATTCTAGGGCATTTCAAAAACATGATCTATGTCATCAAAAAAAAAAAAAAGGCTAAAGAATTTCAGATTATAAAGACATGATTCTGATAACTCAACTACTGATTTAACCATAATCCTGAAGCAGCATATTACTAAAAAGTACTGAATGTCTTACTGCTCTGATATAAATTACGTATATCAAATGTTTTAATAAAACACAAAAGTGCTTTGATTTAAAGTAAAGGAATTTGATGGACTTTTTCCTCATCTCCTTTTCGAGACAGTCCACATTTTATGTTTCATTGACAAACTTTAGTTGTTTTCCTATGCAAATGTTGGTAGCTATTAAATTTAAGATGTTGGATAAAACATTTACTTACTTGCTATATAAAATAGAGACTTTTGCAAACATTTCCTTTATACTCAAGGATAAAACTCCATGGGTCTCAGTCTTCAAAATGGCATACCTTTTGGGAGGGAAAAAAAAAAACACACACCAATATTCTAAACAATTTATTGATGGAACAACAAATAGCAAGTAGGAATGTTTTACAACTTTTATTATGTAATTGAAAACAAAAACTAAAATCTATGCTCTCAAAACTTGATTTTTAAAATGTTCTTCCCTAAAATCTACTATGAATACTAACTAGTTCAAATTTTCCAATAAATTCATTTCTTTAAATACTTAAAAAATTAGTTTGCACAGTACACTAGAGCATTAAAAAGAAAAAATGTATCTCTGGTTCATGGTTTTTCTCAAAATATAATCAGCCTTTTCTTGATCCCAAAATTAAACAAAGGCTTAAGAGACCTTCAGTATTTTAAACTATTCAAAAGGCACATTAAGTTACAATGGCTAAGCACATATACTCTTCATTCAATGGAGAGGTTTAAAGGCTTTGTAAAATTATTTCAGATATTTAGTTTACTCATACTCATAATCACTAACTTACTGGAAATATAAATTATCAGAGAGCAAAATAAAAACCAAATAGGCTTATTTTTATGTGAGAAAGTAATAAAAATTTACCCAGTCTTACCTCAAATAAAAGAGCTGTATTTGTTCAGAACCATCATCAACCAAATTTAATTTTAATCTTGTAAGTTACCTTAAAAAAAAAAAAAAGATGATATCAATGTTTTGATTTTTAAACATTTCTTGGCCAAAGTTTCAGTAATGAAACAATGAGAAAATATTCCAAATACATGATCTATGGACAAATTTAGGGACGGCTCATCGACACACCACCTTTACATTTAAGGTTGCAGTTATTTATCTCAATAATATATCAATCTTTGTTTTCCTCATCTTTTGGTGGCATGGACAAACACTAGATATTAAGGCACTGATATTAAATAAACTACAGAAAATTCACATCTTCAGACAGATTTAGGATTATAACCTTGTTTTTTATTTTTCTTTTGATGCCAGGCAATACACAAAACAAAGGAAAAGTTTACCGTTTTTAAACACTAAAATCATCTTAAAATTTCCATTACCATCTAGAAATAGCTTTTACACTTATAAACAATTAAAAATTAACTCCTCTAGGAGAAATTAGTGAAGTTAAAATGGCTACTGGTTACTTTAAATTTTTAAACCACAGTTATTTGATCTCACCAAGTGGGATATTAGCTTTGTCTTTTAAGCAAGTCTGAAACATGTAGTATCTATGACCTTTATTCAATTTCAAACCAGGGTCTTGAACATTTTCAGTCTCTCCCTTCCCCCATTTCTCCCGTAAAAAGATCTTATGAGGTTAAACTGCTAGCAATTATTTTGCATTTCACTATTCAAAATAGGAGCCTGAAAAAACAGATTCAGAATATACATTTAAAACTACTTTCAGTGTTCACAAATTTCAAAAATGTTGTTTTGAAAAACCAAAACTGGTACTCAAGATTCTGTAAAATCAAGATATGCGCAACTGATGTAACATGTAGCACTATATGAATGCTATTCAGAACATTAAACAATTTCACTGACAAAAATACCTTCAGAAATACGGTGATTACACCAATAACTTCGATTTTCTAGGTACTACGTAAATCTGCCCAACACTATTTTTACGTAGATCTGCACCTTTACAACACAAGAGCTACCGCAGGATGAAGACAAATATATTCTAAAATACACGAAGATTTGAGCATTTGTGGTTTGTTCTTCAAACCATCCAACTTAAATCCCCTCTCGATTTTTTTAAACTCACAGCTATACAGGACTCTGCAAATTTTTGAGAAAGCAATACTTATTATTAAAATACTGTTCCGTTTTAAGCATATCTAGATTTTTATGCATGCAACAAATGCAACAAATATGGCTCCTCTTCATCGCCCATTACCGAGAACAGTCCTACTTTAATATTTACACTACGAGAAAGTAACTTCACAAAGAGATTTGGCGTCAGAATATTCCTTTGTAAAAGTTTTGTCGACCATGGCTTGTGCTAACATACGTTATTTTTAAAAATAATAAAATGATGAACTTCAACTTTTAGAAGTCCAGGAACTGATCCAAGTACGTTCTAACACTCAGGTGTGGTACAGATAACGGCTCCTTATGACCTTTTAAAAAGTACCAAGCAGTATATTTAATCATTATTCGAACATCAGAATGTCAACTAATCTTGGCGTAATTTGTCGCTAAAATAAACTACCTTAATCAAACGTCATCGTCTAGCATCGAAATTACAGCCTATTTCCATTAAACAGCCTTGACGGTGTAGTAAACTTATCTTCGTAATTTCTGAAATACCAGCGGCACTTCTCCAACTTGCATTTTTAAAAGACAACCTTAACGTCATAAAGGTTTTAATAAGCAGCAAGTACCTTCAAGTACCTCCTCATCGGTAACACTGCAGCCGTTTTCAAAATCGGCTTTGAAAGAGTTAAAAGCCAACACCCAAAAGGGGAAAAAAAAAAAAAAAAAAAACAAGTTTTATTTTTGTTTAAACGTAGTCAGGCTTCCATTGTTCTTTTAAATTCGACCATGAAGATGAGCTCCCACCTCGCCGGAAAGAGGTTAAAAGCTCCCCCGCTGGAGAACCTGAAAGGGACTTCTTTTCTCCTTCCCCTCAATATCAAAATAACTCACCCGGACCGAAGGGGGCTCTCCTCGCGCGGTCCCCTTCGGGCTCCCGCCTGCGGTCGCCCGCCGCCGCCCCTTTCCCGGCCGGGCCGCCGCGGGCAGCGAGGCCGCCCCCCGTGGGGTCTGCCGCGGGGCCCCGCGCGCCCCCCGGCCCCGACCCCGCGGCGCCCGGCGCTTCCCGCCCGGAGAGCCAGCAGGCGACGCCGGCGGGGCCGCTCGGGGAGGGCCGGCCGGCGAGGCCAGGCCCGCCGCCCCCTCCTGCTCGCGCGCTCAAGGACATTTTGCTTTTCCTCCCAAGGACAAAGGACAATAAAAGGAGCCGGGGAGCCACTCACCGGGTCCGAGCGCGGCTGTCGGCACCTCCTGGTCGCCCGCACCCGCGTTCCGCGCCGGGCCGCCCGCCCGAGTCTCCCGCCCGCTCCGGGTCGAGCCGCCGGGACCCCGGGGAGCGTCCCCGGCCGCTGCCGCAGCGGCGCTTTCGGCGTCGTGGGCCCGGCCGCCCCGGGAGCCTCTGCCAAGGGCTCCGACACCGGCGCGCGGCCCATCTCGCCTCAGCCGCGGCCGCTTCGCTCCCGCGGGCCTGCGGGCCGCCTGGGCGCAGCTTCCCGCCGGCCGGCGGGCCCCGCGGCCGCGGCGGAGCGCCTGACAGCTTGGGGTGCTGCTGCCTCTCCGGCCATCTTGTGCCGTGTGTGTGTGGTGTCTCTCTCCCGTCTCCTCTCTCGGCTTTACTCCCTCCTCCTCCTCCCCCCCGCCCCACACACCACACAACATGGCCTCTTCGCTGCGGCGGCGGCTGCGGCGGCAGCAGCAGCTCCACCGCGCTCCTGCCCGCTCCCCTCCCCCACCCTCCCCGCCTCCCGCCTGCAGCCCCATGTCCCAGCGCGCACGCGCGCCGCCGCCCGCCCGCCTCAGCCATTGGCTCCGCGAGCTTCCTGCCACCCCTTCCCGGGAACAGCCTCACGCACGCTCGCAGGCGTCTTCCTCCCTCCTAACAACAACTACTTCGATACTATTGGCTGATTCTGATCCCACCCCCTCAGCTGCCGCCGTGCGGATAGGCTGACTTTAGTGCCACTCACTCCCCTTAGGTGTTTCTGGTTTTCTTGAGGGGCACCAGCCCGCGATTGGCTGGTGATAGAACCTTTGGGTTTGGAGCTGGGCTGTTGCTTTGCGCCCCGCAGTGCGGACCCCTCCAGGCTAGCTGGTGAGGGGGGGCGGGGGGGGGCGCTTCCTGGCGCCGGATAGGCCAGGTTAGAATCGTTAGTACAGAGACTTAGAGATAAGGACCTCACTTCTGGAAAAAGCTCGGAATTCAGTGTTTCTGAGCTCAGATTTTTGTTTTCTTTTTTTAGAAAAAGGAAAATGACTGACAGGTTGACGAGCAAACAAGCCATATCTCCTCAGCTGTAGAGCTCAAGGTTTTTCTTCTAACCAACCGGTCCTTCCCTGAGCGTCGCAAAGTCAGGACCAGTGGTTTTACAACCAAGCGCATCCCCCTAGCCCAGTATCCAAATTGACTTGCCATTTACTTGAGGTTGGTAAGCTTCCTGTTACCATGCACGGGAGACAGCCTATTCATATGTCCAGTGTCCTTTGAGTTTAGTGAATCAGTGTTTCATAATCCTGGTTGGACCCAATACTACCCTTTTGGGCAGTATTTGTTTAAAAGGGTAGTTTTAACCTGAACGATCACAGTCTACCTGTCCAGCCTTCTCCCAGAGAATGGGGCAAAACAAACTTAATTTACTTTTAGAAAATCTCACTTTTTTTCACTAGGTCTTCCAACTTTAATCTGGAAGCAATCTAGACAATCAATAGGAATAACTGAAAACCCAAACTTTTCTGAAATGGATGAGAAAAGAAAAAGTGGCTTTCTCCCACCGCCAGCATTTTAGAAATCTTGCTTCTTTTGGCAAGGGACCTCGAGAAAAGGAAAGGAACACTAGAGGCTCTTAGTTTTAACAGATTTCTTTTGAGAGGCTGGTTCTTGGGGCAACTCTTGAATTCCCTTGAGACGCTGCCCCTGGGTTAGACTCAGAGTATGTTAAATATTCATCAGGCCTAGGAACTAGCTCTGGGCCTTCTTTTAAAAATGGCACCGCTATTAACTGGCTTGGCTCAATATGGCATCAGGTACTTAGGGCAGAGCCAAGACTAGAACCTAAGTCTCCTGACTTACAGATCTTGGGTTCCTTCTATGCAACCTGGCCACTCTCCTTAGCAATATAGGTTGAGCTCTAAGTGGACACACAGAAAGAGTGCTTCTTTAACTGAAATTAAATTTTCTCCATTTAATCTCCAGGAGACATTCCCCTATACAGTCTAGCTTTGAGCACTATAGACCTGCAGCAAGACTTTTTTTCTCTGAAATAGTCCCACCCTGAACCCTTTTTCTTCATGCTTCTTGGTGTGTTATTGCTGTGCTATTGTGCACTCCCCTTTTCCATTCTTACCACTACCTGAAATCCATCTATGATTCTGCTTTTCCATATTCTTCACCAAGTACTCTGTGCCAGCAAAGCAGGCCTGAACAGGCCTTTATTAAAAATAGTAATGGCGGGGCGCCTGGGTGGCTTAGTCATTGCGCGTCTGCCTTCGGCTCAGGTCATGGTCCCGGGGTCCCGGGATTGAGCCCCGCATCGGGCTCCCTGCTCTGCGGGAAGCCTGCTTCTCCCTCTCCTACTCCCCCTGCTTGTGTTCCCTCTCTCGCTGTGTTTCTCTCTGTCAAATAAATAAAATCTTTAAAAAAAAAAAAATAGTAATGGCTGGGGACGCCTGGGTGGCTCAGTTGTTTAAGAGTCTGCCTTTGGCTCAGGTCATGATCCCAGGGTCGTGCAATCAAGCCCCAGGTCAGGCTCCCTGCTCAGTGGGGAGTCTGCTTCTCCTTCTCCCTCTGCCCCTTGCCCCTGCTCATGTGCTCTTTCACTCTCCCTCTCTGTCTGTCTCTCAAATAAATAAATAATCTTAATTTAAAAAAAAAAAAAAAAAGTAATGGCTGAAAAGCATTGAGTTAGCTATGTGTCAGGCATTGTTCTAAGCCCTCATCATAGGTTGACTCAGCATCGCTATGAGAGTATTATTATTCCTCTGTATTATCTTTATTAGGAAACTGAGGCGCAAGGAGGCTCACACTGCTAAGACGCACCAGAATCAGGATTGAGCCCAGGTGCTCTGGCTCTAGGCCCATACCCTTTTGCCTCTCCCAGGTTCTTTTTGAAGACTGTCCCCTTGCCAGATGGGTTCAGTAGATCCTCTGTTGTGTGGAGCTGTCTGATTTGCCAGCTGCCCCATCCCCTACTTCATTGAAAAGTTCCACCTTCAGAACTGGGCTTTCCTCCCATTGGGAAATGTCAGATCCATTCTATCTTAATTCCCAGATGTGGACCCCATGCTGCTACTGTCAGTCTCCTGGCCTGCCACCTGGGAATCCTCTAGCTCTTGTTTTAGTCCATCTTTGATAGTGGACCCCTACAGCTCAACTGTGGGGTGACTCCCTTTTATGAAGATACACCTTGGGCGGCTTACATAAAACAGCTTGCTTCTCCAGAGTTTGCATCCCACACAACATCCTCTTCAGAGAAAGCCCTCATCTGCCACATTGAAACTTTATTCCCTGCCACACATGTCAATCATGATTTCTTTTGCCATATCTTTACCAGGTCTTCAGCCATCCCCCTTAAAGCTAGACCAGGTCTGTCCTAAATTAAAAGCGCCTGACCCTGGAGGACCCCATCCTATCCCCTGCACTGTTCCTTTTTGTGCAAAGTGATCTGCCAATGAACAGAGAGGAGCTCCCTCCGTCCCTCCCTCCCCCAGTCACACTGGCTCCTATTACTGCTGTTTCTTTACAGGCTAAAATAAAGAGCCCTTCACCTTGGCTCACTTAAAGGAAAGACCTCTGCGTGTGTTCTGAGTAGTTCTAGTCCTATATAATTGTGACCAAATGAAAACATGGATGGACAGAGAATATTTCTGTAAGGATACAAAGACCTGTTTACACTGGTCGCCTCCAAGGAGACCTCAGAGGTAGAGAATGGGGTGGGAATGTCACTTTTCCCTTCCGACCCTTTGGTGACTTTTGAAATCTGAGCCATGTGAATGTATGACTTTTTTGAAAGAAAGAAAGAAAGAAAAGGAAAGAACAAAATTCAAATAATCTGCAGAGCTAAAAACTGACACTATTAAGAAGGTAACTTTTTTTAACTTTTTAATTGTGACATCTGCATTCGTTATAATAAACACTTTTTTTTCCATGAAATAAAGGTCACCCAACACTCAGTACCTCCAGGGATGGGAACAGCACCTAAAATGTCCCTGGTTGATGATAAGGATTCTTGATACATAAAATGGGGGCAGCAGTTTTCAATCCCAGTGTAACATGGCTTCACACACTACAGAACAGGGCTCCTCACCATGCCCCCTGTGCCTTCCTGTCTTCATGTGGCAATTAAAGAGGCAGAGACACCAGTGAGGTCAGCTTTTCTCTGTTTTCCGTCCTCCATGTCCACCTTGGCCTGGGGTGTCTCAGATGATCAGCCTAGCTTATGATGGAGACTCAACAGAAACCCAGGATGTCCTTGACTCAAGTCAGAGACACAGTTTCAAATACAGACCTTTCCAGATTCCTGTAGGTCTGCTCCCGCTCTCCCTGCAGTTTCCCTTGCTGCTTATATTCTGCATGATTTACATGCAGACTCTGTCTTCCTTCTGTACACACCCCACTCCCTCTTCCCATGTGGCAGTCTTTCTTTTTCCCAGGGTACTTCACACATGGCATTGACGTTCATTTGATACTCAAAATATCATTTCCAAGCACAGTTAGAATAATGTGCTCAATAATGAGCTTCTTCCATGTTTGAGGTACTGTTTTATAAGCTGGGGATGCCGGGGCACCTGTTCTCATGGAGCTTACATTCTAATGGGGTAGAAGTCCATAAATAAGAAAATACCAGGTAGTGATAAGTGCTATAGGGGGCCTAATTTCAGATGAGTGGTCAAGAAAGGCCTCTCAGAAGAGGTGATATTTAAATTGAAGCAGGAAGCACACAAAGGAGGCGGCTATGTGTATAACTGCATGTGAGTTTCAGGCTAAGATGGCAGATGGTATGCATACGACTAATTTTGCTCCAACCCAAAACTGCTTGAGACAGATTTTTTTAATTCTTTCTTTCTTTCTTTCTTTCTTTCTTTCTTTCTTTCTTTCTTTC
>NW_023270464.1:17230669-17256043 GCF_011800145.1 Mirounga leonina
TTCTTTCTTTCTTTCTTTCTTTCTTTCTTTCTTTCTTTCTTTCTTTCTTTCTTTCTTTCTTTCTTTCTCTCTTCCTTTCTTCCTTCCTTCCTTTCTTTCTTTCTTCTTTCTTTCTTTCTTTCTCTCTTTCTCTCTCTCTCTTCCTTTCTTCCTTCCTTCCTTTCTTCCTTCCTTCCTTCCTTCCTTTCTTTCTTCCTTCCTTCCTTCCTTTCTTTCTTTTTCTTTCTTTCTTTCTTCTTTCTTTCTTCTTTCTTCTTTCTTTCTTTCTTTCTTTTCTTTCTTTCTTCTTTTTATTTTTAAGTCCTAAACCCATAAGGAAAAGAAAACAGGAGAAGAGAAAAGAACAACACAATTTCAGAAGCTGGAAAGTAGATGGATGACTGGTAACTGCTTTAGCAGATCTGAGAAAGCTGAGCTGCAACCCGGCTTATACTGGAAATACCTCAAAAGGCTCAGAAACTCCCAGAACCAGGGATCATTGGGCCTGAGGGGAGAGGAGAAGGCTAAAATAAGAACTGAGTGAAAGCAATTTGAAAAGCAGTTGGATCCCACATCCCATCCCTGATCCCAGCAGAAGATTGGAAGTTTATCCTCCAGGGAGAGTCTCTGGTCTAGAAGATGCCAGGCACACTGAGGGCATAGGAACCACAGCGGAAATGGGGGGATCCAGAGGCCAGATATAAACCAAAGGCAGAGACTCCACCTATCTTGCACCACTTGGATCTCAGAATGCTGGCAATGTGATCTTCACCTTCTAGATAAGAGACTGGAAAACATTTCTCAAGGAATCTAATCAGTCTATGAGGAAAGACCCATGGAGTCTGACACTGGGGGATCTACCAACAGATCCAACCAGGTCACCCTTCAATGACACCCAGAGGGCCAGACACCTTGTGTGCACCACTTCTAATCCTCTTCGTCTCACCTCTTACTCTGCCCACAGTTGTAGCCACTGTCCCATCAAGTTCCACACAGCTTCCCAGAGCAAGTGCAATGGTTAAGGTCATGTGTCAACCTGACCAGGCTGCAAATTGCCAACATATTAACCTTTATTTCTAGGTGAGTCTGTGAGGGTATTTCTGATGAGATTAGCATTTGAATTGGTACACTGAATAAAGCAGATTGCCCTCCCCAATATGGGTGGGCCTCACCCAAACTGTTGCGAGCCTAAATAGAACAAAAAGGTGAAGGAAGGGAAAATTTGCTCGCTCGCTCTCTCTCTCTCTGCCTTATTGTTTTTGAGCTGGGCCATTGGTCATCTGCACTCACACTAGAACTTAAGCCATTGGCTATCTTGGGTCCCAGGCATTTGGACTTGGATTGGAACTATACCATTGGCTCTTCTGCATCTCCAGTTTGCAGGTGGGAGATCATGGGACTTTTCAGCATCATCGCATGAGCCAATTCCTTATTTCTATATCTATCTCCTATTGTTTCTGTTTTTCTGGAGAACCTTAACTAATGCAGCAAGCAAAGTCTCACCTCAGCCCTGAATCTTGCTTTCTGTCCCAAAGCTTCTTTGATATGCATGTGGGTCTGCAGAAGCTCTCAGCATCAGCATTCAGGCATATGCAACCCAGAAATTCAGGAAGATAAAGTCTGTGGAGCTATCTTTGAGGATAAATATTTCCCCTATTTCATCCCGGGAGTGTACAGTCTAATTCCATAAGACCCAGAATATCCCATGGAATGGAACACTAGTCACTACAGCAATAGCCAGCTGGATAACACATTTAACACTTAGGTTGGCTTTCTCTCTGTCTTTTTTCCCTCCCACTATCCCTTACTCCTGCTTCTTTGGATTGCTTAACAAATGCACTACCTCGATGTAAGTCTTGGGCTCTGCTTTTGGGGAAACCTTGGGTAAGATACACAACAAGGTCTGATCCCACACTCAGAACTTCTAAATAGCCTTTTCAACTGTACTCTTAATCATGAGCAAACAGCTAATGCCAAACAGCTAAACAAAGCTTCTCACATGAAAGATAAGGACTAAAACCAGCAAGGGGGGGGGGGGGGGAAGAAGTAATGAAGGAAAAACAGATCATGCAGGGAAAAGACACCAAAAAATAAATTTAGAAAATTATCATCAGTATTTTCAAAAGGAAAAGAGATGATGTTGCATCCATGAGAAAAGGAAAGGCTGCCATGGAAAGAAATAATTCAAAGAACCAAAAAAAAAAAATTTTTTCTTGGAAATCAAAAACACTATGTCAGAAATAGAAAACTCAGTAGAAAGAATGATAAAATTGGAGAAAATTCACAGAAAGTAAAACAAAAAGACAGAGATGGACAATAGGAGAGCAAATTAGACAAGTCATGTAGGTTAAACATGTGAATAATAGAAACTCCAGAAAAAGGGGGGGAAAAGATAATAAACCCAAAAGAATCACCAATTAAATAATTCAAGAAAACTTTCCAGAAGTGAACAATTTCCAGATGGAAATGGTTGATCAAGAAATAAGACCCACAGATGAATATAAACACCAAGGGGCACCTGGGAGGCTCTACTGAGAGCCTAACTCTTGATTTCGGCTCAGGTCATGATCTCAGGGTCATGAGATCAAGCCCTACATTGCACTCCACACTGGGCGTGGAGCCTGCTTGAGATTCTCTCTCTCCATCTCCCTCTGCCCCTCCCCCTCCATGTGCATGCACACACACACACACTCTCTTTCTCTAAAACACATGCACGTGCCCCCCCCCCCCACACACACACACACACGGCTCATCATTGTGAAATTCCAAAACGCGGGGGCAGGGGGGCGGCGGGCACGGCGGGCAAAGAAAAAGATTCTACAAGCTTCAAGAGAAAAGTCATGTACAAAGGACTGGAAATCAACAGTTTTGGGGTTCTCAAGAGCATGGCTGGAATCAAGAATATAGTAAAGTAACATCTTCAAAATGCTCTGGGAAAATGATTTGCGACTTAAAATTCTATACCTAGCCAAATCCTTTAGTAAATATGAGGACAGAATGAAGGCCATTTTCATGCAAAATCTCAAAAAAATGTTACCTCCCATCCGTGCTTTTTCAAGGAGCTGCTAGAGAATGGATTCCACAAGGCATTAAACCAAAAAAGAGGAAGTCATAGGACGGAGGAGAGCCATTGCATAAAGCAAGCAAAGAATCCCTAGATGGATGGTGCAGAGAGATTCCAGGATGTCGGGACAGTGTAACCCAAGAGACAGACATGTTGAGGATGGCTTCATCCAGGTGCTGCCATCCATCCGTCCTTCCTTTTTACCTGAGGACCAAAGATACAGGTGGACCTGACCCAGATTCTAGTCTGTCCATGACCTATCTTGGACCATATATTGATAAAAGATTTTCTCTCCCCCATAAGCCTGGCCACCCTAGATCAGCTGAAGACTCATGTCTTCCCCCACAGAAGTGATCTGCTTTGATCTACTGCTAGGCCATGGGGAGCTTAGAAACAGATGAAACCAGAGCGGCACACTCCCCTACCCACATAACTGCCACGCATCTAACACCTCCTCCTACTATTGCCCTACCAATGCCCTGACTAGGCTGCACTCTGTTTTCCCCAGGATTCACTCCTGACATTGCCTAGGAGACATTCTCGTAAATTCCCAGAGAAGCTGAAGTCAGTCGATAACCTAGGGAACCATTCCCTTTGTCTTCTAGAAGACTATCTGACTGTGGCAACATTATAGCTAGGTGCGTGCTTGCTACTCAGTTTTTCAAAACTAAATAACTATTCAGGGAGACCTGTGTAGCTGATTTTGTTTCAACTATAAATAAGAGGAAGAGAACAATTAATTCTAATTAATTCAAAACTCAGGAAGATGGGTAACCTCTGATGGGGGAGGGACACAATCATGAAGGGGTACCCAGGAGGCTGCAAATGTACTGTTAACAGTTTATTTCTTAACCCGAGTTGCCGTACAGGGTGTGCCTTTGGTTATTGCTATTTACCTGTATGTGCATGCTTTATATACTCTTCAGTATATAAGAACATTTCATAATTTGATTATAATTCAATTATATTAATGATAAGTTTTAAAATAATGATCCAACCAGGAGAGCAAAGCCACTGAAAAGGACCTAAGGCAAGAACAAACTTGTTTTATACCAAAATAGTGTTTGAAGAAGGCCAGCCTTGTGGGATGGATGAGCTAGGAATTATTGCAAGTGTCCAAACCCCTGATTTTGCCCACGATGACTTTCTGTCCAGTGTTTTCTGCCACCACCACATCAGCCCAAATCAGTTGGCTGTAGAATGTTAAGGTGAGACGTCACAGGAATGGGTCAGGAGACCAAGAAGGAGAAAACAGCATAAGAAATAAAGGACTCAGGCTATTTATAGGAAGCTTTCGTGGTAGTTACTACAAAGTGAAGGATCCCAAGATCTCATCCCATCCCCCAGAGAGTCCCCATTAAAAAAACATAAAACAGTTATTAATCATCAGTCTTTCTGGGCACCTGGGTGGCTCAGTTGGTTAAGCATCTGCCTTCGGCTCCGGTCATGATCTTGGGGTCCTGGGATTGAGCCCTGTGTGGGGCTCCTTGCTCAGTGGGGAGCCTGCTTCTCCCTCTGCCACTCCCCCTGCCTGTGTGCTCTCTCTCCCCGTCTCTGTCAAAATAAATAAATAAATAATCTTTTTTTAAACACCCATCAGTTTTTCCATTACAAATGATAGAAACTGCACTGTTATCTATATTGTGTAAAAAATCACCACAAAACTTGGTGGCTTAAATAATAATTTACATTTATCATCCCACAGTTTCTGTAGGTCAGTGATTCAGGAGCAGCTTAGCCATGTGGTTCTGTCTCGGGGTCTCCTGTGAGGTTACAGATAAGATGTCAGCTAGGGCAGCAATCATCTGAAGGTTTGACTGGGGCTGGAGGATCCAAGATGGTTCACTCACAAGGCTGTTCCTCACAGGAGGCCTCATTCCTTGCTATATGAATCTCACACAGGGTTGCTTGAGTGTCTGCACAACATAGTAGCTAGCTTCCCTGAAAGTGAGTTATTCAAGAGAGAGCAAAGATGGAAGCCAGCAGCTGTAATGTGTATTATGATCTATCCCAGGAACCACACCTCACCATCTCCTCAGTATTCTGCTGATTACACAGGTCAGCCCAATTCAGTGTGACAGGGGACCATAGAAGAGCAGGAATGCCAGAGCGGGGGACTATCACTGGGACCATCTTGCAGGCTGGCTACCACACCAGCTGGACTTCATAAAAATTAAAAAGTCTCTTCTTCAAAACTAATAAGAAAATGAAAAGACAAGCAACAGATTGGGACAAAATATTTGCAAATCATATATGTAACGGGCCTTGTATTCAGAATATATAAAGAGCTCTCGATATTTAATAATCATAACACAATTTTTAAAGATTTTATTTATTTACTTGAGAGACAGTGAGAGAGAGAGATCATGAGCAGGGGGGAGGGTAGAGGGAGAAGCAGGCTCCCCACTGAGCAAGGATCCTGACGCAGGACTTGATCCCAGCACCCTGGGATCATGACCTGAGCCAAAGGCAGACGCTTAACTGACTGAGCCACCCAGGCACCCCAACAACAGAATTTTTTAAAATTTATTTTTATTTTTTATTGTTATGTTAATCACCATACATTACATCATTAGTTTTTGATGTAGTGTTCCATGATTCATTGTTTGTGCATAACACCCAGTGCTCCATGCAGAACGTGCTCTCTTTAATACCCATCACCAGGCTAACCCATCCTCCCACCCACCCTCCCCTCTAGAACCCTCAGTTTGTTTTTCAGAGTCCATAGTCTTTCATGGTTCATCTCCCCCCAACAGAATTTTTTTAATGGGGCAAAATATTTGAAGAGACAGCTTACCAAGAAGGATATATAGATGGCCAATAAACACATGAAAACATCCTCAGTATCCTTAGTGATTAAGGAAATCCAAATTAAAACCAAAACAAGATACCACTATGAATGTAATAAAAAGTTGAGAATTAAAAAGTCCCTGCCAGGTGGTAAAGATATGGAGCAACTGGAACGCTCATTCACATTTTGTTGGTGAAAATGCAAAATGGTACAGCCCCTTCAAAAGAGTTTCTTTTAAAGTTTTAATATACTTAGTATATGACCCTACTCCTAGGAATTTACTCAAATGGCATATGTATGAAATGAAATACTACTTAACTTATGTTTGTTTGTTTTAAAGATTTTGTTTGTCAGAGAGCGCACAAGCAGGGGGAGAAGCAGGTTCCCTGCTGAGCAAGGAGCTGGATGAGGGACTCGATCCCAGGACCATGGGATCATGACCTGAGCTGAAGGCAGGTGCTTAACTGACTGAGCCACCCAGGCATTCCTACTCAACAACTTTTAATGAATGAGCTACTGATATATGCAACATGGATCAATCTCAAAAATAATGTCTCTTGGGGCACCTGTCTGGCTCAGTTAGTAGAGCATGTGACTCTTGATCTTGGGGTTGTGGAGTTCAAGCCCCACTTTGGGTGTAGAAATTACTTAAAAATAAAATCTTCAAAATAATAATAATTTTGTTTGAGTGAAAGAAGCCTGACAAAAAAAGAACATACTATATAATTCCATTTATATAAACATTGAGAAAATTCAAACCAGTAGAAAGCAGACTGGTGCTTTGGTGACCTGAGGATGGGAAACAAGGTGGGGAGAGGTGGGAGGTGGGGATTTCAAAGGACATGAGTAAAGTTTCAAAGGTAGTGAATATGTTCATTACCTTTATTATGCTGATGGTTTCACAGGTGGAAATGCATGTCGAAACTTATCATATAATGCAACTCAAACACGTACAGGTTACCATGTATCAACTCAACCTTGAGAAGGTTATTCCTTTAAAAATGACAGAACGGGGACGCCTGGGTGGCTCAGTCGGTTAAGCGTCTGCCTTCGGCTCAGGTCATGATCCTGGGGTCCTGGGATTGAACCCCGCATCCGGCTCCCTGCTCAGCGGAGAGCCTGCTTCTCCCTCTCCCTCTGCCTGCCACTCTGCCTACTTGTGATCTCTATCTATCTGCCAAATAAATAAATAAAATCTTTAAAAAAAAATGACAGAAGGATTTGCTTGTTTGCTTATTTTTTGATGGAGCGTCCTATGAAGATTGTACTCTTTAAATGTTTGTTCCTATCTCATTCCTTTTTTTTTTTTCAGCACACATGTTCTAGTCTTTGATTTTTTTTTTATATTTTTAGTTGTTTAAATAGTTAACTCCTGGCTCAAAGTTCAAAGAGTCCAAAAGGGTAGACAGTGAAAAGGCCCCCATCTCTGCTCCCATTTACCCAGTACCCCACTGAGAAAGCAGTTCATGTAACTAGTTTCCTAAATGTCCTTCCAAGGATATTCCAGGTTTTATTATAAGGGACACACTATTAAGATGAATTAGATGACATTAGATTGCATTTTCCCTGTTGGCTCAAAGCTCTTGGCCTTAGGCTCATCTTCTTTTTTTTTTTTTTTAAGATTTTATTTATTTATTTGAGAGAGAGAATGAGAGAGAGAGAGCATGACATGGGGGAGGGTCAGAGGGAGAAGCAGACTCCTCGCTGAGCAAGGAGCCCGATGCGGCACTCGATCCAGGGACTCCAGGATCATGACCTGAGCCGAAGGCAGTCGCTTAACCAACTGAGCCACCCAGGCGCCCTTAGGATCATCTTCTTAGGAACCTCCACGCCATGAGAGCCAAGTTGAGGAAGGAGCAAATATGCAGGCAAGGTGGAAAGAACAGAAAACAAGGTAGAGGTCCAAGTGAACCACTAGCTGGTGCACCCACAGGAGCCCCAGGAGCAGAAACAAGGAAAGCCAGAGGTGAGGGACACTAGTACCAATTGCTGGACACATGCCTACTTCCAGAACCTGTCTAATGGGTCTAGAACATCCATTGCCACCTGATCCCAGCAACTATCTTTGAGACATGTCCCTTTTGGTCCTTTGCCCTGGACCTGTGACATTCTGGACTAGTTCTGTTCTCAGCTGTGGTTGAGAACATGGACATAGTAAGTCATCCCTTCTGCTGCCTTAGCTGAACAAAAAAACGTTTGCAGAATCAGGGCATGTTCAGCATCACACAGACTGGAACAGTCCTTGTGAAGCTATGCCAACAGGAAATCCCTTCCCTAAAAATATGACCATCAGCCTCAAATGTTTCTCTCCTTGACCTTTGTCCTGCACCTCACAGTGACCACTCACCTCATGGGGAGCTCTTGGGACCTGACTCTTTCTGACACTGCATGCTCCTTGCGTTCTTCTGACTGCTTCAACCATTTCTTTCTCAATCATCTTTGTGGTTGCCTTCCTGCTCTCCTTTGGATCTCCTCGTGAAGATAGCCCCCAGGAGCTGGTCTTGATGGGCTCCCTGGAACAGTTCATCCATTTACAACTCTCTGCACTAAGGCCGCTTTCAGGTCTCAGACTGGTGCTTTGCCAGCTTAATACACCTTCTATTCAGCGGGACTGATGGTGTCACTCTCACGTGATCCTGTCCGGCACTTGACGGCACCCCACCTTTGCACAGCCCTCCCTACAGCCCTCAAATATATGCTGCACGCATTTCCTACTAGGTGCCCATCCTGCAGAATCAGTTTGTGTCAACTGTTCTCTCTCTCCCCATCCCCCCAAAAAAACAAAAAAACAAACAACAACAACAAAACAAAGTGATTGCTTCCCCTCCTTGGAATTTCTACGACTTAATGGCTACACTATTCAGTATTCAGGTGGCTCTTATCATGAGTTAATATTTGTCTATTTGGGTATATGGATCATATCTCCCTAAGTAGTCTCTGTGTGGCTTTACTGGAGGGAGAGACCTTGCCTTCTCCTTTATTTTGTTTACCACTGCACAACTGTAGATGCTCAAATAACAGCTGCTTGAAGATTTGCTTCATTAAAATTACCCAACAGGTTGGCAAAATACCCACCAACCACACAATCAAATTCCATTTAATAGATTAGGAGAACTTGATATTGAATGGGCTTCGACATGATTTAGCCAAAGTAAATCATCACAACTTAATGTACTTTTAATGTAAATATAGGTTTCCATTTATTAGAGCTCCTTCAAAGTAGGACACACCCTGTGTGTGGGTGGTGAAAAATAGATCTTTGCCCCTGGCACTCTGATAGAATCTCTGGAATGGCTGGCATGTTATGCAATCGCCTCTGACCAGCCAACCAGAAGTGTCTCTGTCCTGAGCACCCCTTGGAACTTCACTTAGGCTCTTACAATTTTCAGTGTGCAGTAGAGTGACTCCTTTACGGGTGTTTTCTACTTGCTAGATGTAGGCACTAGGAAGACAGAGTGGATAGAGGCAGCCCAGCAGCAAGTGAAGCACCGGGTCCCTGGCACCATGAACTTTGGGATCCAACATGAACTTGACCATTCTCTCTGGTGATCTGCCCCAGCCAGGTTCTGAACCTCCTCTACAATAAAAAATTATGACTCTCTAGAGAACCCCGCTTCACCCACTCTGTCTGCACACCCTTGGCCACCCTCATAACCCCCATCTGGCAAGGAGGAGATGGCCTCGTGGGTCTGGGAGCCTCAGGCTGATGGGAAACACCTGCTTCCATTGCACAATAACGCAGGGTCATAAAATAAGCACACAGCCGGTTTTCGTTTAAAACTTTGATATTTTGTTCATCGGGGATATTTTAACATTAATTTTAACTTTTAAAAATATTACCTTAAGCCATTATTTGTCTTGATTTGGTGCGTCTTAAATTTTGTGCCCCGGGCAAGTGCCTCACTTGGCTCACCCGCATCCCAGCGGGACTATACACTTGGAGAAAAGGGACTCTGGTAATCAGAAGGCTTTGTTCTGACCTCAACTCAGCCACTTAAAAGCTTCAAGATCTGCGCTTCCCAGGCCTCACCCTCACAACTTCCTCTGCCACACAATATAGATGATTATATCTGCTCCATTTTCTTTGCAAGGCAGTTAACTACGACGGTTAAGACGGTCTGATGAGATAACGTAGGTATTGAACACTTTTAAAAACAGCATCGTGCCATTGTGGGACACACACAAAAAGGGATAATAATGAGCAATAGCTTATCTTCAGGCTTGCACTTGAGCAGGGATTAGCCAATACAGCTTGATCTGTGAGTTGCTAGGCTCAGCACAGAGCCAAGCAAACTAAAGGAGAACATCTTTCCCCAAAGTTACTTAGATGCACGAGGAAGGGGGTATCGGTGACATGTTAACATACATACCAGCAGTGCTTTGCATGAAATTATATCTGCTTCTAAAAAATTATGGTAAACTACACGTAAGATTTACCACATTAATCATTTTTAAACATACAGTTCAGTGACAAATGCATTCACGTTGTTGAATCCGCTCTTTAAGAGTTCGCGAAGCACTTGAGGGTTCTGTGGTTCGTTAGTCACTGTTGAGAACATGAATCAAGACTATTCAGGGGACTTGGAAATGCCCGTAAGGAGAGACTTGCAGTTAGCAGAGGACTGGCTTTGATTCTCTAGCATTCCTGTTGTTCTCTGGGTCTGGTAGGGCCACGAAGGCCTGACTGTGTGCAGCCCAGGGTACGTTATTCTGAGAGGCAGTGTCATACAGGAGCTGAGAGTCTGGGCCTGGAGCCAGACTGTAAGGCTTTGAATTAAGGCTGTACTACTTATTAGCTGTAAGGCCTTGAGAGGCTGCTTAGCCCCCTGAACCCCCTGTGCCTCTATTCTCTCTTGTTAAAAATGGAGGTAATAACACCCACCTCATTGGGTTGCTCTGAGGATTAGTCACATAAATATATAAAGTCCTTAGAACAGCGCCTGGTGTGTCTTCCATGCTATGAGACTCAGCTATTGCTGCTGGGGGAGGAGAGAGAGAGAAGATGAGATGTGGATGGTGGAAGGCAGGTGATGTTTCTGCAGTCTGGCCTTGAAAGAGAGGGAGCCAGTAGACAGGATTTCTATCCACGATACCGGCCCTGTTTGTGGAGTGGGGTCTGAGCCACGTTGAGAGCCTTCCCTCTCTGCTGATTTTGTTTTGTAACCTTTTGCGGTGATAAACCAGAGCTGTGAATACAACTATATTCTGGGTTCGACGAGCCCTCCTAGCAAATTTTTGAAGCTGGGGAAAGTCTTGGGGACCCACAACACAAGGAAATCGTAAGATAATGCAGTTTTAGTAACTTGGCAGGCTGACTTGTGTTTGGACACCGTACTAGGACAAGTGGTGGGAAACCTGGTCAGTCTTCTGACTCTGTTGCCTGCTACCATCTTTTACATAATTTTTCCTCTATTTCTTCAGTTTCCTAATTTTCTGGAGTATTTTGGATCCTTTTCAATACCGACACATGCTATTCAATGGCCATTCCTTCTCATGCATGTAACATACATGAATTGGGTGGCGTTTTTCTCATCATCCAAATATTTTCAGGTTAGCAGTCGTCTTTAGTGACAACAATCAAAATGATGTTGAGTTTGACATGCAATTATTCTATGAAGAAAATATTTGCAATGGAAATGACTTGTTTGAAAAATGCACTAAAACAACATGTAGTTTATCTAATTAGATAATAATTTTAAAAGGTATGCATTAGCTTTGAAATACTTTACAAATATTTCTCTTTCTGCTCTTTCTGTAAGATCGTCAGTAATAGTATTCCATTTTGGGATGAAAAAGTAAATAACCAAACAAAGTGACTTTCCATTTCTGGTCCCTAAACAGTGCTCAAACCAGAAGTCCTTCCTTGGATTTTACAGGACAACAGAATAGGCTAAAACGTCCAAAGTAGCCCTGAATGGTTCAAATTACCTTTGGTTTATGCATTGTAACTGTGACTGACTACTTATGACTCTTTGCTTTTTTCAAAAACAACAACAAACCAAACCAAACCAAACAAACAAAACTAAAAAAAGCTCCAAAATAGGACTTCTTTTTAAATAAGATTTTATTTATTTATTTGCCAGAGAGAGAGAGAGAGGGAAACAAGCAGGGAGAGTGGTAGGCAGAGGGAGAAGCAGGCTTCCTGCTGAGCAAGGAGCCCGACGTGGGGCTCGATCCCAGGACTCTGGGATCATGACCTGAGCTGAAGGCAGATGCTTAACCGACTGAGCCACCCAGGTGCCCCCAAAACAGGACTTCTATCTTTACTTGATACTTTAATTTTTTCCATCAATGGATTTCACCAAGAAACTCTTCCTTTTAGTTCTGTGTTTGTATTTCTATTAGTTTTGCATCTTTTGTGTTACTCTGTGGAGTGACAGAAAACTTTAAATCTCTCTCTCTCCAGAGATCTAGGGGGGAAAAGCTCCTCTTGGGTAGCTGCTGCTGAGCCTATAGAAAGACAATTAATTATATTTCAATTTGTTAAAACAAATTCCAGCATGTTTTAAAAAAATAATTTCACTAAAATGAACATCCCCACAAATCAAAACCACAGTGAGATATCACCTCACAGCAGAGCTAGTATGAAAAAGACCAAAAATAGCAAGTGTTGGCGAGGATGTGGAGAAAAGGGAACACTTGTGCACTGTGAGTGGGAATGTAAATTGAAGTCACTATGGAAAACAGCATGGAGTTTCCTCACAAAGTTACAAATAGGACCACCAATATGATCCAGCAATCCTACATCCATGTGTTACCCAAAGAAAATGAAAACACTACTTTGAAAAGATAGGGACACCCCCGTGTTCATTGTTTTAATATTTTATTTCTAAATCATCTCTACACCCGACGTGGGGCTTGAACTCACAACCCTGAGATCAAGAGTCACATGCTCCACCAACTGAGACCACTGGGGCAGCATTATTTACAATAGTCAAGATAGGGAAACAACCAAAGTGTCCATCAATGAATGAATGGATGAAGATCATAAAAAAAGAATGAAAATTTGCCATTTGTGACAATATGGATGGATCTAGAGTGAAATAAGTCGGATGGAGAAAGACAAATACTATCTGATTTCAATTATACGTGGAACCTAAACAACAGAACAAACAGGGGCGCCTGGGTGGCTCAGTTGGTTAAGGGTGGCTGCCTTCAGCTCAGGTCATGATCCCGGGGTCCTGGGATCGAGCCCCGCATCGGGCTCCCTGCTCAGTGGGGAGCCTGCTTCTCCCTCTCCCTCTGCCTGCCACTCCCCCTGCTTGTGTTGTCTTTCTCGCTATCTCTCTCTCTCTCTGTGTCAAATAAATAAAATCTTTAAAAAAAATTAAAAACAAAACAAAACAGAAATAGGGGTGCCTGGGTGGCTTAGTCGGTTAAGTATCCGACTCTTGATTTCGGCTCAGGTAATGATCTCAGGGTTGTGGAATCGAGCCTCACATCGGGCTCCGTGCTCAGTGCCAAGTCGGCTTGAGCTTCTCTCCCTCTGCCCCTCCCCGCTCACTCTCTCTCTCAAAAGAAATAAAAACAGAAATAGACTCATAGATGCAGAAAACAATATGATGGCTGCTAGAGGGAAGAGGGAGTTGTGGGACTGGCAAAATAAGGACAGGGGATTAAAAGGTACAAACTTCCAGTCACAAAATAAGTCAGACAGAGGGATACAATGTACAGCATAGAAGGATATAGTCAATAACATGTAACAAGTTTATATGGTAACAGATGGTACTAGATTTATTGTGGTGATCATTTCATAATGTATATAAATGTTGAATCACTATGTTGTACCATCTGAAACCAATATAATATTGTATGTCAACTATACTTCAGTAAAAGAAACCAACCTCTCAGTTCATTCAAATGAAATTTTAGTATAAGTTTTAAAATTGCTGTTATTGAAAAATGCTCATGAAAATAAAATCAAATATAATTTAGTCTGAGGGGGAATGTTGGGTTTCTACTCCCCTTACAGAGGAAGTCTCTGAAACTTCTGAATAATCCTGGATTGTGATTCTAACTCAGTGATTCTCAAAGTTTCTGTGGGGATTGTAAACATCTCCACCTGGTGAATGGATAAATGGAAAATACTGTACACCTTCAAATTATCTCATTGAGAAATCTTTTGGTTTCCTTACAGGATAAATACATACTCGGTGTCCAAATTTTCATGCCACCATTTTTGTTAAATTATAAGAACTTCTGTTTATGTATTTGCTAAGCAAAACCTGTTCTCACTTAAAGTAAGAAATAGAATCAATTTCCAAGATTTTTTTTTCATTAAAAACAAACAAAAAGAGTAATAGATGCTTTCATGTCCTATTAGTTTCCTCAGGCTGCTATAACAAACTGCCACCAACAGAATGGCTTTTAACAACAGAAATTTATTCTGTTACAGTTTTGAATTTCATGAAAAAGATGTTGGTGGGGTTGGCTCTTTTTGAGGATTGTTAGAAAAATCTGTTCCATGCCTCTCCCCTGGCTTCTGGTGGTTGCTGGCAATCTTTGCTGTTTCTTAGCTTATGGAAGCATCGTCCAATCTCTGCATCATCTTCATGTAATGCTCTCCCTGCGTGCAATGCCTGTGTCCCAGTTTTCTCTTTTTATAAGAACAGCAGTCATATTGGATTAGTGGCCCACCCTCCTTCAGGAGGACCTCATCTTAATTAATGACATCTGCAATGACCCATCTCCGAATAAGGCCTCATTCTAAGATACCAGAGGGTAAGATTTTGACACATGAATTTAGGGGGGATGGATGCAATTCAACCAATAATACATATGAATACATTTATCTTACCAGATAGCCACATGGCATTGTGCAAGAGACCTACACACTCTGAGCCTCAGATTCTTCATTTCTTAGGAGGGTGCTTGTGACTGTTCTTACTCCCAGGATTGTGTCTCCAGGAGACCAAGGACTGGCCCGTCCTATTAAATAGCCTGAGAGAGAAGCAGGCCCAGCTTCACTTCTTCTGCTCACACAAGCACCTGTAAGCGGGATCCCCCTACCGCACCACCAGGGCTGGTGGTAAAGAGTCCTTTGTCTCACTCAACTGCAATCCTTGTACATAAGCTACTCTCCATTACCAGCTTGGCGGCGACTATGCACATGGTTCCACTCCCCTTACCAGGATAGCATAGCTCCCACCTCTCACCCTCCCGGTACCTGAGTGGTCGCCACTGAGGGCAGTCACATCTGGCTCCATATTCTTCCTCTGAATTGGTGGCACCCCAGCCAACCAATGCCTCCAGCCTCCCTTTCCCAGGTCTTGCCTTGTTCCCTCAAGCTATTAAGATGCAGAGCTGGTGTTTTAGCCCAAGCCTCCATACCACCCCCAGACAATGGGTACATAACCGCACATTCCACGGGTCCTCTTATCATACGTCCCATTAGATCTGAAACTCTCCAATAACCATATTGTCAAAGCCATACAGAGTGTGTTCCTAATTCCTAGAATGGGATTCAATTCAATCCAACTTTGGAGCAGTGCATTTGTATAAGCTGTGAACCAGCCATAGAAACATACTGGCAATGATTGGTTTCACAAATGAATACTATCAAGATCTTCTAAAATGTTTAATAGAACCTAGTAGTAGACTGCACACTCACAAATTAGCTTATAGGGTCATAAAAGCATGGACTGAGAAAGAAATCAATCCAATGGGAAGATCAGTATGAAGGTTAATTTCATGTGTCAGCTCAGCTAGGATATGGCGCCCAGTTGTTTGGTCAAACACTAGCCCAGATGTTGCTGTGAAGGAGTTTTGTAGATGTAATTAACACTTACAATCAGTAGACTTTAAGTAATAAAGATTACTGTCAATAATGCCTCCTCAAATCCATTGAAGCTCTTAAGAGCAAAAACTGAGGTTTCCCAAAGAAGGAATTCTGCCTCAAGACTGTAACATGGAAATCCTGCCTGGATTTCAGACTCACTAACCACCCCCAACCAGTCATGTCAGGCAATTCCTTATATTAAATCTCTCTAGATAGAGAGATGATGATGATGATGACGATGATGATGATGCATGTGTGTCCTGTTGGTTCTGTTTCTCTGAAGAACTGATTGATATGTTCAGATTTATTTTTTTTTTTAAGATTTTATTTATTTGACAAAGAGAGCACAAGCAGAAGGAGAGAGAGGGAGAAGCAGGCTCCCTGCTGAGCAAGGAGCCCGATGTGGGACTCAATCCCAGGATGCTGGGATCATGACCGGAGCCAAAGGCAGCCGCTTAACCAACTGAGCCACCCAGGCGCCCCTGTTCAGATTTACTTTTAATGGTGGCCAAGAGAACAGGAAGAATTGTTTGAATAAAGGATTTGAGATGAACACATTGACAGGCTAGAAACGAAGTCATTAGCAGTTTTTTGCTCCGGGTAGTAGAGAAAGAGAGAAGAAAGATAATGTCACTTCACAACTCCACATGATTAGCTTCCCACCTGGAAGTTGCACCAATAAGGCAAAGTCCTTCCAAAAAGGATGTCTAAGATGTTTTCTTAAATCCACATACATCAGACCCAAAGAGAAAATGAATTTTCAACCTACCTGTACTAATAAATGCTTAGAAAACTCCCCTGTTGACAGGCATAAACATAAGGTGGACTTCCCTTCTGTCTCTACACAGTTCTTGAAAGGATGCAATAAGTAGGTTATTCTAGCCTCAAAGGTAATGAAATGAATTATGAATGACTAGATGGATAGCAGTGAACAGATAAAAATGTACATCTCCTGGGCCAAAAATAAGCTAGTTAAATCAAAACTCAAAAGGCAAACACTAGATGAGGGGAACTATTCATTAATAATGAGGAACAGAATTAATAGTTTTAATATTTAAAGAGCTCATAAGATTCAGGAAGAAAAACCCCAATAGTTAAATATGCAAAGGAGCCTACCAGAAAATTCTCAAAAACAGGTTATATCAGGGCGCCTGGGTGGCTCAGTCGTTGGGCGTCTGCCTTTGGCTCAGGTCGTGATCCCAGGGTCCTGGGATCAAGCCCCACATCGGGCTCCCTGATCAGCGGGAGGTCTGCTTCTCCCTCTCCCACTCCCTCTGCTGTGTTCCCTCTCTCGCTGTGTCTCTCTCTGTCAAATAAATAAATAAAATCTTAAAAAAAACCAAACAGGTTATATCAATGACCCACCAATGTCTGGAAAAATGTCCAACCTCACTAATTCAAAGAAATGTAAACTGAAGCAACAATGAGATTGCATTTTCCATCTACCAAATTAGCAAAAATGGAAAAAAAAATGAAATGATGGTGCTGATTGGAGTAAATAGCTATCAGAACACAATTTGGTAATACCTAAGGAACTTGATCTAGTAATTCACCTTCTGAAAATCTACCCAAAGAAAGGTTGGATCACAAAAATGTTTCACACGGCATTATTTCAAATGGTAAGCAACTGAAATGTCCTGGGGCGCCTGGGTGGCTCAGAAGGTTTAGCATCTGGCTCGGCTCATGATCTCCAGGTCCTGGGATGGAGCCCCACATCGGGCTCCCCGCTCAGTGGGGAGTCTGCTTCTCCCTCTTCCTCTGCCCCTCCCCACTGCTCCTGCTCTCTCTCTCGCTCTGTATCTCTCTGTCTCAAATAATAAATTTTTAAAAAATTATTTAAAAAAAAAAAGAAAGATATTGAAATGTCCTACCAGAGAGGAATGGTTTTTTCATTTAGCTATCCAAATAATTCTTGAGTACCTACTATGTGATCATTCCCTGAGTTTGCTAAGCAATGGCTAGTTGTTCTAGATTAATCTTCTTTTAAAATGTGGATAGAGGGGCACCTGGGTGGCTCAGTTGGTTAAGCGACTACCTTCGGCGCAGGTCATGATCCTGGAGTCCCAGGATCGAGTGCCGCATCGGGCTCCCTGCTCAGCGGGGAGTCTGCTTCTCCCTCTGACCCTCCTCCCTCTCATGCTCTCTGTCTCTCATTCTCTCTCTCGCAGATAAATAAAATCTTAAAAATAAATAAATAAATAAAAAATAAAATGTGGGTAGAAATTTGTGTAACGGAATTAGTGACGCAGGTGATGATACGTAAGCTTAGGTATGTGCTTGCATCTGCTTATATCATCACTGGAAATCTACACAAGGAAGGCACAACAGAGATGGCCTTTGGGAAAAGGGCTGGGGGAGGGGGCGATGGAGAATTGCATTTCCTAGTGCTCTTGTACCCTCCTGAATTTTTAAAACATGTTCATGAAAAAAAACAAACAAACCATGTTCATGATTTTGTTAATGTTTTGAAAGTGCGTGATACATAAATCTTATTTCTCATAGTGTTTTCGAGTCATTTCATAGGTGACTTGTCTTCTTGAATGTGGACCGTTCTTCAAGGGAAGGGACTGTTTTATATTTCTTTGTATTCTCCCTTTGCGCGCATGCAATGCTAGCACATAGTGGGTGTACGAAAATATTTGTTGAATAGAAAATAATGTAATTTGGTGCTCAGATAGAAGTTAGTTAAAATAAATGTTAAAATCAATAGTTCTGTGTACTGCTTTCATGCTGACTTGGGTATTTTTTTTTTAATCCCATTTTTTTATTCTTATGTTAATCCCCATACATTACATCATTAGTTTTAGATGAAGTGTTCCATGATTCATTGTTTGTGCATAACACCCAGTGCTCCATGCAGAATGTGCCCTCCTCAATACCCACCACCAGGCTAACCCATCCTACCACCCCCCTCCCCTCTAGAACCCTCAGTTTGTTTTTCAGAGTCCATCGTCTCTCATGGTTTGTCTACCCCTCCGATTTCCCCCCGTTCATTCTTCCCCTCCTGCTACCTTCTTCTTCTTCTTTTTTTTCTTAACATATATTGCATTATTTGTTTCAGAGGTACAGATCTGAGATTCAACAGTCTTGCACAATTCACAGCGCTTACCAGAGCACATACCCTCCCCAGTGTCTATCACCCAGTCATCCCATCCCTCCCACCCCACCCCCCACTCCAGCAACCCTCAGTTTGTTTCCTGAGATTAAGAATTCCTCATATCAGTGAGATCATATGAGACATGTCTTTCTCTGTTTGACTTATTTCGCTCAACATAATACCCTCCAGTTCCATCCACGTCGTTGCAAATGGCAAGATCCCATTCCTTTTGATGGCTGCATAATATTCCATTGTGTGTATATACCACATCTTCTTTATCCATTCATCTGTCGATGGACATGACTTGTGTATTGTAAAGCATATCACTTATTGTTTATATCATAGTTTGCTAATCCTGAATGAGGAAGAAACAAGATAATTGATGAATTCTTCGATGAAACTATATAGGGAAAAGCCAAATGACCTTTTAATTCCTATGCATCTACTTGTAATCTTAATAAATTAATTTAAAGACCCCTCGATATCAAGTAAGGAAACATAGCGATAATTTCAAGGTTTTAATTATTATAAAATTTAAAATTTTTAATATAAGGGCTATTTTGTGCATTCATAAGAGATTAGATTTGTTTTAATATTTTAATATACTTTGTAAGACATTTGTAATCTACAACAATTCCTTTATCATCAAACATAGGTGGGTTTGGGGGGCTTTTTTTTATTCTCTTTTATATGAGAAACAGGGAACAAAGTTGCTAAGGTAATACATTGCATTCACCACTGAATTTAGCTCTCTTCTACAGTTTCATGAATGAATGGACAACATCACTTGAAAGTGGCACCTGATTTGGTTTATTGATTCCCTTCACTGACTCCCTCCCTCTCCCCAAAGTCATTTACTTTCAAAATATCATTGCCTGCTGAAGAAATTAGCTGGCGTACTACCAAAAGGAAGTATATTTCACTAAATGAAGTTCCTGAAATGCAGCTTTTGTTTTTTGTTTCTTTCTGCTCTGCCAGCAACTTCAGATTATGAGAAAGTGCATTCTCTGCGCTGTATAGCATAAGACAGTTCAGGACTGTTCCAGAAGGTACAGCTGCTATTCGGTACAAAGTACAAAGCCGGGGGTGGGGGGGTGGGGGGGGGGGGAGGGGGGGGGGGGGGGAGCGAGCAAACTTCTCCCAGCTGGTTGAAGGGACTTTGCTGCAAAATTCCTTAATGAAGGAGACCCACAGATTTGCTGGGATGCAGTTAGGCTAGATGGTAGGAAATTGGAAAATGTTATTAAACTCAAGAAGAAAGATTGAGATGCTGGTGACAGTAGCCCATGTATGTAGATATCAGTGCACCAATTGACAAATGACCAATGCCAATGGCCAGGCTGCGACCCGAAATCAGGAAAGGTGGCCCGGGGGAAAAAAATAAAAAATAAAACAAATGCCTTATCATTGAGGGGTGGGGGACGGTGTGCTCTGTTTATTCTGGTCTCTGCAGTATTTCCCTGGGTAAGAGCAAGAAAGAAAGACAAGGAGAGAGAGAAAAAATAAAAGGAAAGAGACAGACCTGGAAGAAATTCTCATTTCAAAGAGAATAAAGAAGGACAGAAGGGGAAGAGCTCCAGAGAGAGGTGGGGAGCTGACATTTCAAGATGTCACCTCATTTCCCCTTCTCTACAATTCCAAAGCCCCCTTTTATTCCCATTGTACAGGTGAAGGAGGCTTGAGGCTGCGCCGCTGTGGATGGAAGGAGCCAGGCTAGGACCTCCCCTTTCCAGGCTGCACAGGAACATCATCAGCAGTCGGGGAAGAGGACAGCTGTTAGCTGTGGTTCGGTCCGCTCGCCGGTGTGGATGCGTGAAGGGGACATCAGCATGTGGGACGGGACCTGCAGAACTGTTGCTGTAACATTAAGTTAAATTTCACCTCTGGGAAAGAGGTAATGAAGGGCATGGAAAAGCTTTTAACTCCTTTACATCAATCCTGAACACACAGGAATGGAAATTACAACCGGTCATAACGACATGCTAAAAGGCTTGGCCTTTGGAGAAAAAAGGAAAAAAAAAACACAAAAACAACCAACTGGAGGGCGCCTGGGTGGCTCAGTTGGTTAAGCGACTGCCTTCGGCTCAGGTCGTGATCCTGGAGTCCCGGGATCGAGTCCCACGTCGGGCTCCCTGCTCAGCAGGGAGTCTGCCTCTCTCTCTGACCCTCCCCCCTCTCATGCTCTCTATCTCATTCTCTCTCTCAAATAAATAAATAAAATCTTTAAAAAAAAAAAAAAAACAACCAACTGGATTAGTTTTTCCTGGGAATGAAAAGCTGAAAGGAGACGTAGTGTTCTGTGATACAAAAATGAGACTGTAGGGACTTGCTGATATTTTAAATCATCATCACACACGCAAAGAGAGAGAGAGAGAGAGGAGGAGGAATGGTAACACAGTGGAGTGTTTACACGTACGGAGGCGAATTGTAAACACTTAACTGGAGATTTTCTGCTCTCTCTCAAAGCATCGCATATCCCTTGGAATTGGGGGACTGGCTTAATGGGGTCCTGTCTACAAGCAAAGGTGTATGGGCTGAGGTATTTGTTGGTGTTGACAGTTCGTTAGAGCTAGGAGGAGCCAAGAGGTAGGCTCCCATGTGGTGTCAAGCACCTGGTTTCACAGAGGATAGGGCTGTGGTCCCAAACCCTCCCGGGGGCCCTCTGTCATGCGAACCCCCTGCAGTCCTAAGACTCCTCAGGTGGGCATCATTCACTTAGTCCCCAAAACTACTGTGTCCTCTCACTCCTGGGAGGGGCAGTCAGGGAGCACTTGGACTCACCTTTGGACCCCAGGTAGTCTAAGGGCCCTAACTTCTGGCCTCAAGCCCTGCACTTTGTCCTCGTCATGGTGGGCCTCTTTCCTAGCTCTGGTCTCTGGATCTTATTAAAAGGGGAAAATACAGTGTCCTCTTAACTGGCTAAGGCAAACATTAGACAAAACCACCATCATATGTTGGCTAATTGAATTTAAATAAAATTAAAAAAAAACCCACCATCATGAAACAAATGAACTTATTTTTAATAGGGGAAGAATACACATAACATTCCCATCTTAACCATTTTTAAAGGTACAGTTCGGTGCACTCAACACCATCATCCATCTTCAGAACATCTTGCAGAGCTGACACCCGGTACTCATGAAACAGTAACTCTCCATTCCCTTCTTCCCCTCCCCGGCCCCTGACAGCCACCATATTACCCTCTGAATCCATTGATTTGACTACTCTGGTACCTCACATAAATGCAGTCATATCATATAATATTTGTCCTTTTGACACTTACTTATTTCCCTTAGCATAATGTCCTCAAAATTCATCTATGTTGTAGCGTATGTCAGAATTCCCTTCCTTTTCAAGGCTGAATAATATTCGATTGTATGTACACGTTTATCCCTTCATCTGCTAATGGCCAGTTGGGTTGCTTCCACCTTTTGGCTATTAAGCCGGTTTTTAAAACCTTGCATTTGTACAGAAATTTTAAAGAAAGTTTGAAAGTACTTTTCCATATATGATCTTGCTTTATTCTATGTATCTTCTTCGTTGCATTTAGAGATAAATTCATAGGGTTGTTATTTTATAAGTTTTGAAAGGGAAATACATCACAAAAAGTGGAAAACCACCACACAAAACATGGCACAGCAGCCAGTCCGTGGAGAGGCCTTATCGAAGGCAAGGAAAGTGAAGAGGCTCCCAGCTCTGTTCTCCTGGGACAGCCCTGGGTGTTGGATTGCCCTTGGCACAGTAGAGAAGTCCAGGACTGGGCTGGAACAGGCAGAAGGAAGGGCTTGCCCTAGATCCTGACATTTATCATCTGCTTCGCCGTTGTATGATCACAGGCAAAAAAAATATAATAGGTTCAATGTTGCTTAATATAAATGAGGTCAAGACACAAAGAAAATCAGCTCCCTTGTAATTTGTTTGTTAAACCTGACATTTGTATAATATAGGATGAGGGAGATTTCCTGTCCCCCCCTTGGTTATCCTGATCAGAGGGAAGCGTCTATGGAATTAACAATTAGAGAATGCAGCTGAAGAACATAACAAATATTTGTTGAGCTCGCCAACATGTGTTAAGTCATTCAGCAAGCGCTTTTAAGGACCTGGTAGGTATTAGCTCTTTCCCGTGGGTTGTCCCACCTTGACCTTGCAAGAACCCGCCGTGGCAAGCCTGTGTAGTCATGCCGAAAAGGTTAGCACCAGGCACAGTGCTGAGAACAGCACAGCAATGGGGCATCTGGCCTGGCTCCACCATGACCAGCTGCACCACCTGCAGAAGTGACTTCACCACCCCACGTTTCAGTTCCCACATTTCTAAAATGAGGCCCGTGATAACGTCCAGCTCCTAGAGCCGTTACAAGGACGGAACAAGATAAAGCATGCAGTGTACCTGCCCACCAACCCCACGAGGAATCTATTCCTCATGGGCTCATTTCCCGGATGAGAATACAGTAGCTGAGAGAGGTTGAATAACTAACTGTCCGAGGGCTGGCGTGTGGGTGGTCACAACAGGACTGGGACTCACAGGTGGTGTCTGGTTCTCCAGGTCCCGGCTTTGCTCCATTTTACAGGTGTCTGCGGGGCTGGAGCCCCATGGGCCAGGAAGACTGCGAGGAACGATGACCGCATGCTCCACCGTCCTGGGACACCTGCATGTGGCGGTCCCCACTGCGGCAGAGGGAGGCCAGCAGCGTCCTTACCAGTAACAGCTGCTTACTGGTTGCTGACCCTCTATACCCGGGCTCTCGATGAGCCATGCCAGTGACCTGCCCCATGCTCATTTGCGACCCCAGGACCTTTCCTCTGTCTTCACGCCCGCACCCCCTGGTCCCCTTTCTCGACTCTCTCACCCCCTCTTTGTCTTCCCCTCTTCCTTTTCTTCTCACCTCCTTTCTCTCTTCCTTCCTCGCAGCCTAATTTGGAATGGAACAAAATTATTCTGTGTTAGCTAAACAAGGCGTTAAGCTTCCTGTTCTGAAGTTTTAAAAACAAATGAATCGAATTTTTAGGCCAGGCTTTTAAAAAAAAAACCTCAAGCATCGGTGGCCTGGAGAGATGGAAGAGTGTCTTAGAAAGGAAAGCAAATCTAGCAAAATATTCGTTGTAGAATCTAAGGGGTGAATAGATGGGAGTTCCCTGCAAAATTCTCTCAAGTTTTCTGTATGTTTCAGAATTTTCATGATAAAAATGTGGTGGTGGCAGGGAATCAATGAATGGCTTTCTATTTGTCACTAATTTTTGTTGAGAAGAGGGCTGGGACAATGGCCTCAAGATAAGAAAAGGTTTCTCATCTGTCCTGGCGGAGTGTATTTGCGGGGGGCGGGGGAGGCGTCCCAGGGTTGGTGTCTCTTTTGGAAGGGAAATCACAGAGGGGCTCACCCAGGGCTGACAGACAAGCCAGGCGTCTTGGAACAAAGCCTGGCAGACGCAGACATTCAGCTGTTGGCTTTTCAAAAAGCCTCCCCAAAAGCTTTCACCTCAGGCAAGAGAATATGAGAACTGAACTGATTTTTTTTTTTTTTTATTTGACAGAGAGAGAGAGAGAACACAAGCACAAACAGGGGGAGCAGTAGAGGGAGAGGGAGAAGCAGGCTCCCCACCGAGCAGAAAGCCCAACGTGGGGCTCAATCCCAGGACCCTAAGGTCATGACCTGAGCCCAAGGCAGCCGCCTAACCGACTGAGCCACCCAGGCGCCCCGAGAACTGAACTGATTTAAGGCGCTCAGGTCCCTTCCTAAGAGAAACAGCCATAGGTTGGTAGTCTCGGGAGGACCCCATCCTGTTCCCTCCCTCCCTGTCTGTGGGCCCACATCACCCTGAGTGATAGGCCGCGCCTCCAGCTGCCCAAGTTCCAGAACCAGCCCAGTCCCTGGGCCTGAAGGTCCTGCTGCAAAAGATGACCGTGGCATACTGGGCCAGGCATATTTGGGGAGGCTCACAGGGTATTTTCATTGCTGCTGTGGCTACCAGATCTCAGTGCTCCGCTGAGCTGCTGTCTGGATGCATTTTTCTGGGCTGTACCTCCATGGCCGGATTGTCCTGGCACAACGGCCCTATGGAGCCAACTCCAGTGGTAATATATGCCTTGCGGGCTGGGGGAGGGCAAGCCATAAACTCTGCTCCCATCCTCCTTGACCCACGTGACATATGCCATCTCAGAGGGGCCTGCGTGGTAAATGCAACACAAACACCAGAGATTCACGAGGCCGACTTGTCGGAGCTTCCGATCAGAAACAGCCTCAACAGTCAGGAGAGGAGACTGGTCAGATAAATTACAGCACGGCCCTACAGCAGAAATCTCCGCGGCATCTTTTTAAAAAAGGGAGAGAGTATTTAGGGATTGATAAGGAATAATCTCCTAGCTGCATTGCTAAATAGAAATAAATAGGAAGATACAGAGCAGTGTATATCGCGTGCGCCTGTTCCTGGGGGCGCCCGGGGGGCTCAGTCGTTGAGTGTCGTCTGCCTTCGGCTCAGGTCCTGATCCCAGGGTCCTGGGATTGAGCCCTACATCGGGCTCCCTGCTCTGCGGGAAGCCTGCTTCTCCCTCTCCCACTCCCCCTGCTTGTGTTCCCTCTCGCTATATCTCTCTCTGTCAAATAAATAAATAAAATCTTGAAAAAAAGAAAGAAAGAAAGAAAGAAAGAAAGAAAGAAAGAAAGAAAGAA
>NW_023270464.1:17256053-17257655 GCF_011800145.1 Mirounga leonina
AAGAAAGAAAGAAAATCTATACCTGTATGGTCACATGTGCAAGAATACCTTTGGCTGGATGAACAAGAATGAGGGGGTCTCGGGAGGTGAAGGCAGGGGCAGGGGTAAGATGGAGAAGCAGGGGCGCCTGGGTGTCTGCCTTGGGCTCACCTCATGATCTCCGGTTCTGGGATGGTTCTGGGATGGAGCCCCACATCGCCCCGCATCAGGCTTCCAGCTCAGCAGAGAGTCTGCTTCTCTCCCTCTCTCCCTTCCTCTCTCCCTTCCTCTCTCTCTTCCTCTGCCCCTCCCCACTGCTCATTCTCTCTCTCTCTCAAATAAATTTTTTAAAAAATCTTTTAAAAAATGAAGAATCATATTCACTAGATACTATATGCTTTTTGTTATTTGACTTTTTATTATGTGTGTGTTTTCTATTTTTTTTTTAAAGATTTTATTTATTTATTTGACAGAGAAAGACACAGCGAGAGAGGGAACACAAACGGAGAGTGGGAGAGGGAGAAGCAGACTCCCTGCCGAGCAGGGAGCCCGATGCGGGACTCGATGCGGGACTCGATCCAGGGACTCTAGGATCATGACCTGAGCCGAAGGCAGTCGCTTAACCAACTGAGCCACCCAGGCGCCCGTGTGTTTTCTATTTAAAAGGATGTACTCGGGGTGCCTGGCTGGCTCAGTTGGTGGAGCATGCGAATCTTGATTTTGGGGTTGTGAGTTTGAGCCCCACATTGGGTATAGAGATTACTCAAAAATAAAATCTTAAAATATATATATATATATATATATATATATATACTTACATTAAATGAGTAAAAACAAAACCAGAGTCTCAAAGCAACAGCCCTGGGACTGTCCTAGTCCAGCTGCCCAAGCTCCCTTTTCTACCTGACATGTGAGTCCCAGGTAATTAATTCAACGTTGGGCCTGGAGAAATGTGGACAGTGAGGACCTGCTAGGGAGACCCCTCTCTCACAGCCTGCAGCAGGGACTGTTCTGGAAGCTGCACCACCACCACCACCAGTGCCCCAGGGCAGGCTCCCTCAGGCACTTGCAGTTCTAATTTCTGATTTCCAGGCACCTGGTTTCCTAAGAGGGGAGGAAAAGAGGGGGGCAAATGTAGCCAGGCTGGAGTTGAGAGAAGAAGGTGTGGCCATGTGAGGTCAGTATGGGTGTTTCCTGTGCTCTTTGGCAAGATTCTCTGGGGGTTACGGAGCCGTGGTCCCTCACGTTCTGACCCTTGAGACTTTGACCCTAGACTTTGATGATGAACTGCCTGGGCTTCATTCCCATCCCATCCTGGTTTTACCCTTGACTGGCTGTGGGACTTGGAACATAATAAATTTTCTAAGTCTCAGTTTTTTCACTCAAAAGGTAGGAGGGGGCCCCTGGCTGGCTCAGTCTGTTGAGCGTCCGACCCTTGATTTCAGCTCAGGTGGTGGTCTCAGGGTTATGATTATGAGATCCAGCCCCGTGTCAGGCTCTGTGCTGGGCATGGAGCCTTCTTGGGATTTTCTCTCTTCCTCTCCCTCTGCCCCTGCCCTCAAAAAAAGAAAGAAGAGAAGGGAAGGGAAGGGAAGGGAAGGGAAGGGAAGGGAAGGGAAGGGA
>NW_023270464.1:17257665-17383298 GCF_011800145.1 Mirounga leonina
AGGAGGGAAGGTGGGGATGGGGAGAGAATAATGCTGCTAAAGATGTTATGAGGTGGCTGTTGATGTTGCCCAGTTTAGAAAGATCATAGACTCTGGAGCCAGAGTGCCTGGGTTGAAATCACATGTACCGGTTTTGTGACTTTGGAAAAACAATTTAATGACTGTGCCTCAGTTTATTCACCTGTAAAATGTGCACAATAATAGTACCTATGTGATAGGGCTTTGGTGAGATATAAATAAGTCAACACTTGTAAAATGCTTAGCCTAGTGCCTGGTCAAGCAATTTCTGAGCCAGAGAAGGTCTTAACCCAACCTTTTATTTTTAGTAATGAGGAACTGTGGTCCAAAGAGGGACTTGCCCAAGAGTGGACTGTTTATTAGTGACAGAGCCAGGAGTAAAACCCAGTGTCTCAACTCCCAGTCTGGAATATTTTCCACTGTTTACTTTAGGCCAAAATGTTTTCTTACATCCCAGCATAAAATTAGAAAGAAGTGAGGAAAAAGCTGTTTTGGATCAAATAAAACAATATTGGGTTCAAATTCAGTGTGTAGCCACAGCCAAGTTTCTTGACCTCCCTAAACTAAACCTACTCTTCCTTGGGAATAAGATGAGGATAAATATATGTGGTGTTGTGATAAGTGCAAGATGCCTGGCACAGAGCGTTTCTCAATAAATGGTAATAATTTTTTTTTTGAAGATTTTATTCATTTATTTAATTGACAGAGACAGCTAGAGAGGGAACACAAGCAGGGGGAGTTGGAGAGGGAGAAGCAGGCTTCCCGCCAAGCAGGAAGCCCGATGTGGGGCTCGATCCCAGGACCCTGGAACCATGACCTGAGCCGAAGGCAGCTGCCTAACCAACCGAGCCACCCAGGCGCCCCTCAATAAATGGTAATAATACCAGTACTGATTAACAACAGGTGATGGGGCACCTGGGTGGCTCAGTCAGTTAAGCATCTGCCTTTGGCTCAGGTCAGGGTCCTGGGGTCAAGCCTTGCATCGGCCTCCCTGCTCAGCAGGGAGTCTGCTTCTCCCTCTGCACGCCCTCCACCCATCATGCTCTCTCTCTCTCTCAAACAAATAAATAAAATCTTAAAACAAAAGAAAAAAACATGTGAGGGTGTAGTTGGGCTCAAGAGTCCCATATCCATGGATAGATGACTTTTATAAACTCCTCACTCTTCCAGGGGCTTGCAAACTCCTGAGCCCATTGTGGATAATTATTAACAATACAGACTCATTTGGGGCAATTATTTTTAAAACAAATTGGAAATGTAAGAATAAGCTCTCGAATATCCGGGGTAGGGATGAGTTGGTTTTATGGCATGTGGCTAGGAAATATCATGGCAAATAAGGTTGGTCTCTAAGTTGAGTAATAATATTTCTGATCCAAAGTAAGTATGACATCACCAGGAACATGCAAATCAACACCACCATGAGAAACAACTCCATGCCCATTAGAAGGGCTAAACTTTGAAACACTTGCTAATTATCAATTGCTAGTAAGGATAGAACATCTGGAACCCTCATACAATGCTGACAGGAGCACAGAATGGTAAAACCCTTTTGGAAAAACAGTTGGGTAGTTTCTTATAAAGTTGACCATAATCTTACTATATTAGTTATCTATTGCTATCTAGCAAATTCTCCCCAAATTTAGTGACTTAAGATAGCATTCATCTTTTTTTTTTTTTTCCTTTTTAAGAAGTCTCTCAGAGTTTCTGTGGGTCAGAAATTGGGACAGGGCACATTCTGGTCCACCATGTTGGGACACACCTGGAAGACTGAAGGCTGGGGATGCGAGCACCTGAGGGCGGGCCTACCCACATGTCTAGAGATGAGGTTGGTGTTGGCTGAGGGCTGTTGTCTGGAATAGCCTCACATGGCTTCTCCAAGTGGCCTGGGCTTTCTCACAACTCTGTGCCTCGGTTGGTTCCCAGTGCAAGCCTCCCAAGAGAAGAGAGGGGGGAAGGGAGAAAGAGAGAGAGAGATAGAGGTAGGGAGAGAGAGAGAGAGAAGACCTGAAAGTAGTTATCAAAAGAGTTATCATATCTTACCCATTTGTAAACCCTCACAACAGCTTCAACCTGGTAAGTAACCTTGTAATTAAGCAAGTGAATTTTTCAAAATGGGAGTGTTAACCTGTGGGATGTTGATTTTATTTGTCAGCTTGGCTGGGCCACAGTGCCCAGATGTGTGGTCATTATTCTAGATGTTTGTGTGAGGGTATTTTTGGATGAGCATAACATTTAAGTCAGGGAACTTGAGGTAAAGCAGATTGCCTGCCACAATGTGGGTGGGCCTCATCCAATCAGTTGAAGAACTGAAGAGCACAAAGATGGACCTCCCCCGGCAAGAGGGAATTCTGCCAGCAGACAGCTTTCAGACTTGAACTACAACATTGACCCTTCCTGGGTCTCCAGCCTGTCAGTTCGCCCAGCAGATTTTGGACCTGACACCCTTTATAACCAGATGAGCCAATTTCTTGAAACAGATCTCATTCATTCATTCTCTCTCCCTCTCTCTCCATACACACACACACACACACACACACACACACACACACACTCTTGCTTCTGTTTATCTAGAGATCCCTGACTAATACTAATACAACTGGCTACCTAGGTATCACCAAAACCATGGGCTTCTTGTTCTGAAGTTTTTGCCCTTGGTTCATAACTGCAAATGATTTTCATTTAAAGTATTTCCTGCGCTACTTCTTAATAGTAGGCAATGTACCCGTAATATACAGCATTTACATAGTGGTCATACAGCCTCCTAGCAAGGTGGCAGTTCTCAGTGGTCTTCCGGGGAGGATGGGAATAGGAGCCATTACATGGCTCATCAGTAATCTGTTGCAAAGAAGCTGTGCTCATCAGCGCAGAAGTAAATCTTTCATTACCGGAAAATGTGAATCAACTCAAGTGAAACAAGGTTCTGTCAGCTTATAAAACTTAATTATGTTTCTAACTCCATAAATTCACCCAAGTAAAGACGTTTGAAAATACCTAACTTCCACTTTGAACTGACAGAAAATTAATTGCGAGAATGCAAGCGTATAGGACATGTTAGGAAACGTCTGGATTTCTTAACCGCGTCTTCCAGCAAGAGTGTGTGCTTTGCACTTTGGGGTCAACTCGGCCTCAAAATGGCTCCGTTTCCTCTTAGACACCAAACCACAGAAAATCCTCCACTTTCCGAATAAGAACACCCACCTCCGACGCCCGAAGAAGAGAAAATGGAGGGGAAGGAAAAGAAATCAGTACGTGGCTGAAGTTTTCCCCCTCGTGGAGTTAAGAAAAACACTTGAGCGTGAGGACAAAAGCTCCCTTGTTTAAGCGCTTCCCCAGCTGCACTTCAACTAAATATATCCTGGGCAGAGTGTTTTCATTTCTCCACCCCTCTCCTGGAGCCAATCACACGGTGACAAACAGCCTCGGGGCCCCTTGGGACTGGCCCGATGGAGGTAATGCCTTGGTGACGGGCTTCACCTTCCCTGCCAGCCCTGGCCTGCTCCCCCAGAGCCTGCGGGGAGCCCCAGGAAGGCTGGCCGAGCCCTCTCTCTGCTCCTGCAGGGGTTAACTCCAGCGGCCTCTCTCTGGAATTCATGCACCACCTGGGCTGACAGCATGAATGACTCATTGTTTCCCCTCCGGAACGTCTGAGGAGTGCTTCTTGGTGTCAATAACCGAGGCAAAGTAAAATTGTTGTTTTGTGGTTTTTTTTCCCCTTTTGACATAACCAATTTTCTAAAACTGAATATAGAACTGGAAATCAGGAGAGTGTGTTTCTTCTGCAGCCATCGTAGCCAAGGTCACTGCATGGAGTGGGTCTGCGGGGACAAAGGATTTACATTTACTGTCTACAAACAGAAGGAGGCCTAAAGCCAGGGGTCCTTTCGTTTCCAGTTTGTGTAGCAGTCCTCTAACACTAAGCACTCTTGGCGGAGACCTCTCGTCTGCCTTAACCTGTGGTCCGATCGGATTCAGTACTCGATTTTCTATTACTCACGCTCTGTATAAAAGGAGATTTTGACCGATCGGTTCCCCTAGCCAAATTGAAGACACGCATGCGTCGAAGCCCATAGGTGAATCTTCCACATGCCCTGTTTCTAAAGCAGTGTGTTAATGATCGTGCCCCACCTCACATTTCCCTGTATGGCGCCCTTCTTTGATGTCAGCAAGTTTTATGCGCCTTGGGAAACTGGACTGGTAGATTTTCCTGGGCTGTGGGATCTTTTGCCTTCCATAAGTGCATCTCGGCCCCAAAGCTTGAGAGCCAGCCTGTACAGACATTGTACTCTCTTTCTGCAAGTGTTACATACAACACATATTGAACTTTTGTTTCTGTGGCCTCTTCCATCTACTTACCTATGGTTTAGGTATTTCTAGGAAAAGAGTCAAAAGGAAGATGTGGAAAAATGAAATGAATATGGGAAGGCAAGGGAAAAAAGCCCTGTGCAGACTCCGGATCTAGGTTCTAACTCAAATCCGGGAGGTTAGCACGCAGCAGAGTGCTTTCCTCATCAAGTTAGGTAACAGCCCTGAATAGATTCCAAGTCAGTTTGACTTAGAATAAGGACAAGGACAGCTGGTATCGAAGAAAAGGGAAGATGCATAGGATATGAAGATTAAATAGGATGATTAATAAAATGGCAGCAGACGCCTTTCTTGTAATTGACATCAGTCAGTTCACGTGTCCTTCAAATTTCTGCAGTAATAGGAGACCGGTTTGGCTTGGGCTGGTTTCCTGTGATAAACAGGGCTACTCCATACCACGGATGGAAACTCATGCAGATCCCGAATGAGAAAGAATCAAAATAACAAAAAAATATTTCCCTCTCTTTCCAACCAGTGCTATAATTTAGCAAATTGAGGATTTTCTCTGATTGTCAGTATCCTTAAAATAAAGCGAGGTATCAAAATATTTGCAATTACCCTTGTTGAAGCTAACGAAAACCTGCAAAGAGTAAATATTTCTCCATTTTTGTAGACAGGACACAATTACTGCAGCATGCCTAGAGAAACAGCAATAATCAGAGCTTCAGTTTCTCACATCTAACCACAAGGAAATGTATAGTTCTCTGAATGAGCCTGTTTTACATCACATACAAGAAATCTATTTGCCAACGAGCTTCCCTAGCTACTAAAGATTTTGTGGTCCTTGTGCCAACCACATAGTCAAGCACGGCTGTTAAAATATCTGGAGGACTGTGATGAGATGTGCAGAATAAACAAACCCTACTACGTGCAATATGGTTTGGGTTTTCTAACGGAGAACGGAATTTAAATTTCTGGGCAGCTTCTAGGTGCTGAAAGAGGCAATTTATTTCCATTTCTCAGCAGTATAGCCACTTTCCCCTCATCCTTAGGGAGTCTTTTCAGCAAAACATGGGTCTCCAGATGCCAGCTTTGCTTTAGGTCCTTCCTAGTGTCTGGAGGGTTCATGCAGCTTTTCTCAAGTCCAAAAGAAATGCAATTTGCGTGGGGGGTTGTTGTTTCTCCAAGTGCACAGAACTCTTTCACAATGAGTTTTAACAAATGTAAAATTCTCTGATGCACCCTTCCCCTATAGAATCCCTCACTTGTTTTTAAGTGGGCCTAAAAGGAAAACTGAGGGTTCTTAAGGGCAGGATATTGTCAGAATCAACTGTGAGGCTTTTCCTAAACTGATCCCACCACCAACCACTGCCCCAGCAGCTCCACACATTTGAAAAGGATGGAGATGGCCAGGCAAGACAATAATTTAGTGGCTTTTAAATCCCAGGCAAGGAAAAGGAGACAGACGACTTGAGACGTTTATATCATGATGTCACAGAACATTGGGGGCAGAAAGAAATACTTTGCATTGGCTCCATTTTATCACTCTATACTCAATAATGCCATTAAAAGACAACAAACACTCAAGGTGCTCAGAAAGATTCTCTACTCCATTAAACTGGATAAGATTCTTGTTCAAACAGTGTAAATCTAAGCTATGAGAATTCAGGAGGAAATGGTAATTAAAAACCCTTCCTTGAAAACAAAAGCTCTACTAAACAATGTTTGTAACTTCTTAAGTATGGTTTTGTTATCTTGATCAGTTTTCTGTGAGATGAATACCAATATCCTCCTACTTTGTACGTGCATTGGTGATTCTTATCTCACTTGTGTTTGGAGACAAAAGATAGTATTTATTTAGATGCTCATTGTAATATGTAAGCACTGATTGCAACAGGACTCACAATTTTTTCTTATTAGTAAGTTTTACAAAATAGCTTTCAGTTCTATCCATCAAACACTATTTATCTTTTTTTTTAAAAAAAAGATTTTATTTATTTGACAGAGAGCGAGCACAAGCAGGGGGAAGCGGCAGAGGGAGAGGGAGAAGCAGGCTCCCCGCTGAGCAGGGAGCCCGATGTGGGACTCAATCGGGTCTTGGGATCATGACCTGAGCCGAAGGCAGATGCCTGACCATCTGAGCCGCCCAGGTGCCCCAAATACTATTTATCTTAAAGTGCTGTGAATAATAATCTTCTGAAAACTAATTACCTGCATGAAGTGAACTTTTTTGTTGTGCGTATTCTAGGCCTGTGGAGTCATCAAGAACAAAGCATATGTACGAATTTACCTCCTTGGTTTTTGCTAAAACTAAGGTAGCGGCTGTAGGAATCCGAGTATAATGTACCCACTCAACTGCAGCAAATGGTAGAAGAGATGTTCAGGGTGCAACTGAAGGACTGCCTAAAGGTGATAAATTAGAAAGTCTGTTTAAGTAGCTGGATTGAAAAGTTTGGAATCCTAACCCTTTGCTGAGCTTATTTTTCCTTTCTTCTTTCTTCCCTCTTTTCTTGAAACAGCTTCTGAGTATCTAATCTACTGGTCAAAAACTCAAATATCTGTAGTGGCCAGGAAGATAACGTAAATAAACAAAGCAGTGGATTTAAGAAAAATAGAGACAGACGTATTTTATGTCCCTAATCAACCCAGAGGCAACTCTTCTCCCCCACCATGGAATGGGCTCTCTCCCATTATCCTTGAAAGATGCTTTTTAGTCTTGCTTCCTCTCTTTCGGTACTGAGAAGTATTTTACTCCAAGAAAAACATCAGTGTGCACACACTTTAAATGACCGCCTTATACTTAGCTTCAGTGGGAAAGCGATAGGGAGTGGCAAAGGCTGAGGCAAAGTGGAGAGCTCCCGTCCCATCTGCAGTGGCTATTCTCTGTAACGGATACCAGCTGTCATGTGGAAACAGACCCAGGATGGCCACATCTTATTTTGAAAGAGAAGTCAAAGACCGTGATTTGTATGTAAATCCAGATTATAAAAGGTGACCTGGAATTAAAAAAAACAAAAAACAAAAAACAAAAAACCCCAATTTTAAAAAGAGTCAAACAAAATAGTTTGATGGGCTGGATGAAGCCAGATCTCACCAGTCTGAGATCTCAGATCTGCTCCTCTAGATCTCAGATCTGTGAGCTGTTGGGAAGTTAAAGATTTTTGCTTGTTTGTTTTGTTAACAAAGATCTTCTATCTCAAGAAGTTTACGGAATAATACATTAAACACATCTACACCCACACAGACGTAGGGGAAGTTACCAAGTAGTCCAGAGCCCAGGGGAGACCAAGTCAGAGGCAGGCTAGTGAGCAGGGAGGCTGGTCAGTGAAGGATTCCAGAAGGAAGGTATGGCCGAGCTGCCTTGCTAGTTGAGCAAGGCAAGCAGAAACCTAGAGGAAGGTGGTCCAGTGTCAGGTATCACCACTTGCCAAGGCACGGAGGCCTTAGCCAAGCAACCTGTTAAAGAAGCTGAGGTAGGTCAGTGGAGGCTTAAGAGGTGGGGGGAGGGGGAGGTCCTTCCTGTCAGACCTCTCCAAGGCTGTGTAATGAAGAGGGAGGGCAGAAGAGTTAAGACTGAACTCAAAAGTACAGGAAAGCCAGTTGTCTGCTTGGCAGTTCTTAGACACATTTTCATGGTCTAGTGCAGCACGCAAATTCACTCAGCATCTGCTAGAAATTAGATGTAATTTCAAAGAAACCAGGAAGTAAGAATTCGAATCAAAATAGATAACCTAACTCTCAGCATTAGGTAATGCTTCTCCTGCCTTCCTACTACTTGACTCATTATTATGTCTGGGGAAAAGGTGGACTAGTGAGGTGAAAATCTGAATGCAAGCACACTCTTCGATTGGAAGAGCTGACCTGAGTTGCTATCTTGTGTCAGGGTAAATATAAATCTAAATAAATAAATTTCCCTAGTACAGAAAGAGGACCCCCCCTCCTTTCTTTCAGGATTTACTTTAGAAAATTTATGATTGTAAATTATCTCCCCCTTTGAGAAGTATGTAAACCTTTTTAAAAGCTAAATAAGACTTCGGCCAGCTTTTCAACCGGGGAATGTCTTTCTCAATCACCTGGGAGCCATCTCTTTGAAATGTAATCACCAAGGAAGATAGCATCCCTATTTCCCAGTTTCTGTGGGAGGGTAGGAGTCTAACCTAGGTTCCTGGTTCTAAGTTGCAAACCTGCCTATCCTGTCATAAAGATGTAAATTTGCTTTTTCCTCTGGATGATGCTGATTAGTAATACAGATTACCAGCTACCGATTGCCAAGGTGAGTTGAAGACGAGCTATGTGTGACAAACGGTGCTGTCAAGTCCTCTTGAGAACGAGTTGTTTATTTTGAGAACAGGTAGGTAATAGGGTGTATATGCTTAGCTGTGCAAAAGGGTAACATTTCTTCCTGTCCTTCCCATCTCTCAGCGGACTGCCTGTGATGCACCTCCTATTTTGGCTTCATGCTTTCTCTATTCAATAATAAAACCGGGAGCGCCTGGGTGGCTCAGTCGTTAAGCGTCTGCCTTCGGCTCAGGTCCTGATCCCAGGGTCCTGGGATTGAGCCCCACATTGGGCTCCCTGCTCACAGGGAAGCCTGCTTCTCCCTCTCCCACTCTCCCTGCTTGTGTTCCCTCTCTTGCTGTGTCTCTCTCTGTCAAAAAAAACACAAAAAAATCTTGGGCGCCTGGGTGGCTCAGTTGGTTAAGCGTCTGCCTTCAGCTCAGGTCATGATCCCAGGGTCCTGGGATCGAGCCCCGCATCGGGCTCCCTGCTCGGCGGGAGGCCTGCTTCTCCCTCTCCCACTCCCCCTGCTTGTGTTCCTGCTCTCGTTGTCTCTCTCTGTCAAATAAATAAATAAATAAAATCTTAAAAAAAAAAAAAGATCTCGGGCACCTGGGTGGCTCAGTCGGTTAAGCGACTGCCTTCGGCTCAGGTCGTGGTCCTGGAGTCCCAGGATCGAGTCCCGCATCCGGCTCCCTGCTCGGCGGGGAGCCTGCTTCTCCCTCTGACCCTCCTCCCTCTCATGCTCTCATTCTCGCTCTCAAATAAATAAAATCTTAAAAAAAAAAAAAAAAAAAAAAAAGATCTCATCTTATAAAAAAAAATAATAATAAAAGCGTTTTCTTTCTCTTCTACTTGTGGAGAGATTTCTTTGGGTTGGCAGATTCTGTTTTTAATTCTATGTCCCCAACACCTGCCACCAGGGTTGGCTGAGTGTGTGTCTTCCAGCTCTGGCTCTGGTAAGCATCTAAATGCCCTGCCTGATACAAGCGTGAAAAGTCTATTCACAACGAAGAGGAACGTATTCCAGGGAAAGAGACTTCCACGCTCCTCCCTGAAAGTGCTGCAATCAGAGGGCGTCCTGGACTCCCCGCAGTCTTTTCAGAGGCTCTATGGCACCAGGGCGGCCTGGCGCAGGCCGTCCTCTCGCTGCCCGGGTTTGAATCTCCCTGCCACCGTTTCCTCGCTGTGGTGCTTCAGGCAGCGACTGAACCCGCCGGTGCCTTAGTTTCCCCCCCTGTAAAGCGGGAGATGACAGCTATCTCATAGTACCCGCCTCATAGCACAGTGCTTGGCGTGGTAAAAAAAAAAAAAAAGGCTCAAAAGTTAATTAGGATTATTTAGCTACACTATTCGAAGATTTGTTCTAGGCGGAAACACCTCTGGGACATAAAGATGAATAAAACATAATTCCTATCCCCAGAGGCATTTGCCATCTTAGAATGATGACAATGGTACCCTGAGATTAACCTGTGTTTAAACTAACCTTTCAAGAAAAAGAAAAACAGAAAAATCAACAGGTATTTTTAAAGGACAGCGGACACGGCCGGGGTGGGGGTGGGGGTTACCCTAATTGAGCTCCATATAATTTTATATGGTCTTTAACGTTGAGCGTCAGAGTCCAGCTTAAATCTGAAAAGACTTCTTCCTGAGCTAGTTTAACAGCAAAAAACATTATTCTTATCAAAAGAAACGAACGCATCTCCAACTTTGAGGCCAAAAGCCCTGTCACGCAAAGGCTAAGAGACCGTGGCTCTCACACCCTGAGGCACTCCCCGATTTTTCTCCCATCCAGACACCCCAACAGAGAGGATTTTAGTAAAGTTCTAATAGTAAATAAATATTGACATTGAACACTCTTAAAGCCAACCATACAGTTCTTGCTTTCTGCTATGCTTAAGGGTGTTCAAGTGGCTTTGTTCCGGGCGCATTAGGACAGAGCTCGGAGGCCATCTTGGAAACAAAAGGGCTTTGGGGGCCGGGGGTGGAGGCGGCGGCGGTATCCAGGCAACGGGAGGCGCGCGCCGCGCCGCGCAGCCGCACTCCGCCGCACCCAGCCGCCTGCCGCGTGGGCGGGGCTGTCCGGGCCGTGGAAAATTACCGCGGCTGCTCTTAAAGGCACCCTCCCATTTCCTACCCGAAGCCTCTGCGCTAGTCGCCGCTTGTAAACTAAATTGGGGGCGGGGGGGGATCTCATTTTATCTTCCTAGAGGAAATAAAATTTAGTTCGAAGTTTCTAGGACTAGTTTATAGTTAGGCAAGTAATGTCGAAACGAATAGGCTTCCTCAACCAAGAAAGGGGGGAAAAATCTCTGAACACCTGAAATGTCTACTCTGGTGTAGGAAGAGCCACTAAAAACACAGGAAAGGGACAAAAGGAACAACTTCAGGAATAAAGTTACACTGACTATGCAACAGGTTTAAAAATGATTGGCCTCTGAAGCAAAGTAAATCTATTTTTGACAGGTGGATTGACAAATTATAACATAGTAAAAATTACCAAAAAACAAGTTAAACGTGTTTAAGAGGCAACAGGATGGGTTCAGCATGGATCAGAAAATTTTATCCTCTCTTCATAGATCAGTTTTTACAGTAGAATAAATAATCTAGAAGATTTTTGCTGCTTCTTGGTCGTCAAAGTACTTTCTTCATGTGCGAAGCTTTTATGATTTACAAGTTAAGCGGCAGTTTATTGTTGTCTTGCTTTTCTGAAAGAACAAATAAATAACATAATCCTCCTGTTTTTTGCAACGTAAACTTCGAGGATATATTCTACTACACTCCGTGGCTCTGAATTTATTCCCCTTACCAAGCAGTATTTACTAGAAGCCGTCCTGCAAACAGCGGGGTAAAAAAGAAATACTGGGTCTTCCCAAAGAGACGCTCTTGACATGATGAATGTCTGTTCAGTCCGTTTGAAAATGGGAAAGATGGCCCTTCACGGTGTTCCTCCTCTGCCGGTTTGCTGGGTGGTGGTTGTCCTTTCTGTTGTACACTATCAGGCATGCCCATGCACTCCTTCTGTGCTCAGGCTCTGCCTGCCAACATGACTGTGTTAGAAGGGATCCTCGGGAAATGTGGAGGTGATGCTTCAGTCTCACCGTGGCCCTGGCAAGTGGATTTTCCACCCCGGGCCTGAGACATTCTCCCTATGCCTCTTTGCCATATTAAGTCACTCTACGTGTCCACTCCAAGCCCTTTTTAAAATGTCCCTTTTTCGCCCCTAATGTAAATTCTCTCCTTCCAATTGCCCCTTCTTAGTAATTTTTTTCTTTTTTTTTTAAAGATTTTTTTTTTTTTAAAGATTTTATTTAGTTATTTGAGAGAGAGAGAATGAGAGACAGAGAGCACGAGAGGGAAGAGGGCAGAGGGAGAAGCAGATCCCATGCTGAGCAGGGAGCCCGATGTGGGACTCGATCCCGGGACTCCAGGATCATGACCTGAGCCGAAGGCAGTCGCTTAACCAACTGAGCCACCCAGGCGCCCTTTTTTTTAAAGATTTTATTTATTTATTCATGAGAGACAGAGAGAGAGGCAGAGGGAGAAGCAGGCTCCCAAGGAGAAGGAGCCCGATGCGGGACTCGATCCCAGGACGCTGGGATCATGACCTGAGCCGAAGGCAGACGCTTAACCATCTGAGCCACCCAGGCGCCCCTTAGTAATTTTTGACCGTCCTTTGTGTTTTTCAGAACTCACTGCTGTGCTATTTGCGTACTCAGGGAATTTTTTTTTTTTTTTTTTTTTTTTTTGCATTAGTTTAACCACGTAGGACAATGTTCAGCCTGTAATTTTCAAGTCTGGATGGTAAAGAAGGGATGACACTTGTGACATTATCTTACTTTATAGAACCACAGGGAAAACTAATTACATGTAGCAAAAAGGTGTATCCTGGAGGGTTGTCATTCACTTCCAAGCCCCAGGGGAATGTGATTTCATGTCAAGGGAAATGTTCCTTGGAAACAAAAATACGTGCAGTCGCTGTTGGTGCCTGCGTTTTTGGCCTGCGAGGTAATTTACCAGTGCTGAGACTGAAATCTAAAAATGCCCGATTTCAGATCAGGTGATGTTTCTAACTTTTAAAATAGTCTTGTCATGCAAAGCCTCGTCTGTAATAATACTTAGTGGCTGCTGAGCTGGCCAGGGCAGGTGCCAGAGCTTGGTAGTGTGGCTCCTGCCTTCCCTCCACAGGAAAGTGGCATTTTACAATGCAAACAGCAATTCAGGGTTTCTCACCGCCCAGACCAGCCCTACTGCCCTATCGTGCTGAGACGTAATCTCCTGTTACCTAAGACATACTTCAGGACAGACAGCAGAGACAGAGAGAAATACAGAAGACTCAAATGGAAGGAGTCACGTGGATCTTCCCTCGCAGATCCAGTTCTATTATTAAGTGGCTAAGAGTCTAAATTACTATAAATTAGAATCTAACTCTGATGGTTAAAACATAATAAAGGAGTTTTGGAAGGAAGCAAAGTTTTTAAATGTGTAAAAAAAATTCTAGTAAGCTGAGTTGGGAGATTTGGGTTATTTATTTCATAAAGAGAAGACTGCATAGTTCGTAAAATTCTCTAAGAAGAATTAACTGGGTTTGAACACAGGAAGTTAGGGTTTGGGAATTCGGCCTTTGTGGTAGGGTTGCCAGATAAAATACAGAACATCCGGTCAAATTTGAATTTCTGATAAACAATGAATAATTTTTTTTTTTTTTTTTTGTGAGAGAGAGAATGAGAGACAGAGAGCATGAGAGGGAGGAGGGTCAGAGGGAGAAGCAGACTCCCCGCCGAGCAGGGAGCCCGATGCGGGACTCGATCCAGGGACTCCAGGATCATGACCTGAGCTGAAGGCAGTCGCTTAACCAACTGAGCCACCCAGGCGCCCTGAATAATTTTTTTTTAAGTAAAAGCAATATTTGGGGCATAACTACACTAAAAATTATTGGAAATTCAAATTTAACTGGGCAACTTGTATTTTTATTTGTTAAATCTGGCAGCCCTGCTTTAAGGGACTTCAAAAGGACACATATAATGAGGTTTCTCCACCTGCATTAGAGTGGTAACCACTACCTAAAGCTCCCGGTTCAAGATGCCAGGCTGAGGTGTGAATGTGACACGCACAGCATACAACTATGCTGCCCCAGATAAGTAAACAGATGGCTATCCCGTGCAGCCCATCAAAATATCGTGAGCACTTACTGTTACATTGTTCATTCATCCATTTATGCAACAATTATTATTTTTTTAATGCAACAATTATTTATTGAGTGCCTGCTATATATCAGGCACAAATTCCAGGACGAGTAAGATGAACAAGGTAAAAATCCCTGTCTTTGAAGAATCCTTATTTTTGTCAGGTGAAATAACAGGTGAAATGATAATTGCAATAAATGATTGGTGATCCCAAGTCTGATCAGAGAGCCATGGGAACATCAAGTTTATCTGACAAAGGCTGGATAAAAACAGGAAGGCTTCAAAGGGGAAGTGCCTTTGGAAGGCGGCTACCCTCACCACTATTCCGCCAGCTCAAAGAGGAAGGGACTTTGAATGTTGAAGACTGAGCAGCCAACGTGGGAAAGGACATTAGTAGAGGAGACTGCACCTCAAAGGCAAGGAGTTTGAAAACACTGTGGATTTTTTTTTTTAAGATTTTATTAATTTATTCATGAGAGACAGAGAGAGAGGGGGGCAGAAGCAGAGGGAGAAGCAGGCTCCCCGCTGAGCAGGGAGCCCCATGAGGGACTCGATTCCAGGACCCCGGAATCACGACCCGAGCGAAAGGCAGACGCTTCACCGACTGAGCCACCCAGGCGCCCTAGAGACTGTGGATTTTTAAAAACTCAAACACAGCAGGACAAATCAACAATGATTACAAAACAGTGAAAAGTCAGATGTAGTCAGAGCTACGAGAAGGTTTGCTGGGAATGTTTGATAATATAGGGTGGGGCCAGATTATTAAGGTGAGTCTACAAGAGCTCAAACTCTCCTTCCGACAACCAGAATAGGATCAGCGCAGTTTCCAGAGATTCATTCTAGACGTTTTCAATTAATTCCTTCAAAAGAAAAAATAAGTGTGTATGTGTATCATCTGGGGCTTGGAACATAAAAATGAATACAATATTGGGGTGCCTGGGTGGCTCAGTTGGCTAAGTATCCCACTCTTGGTTTTAACTTAGGTCATGATCTCAGGGTCCTGCGCTCAGTGCGGAGTCTGCTTGTCCTCTACCTTTGCTCGAGCACTCTCTCTCTCTCTCTGGGATAAATAAAATCTTTAAAAAAAAAAAATGAATATCAGTCCTAGCTTCTAAATGCCCTTGGTTTTCTAGGGAAACCAGTCTCGTAGACAGTTACATTCAATACAATGGGGTGAATTACATTCAAAACATAGGGGCAACTCTGGAAGTACGAAGGAGGGAGAAATTGGCTAGAAATGGAGGGAGAGGGCCAGCCAAGGCGTCCCAAAAGAAAAGATACTGGAATCAGGTTTTTTTTTTTTAATTAATTTAAAGAAATTTATATTTTATACAAGTGGTTAGTCATTTTCCCAACAGAACAAAAAATAGTGAAATCTTTCCTCGCTCAGACCCTTGACTGCCGATCAGAGATATGAATATAATATAAATGTACCACCCTCCCCTTCTTTCTTTTGGACAAATGGAGGTGTCTTCTACTCAACTTTTTTCATGTAACAATATATTTTGGAAATCAGTACTTGTAGAGTTACTCACTTCTTTTTAATAGCCCCATAGTATTTCCTAATAGGGATAAATTAAAATTTTGATACTAGTGCTCTATTGGACATGTAGGGTTTTACCATCTTTTGCTATTACAAACAGTATTTTTGTATACATTTCCTTTTTACCCCATGTGTGAGGATATCTATAGGATACATTCCTGGAAACAGAATTCCTGGATCCACAGGTATGGTGCATCTGAATTCTGATAGTTTTTGTAAAAATTTCCCTTCAAAGGAGTTACATCAATTTATACTTTCATCATCAGGATATTAAGGTATGAGTTTTGATGAATGAGTAGGAGTTTGCCAGGCTAAGGGTACATTTAAAGGCATGAGGAGAACTTTAGGGCTATTAGATATGGGGGACAGAAGGAGATTTGGGGGAGACTAGAAGGTAATGATGCATCGGTCGGGAGAGCCCCAGCCCTGCTGGAATGTGCCCACAACTTACCAATGTAGCAGTGTAGACTCTGGGGCCTAAAGTCTAGGACACGGGATAACCTGGATTCCCTCTATTCTTTCTGGCAGGGCTGACTCACGGGGCAAGTGGACGAGACCTCTGCCTTTCACTGCTGGCCACTCACTGTACCTCAGAGTGGGATCTGGATGTTTTCTAAGATTAAAGAATATTAAATACTTTTTAAGTATTAAAAAAATAGATTTCTTCTGCTTCTCCTCCTTCTTCTTCCTACTTCCACCCCTCTTTTCCATTTATATCAGTACATTTTAAACTTCAGCTCTAAGGAGACAGGTTTCTAAAAGCTAAACAGCTCCCAAAAGCTGCTCAAAGTCATTTGTCCCTTAAAAGAACTAACATGTAAAATAGTCATCCATTTGCTGTCTTGGGTATCATCTATGAAATCCGAATGATAAAACAAGAAAAATCTAAAGCTGTTTTTGAAAGGACTACAGTGAAAGAATCTCTAATAACAGGTTTTAATCTCAGAATACACAGTGCTGATATAACTAAAAAAAAAACTTTGCATGTTTTTTGCTGTTTATCTGTAGAATCAGACTATTAAGTAGCTAGCTGGTCTCAAAAATGATAGTCCCAGAGATAAGCCTCTGCACTGGGGTACTGTCACCAAAAGGAGGACTTCTAGATTGCCATGTATGGTAACTCTTCAAGTCCCAAATCTGTTTGAATAAATATTTTTAACAAACTGTGTTCTTTCTTCCAGTGGAATGGATCTTATTCCAAGTTCAGTAATTAGGACTTCATTTAAAGAGAGACTAGGGCTGTTTAACGTATAAGGGTGATTAGAAAGGATATTGCCCCAGGAATGAGGGTCGCATTCTCTGAGGTAATTTTGAGACGATCATGGAAAGGCTGCTGATTGATACGTATCCATTATTCATACATTTGTCTTACTCCTTTTTACTTCTCGGCATTCTCTAAATGCTTTTGAGAGAGAAGAATGTAGCAAACAGTTTGATTTTGGAAGAACAGACTACACAGAATGGGTTCCTGGTAGGGAGTATCTGAGTATCATTACACTGATCTAGAGAAACCTTACATCTACTGTGCCTGTCACCTGGTTTCCAACAGAGCTGTTTTTCCTGTCCCTGTGGATAAAGGTCTGGCAGCATATCCACAACAAAACAACTGGAAATAACTAATAAAATGATGATACATGATGGTTAGAGGCCTTTAAACTGACAAAGTCCACAATCCCTTAGTTCATTTATTTTACAATGAGAACTACAAAGTTGACATACTTGCCTCACACTGGAAAGAGAACGTCAACAATGCATTTCTTTTGTGTCACATCTATACATAGAAATGAAGTAGTTACAAGGAAAAGAGGTTTCTGTGTTTCTAACAGGTTGACAGCGAAAGGACTCCTTTTAAATGTTTAACTTAAACATCCATGTCTGGTATTTATTAGACACACGTCCATATCAGAAACAATACACCAAGAATAAATGATTTATAATTAAAACAAATAAATTTAGAGGAGAGCAATGAAAGTACAGGAGACAGGATTTGACCTCAGGTGGCATGATGATGCCCGGTAATTAGAACGCCCAAGATGGCACGCGATTAACGCAACAGTTTGGGGAGTCAAATTTGTACCAACAAACCTTAAAAAGTTTGGATTCATTGTAAACTTCATTTTACATAATCTTAAAAGGCTTTTTGTACGGAAGTATCAATGTCAGTATTACTTGCAAGGGCAAAAATTGGCAAACAAATCAGTGCTCAAGAGTGAGAAAATAGTTAATGGTTAATGCATCCGATAGAACATTATGCAGGCTCTAAAAATCATTAACATTCTTATTTGACATAAGAAAATGTACATTACAAGTGGCTAAATACAAACCGTCGGTTACAAAACGAGGTACAGTGTTACTTTAAGACAAATACAATTTGCTTAACTGTGGTTATTCCTTGATGGTGGCGTTATGGGTGAATTTTTTTCTTTGTATTTTTCTGTACTTTTCATGTTTTCTATTGGGCATAATTTGCTTTAGTAATATAAACTAAAACAATATATTTTTAAAGTAAAGGTACCAAATTGTACACACAACATAATGCCCCCCCAAACTTAAATCTGTATCTAGGACAAGTACCTCTGAATTATTGGAGTACAGATTCTTTTAATTTTCTTCTTATTGCTTTTCCAGTTTTTAAAAAACCAAATTTGCTACAATGATATTTTATTCTAAGATTAAAGTACATTTTCTCCTTTTAACAGGAAGGCAGTGATAATGAAATTCTTGGAGGCAAACAACAAGTCCTGGGGCTATACTAATTCTTGTGTTCAGCGGTATTTGCAGAAAAACTTGCCCAAAATCTGAATCATGTATACACAGGAGACAAAAAAGGGGGCAATCACTGCAACATATAACGACTAAATGGGGCAGGCTCCTTTTGACGACATGCTATTAAGGAAGCTGCAATCTTTTCCCAGGCTGAGAGGAGACAGGGTCCTTACCCCTCCAGGTTAAACGATCCTTTGGAAACAGTCCAGCCCTTTTTTGCAAAATAATGGCCGAGTCTGTAGCGAAACCTTGGAAAGCATGGATACAAAAATGAGTGGCTGAAGGGAAAGTCTCTGGAACCTATGCTTGGGTCAAAAATCTGCATTTAATCCTTAAAATAAAAACCTTGAGCATTCTTTTCCCCTCTTGACCACATTATGCCTTTCTAGCCTGTCACTTAAAAGCGATGCAGTTTTGATCACAAGTGTTAAAATCCCTACCAGGGGAAACCGTTAAGGGCTCCTTTGTAAACAAAGTAATGTCTTTCCTGAGCTTTGTCACTGTAGCGTGCCCTCATTCGGGGCCCTTATTACATTAAGAAGTTTTTACTAATTAAACCTCCCAAACCTTTGCGGGAGGCAAGTTTTATTTAAAAACAACTCCCTCATTCATATCATTTCACAGACTTGCTAAATGACCTCACGAATTACCAAGAATGGGAGCATCTGAAATGCAAAGATGACCGCAAATTTATAAATAAAACCAAGGACAAACGTCTCCTTTATTCTAAATATACCATCACAAGCAGCATGGCTTGTGTTAACTATCTTTACCCACACTGGCTCTTCTGCGTCTCAGCCTCACGTAAAATAATAAAACGGTGAGTTAGGAAAATCGAGCGGGGGCAACTGTCCAGGCGGGGACTGAATGGCTCGGTTTTCCAGCTCCAGATCCATGCACAAGAAGGGGAAGCTGCAGGCCTAAAAGCCACGAACACTAGGCGATTTCGCCTTCTTCCTTTTTTCCCGCATTGTGTGACACGTAACCACCGACATCTACATTTCTTTCTGAAACACGACCGAGGTCTCGGACGATAGGAAACAACAGGGCGGCGGCCTCTGCTCCGTATTCGCGGTCCCGGGGCAGCTCCCCTGTACAAACGGGTCACACGCTTTCCAACGACACTTGCACAGAGCGGGGAGGCCACTTTCAAGCCTAGAGCACGGAAGGGCTTCTTTTTCCTCCATCAAGAGGGATGCAATTCTAACTCCGAACAAAGGCAGGAAACGGGTCACCCAAACTGCTGCAAACAGGAGGGACTGCATTTCGAGCCAACTAGGACTCGCCTAGCTCTAGCTGCCGCCCCTAACCTCTCACTCCACTAAGAAAACGCCCCGAGAAAGGCGCTTCTGCTGTCCTAGTTCGCAGAGAGCTGCAAACGCAGGGACAAAACCCCCCAACAACCTCCAAAGCAAAAACCCCTAAAACCCGGGACAGTGACTGCGAAGCAGGCCGGCTGCTTCATGCGAACGCGCCGCAGTGACCCTCGGGGGTGCCTAGGGCCCGGGCTCCACGGCCCAGCGCGGGCTCGCGGCCGGACAAGAAGGCAGCGCGCCCCGTCTCCCGCACCCCACTCCACGCGTCCGCCGAGCCCCGCGTGTGCCGCCGCCCTGTATGGGACGTGCGGGCTCAAGGGCACCAGAGGACCCCGCCCCCCGCCGCCGCCATTTTGTTGTTTTCTCCAGTTCCTCCCGGCCGCGCACGTGGCGCGTCGCAGCGGAAGCCAAGGCACCACCCCCACTTCCGGCCAGACCGGTTCCAGCCGGCCGCGGCCCGCAGACGCGCGACTGCCCCCTGGCGGCCGGCCGCGCCCGGCCCCGCCCGCGCCCGTCGCCATTTCCTCCTCTGCCGGCCGCACGTCCGCGGCGCAGCCAGTCCCGAGCGCGGCGGGGCGCGTGTGGGCGGGGCCCCGGGTGTGCCGGGTGCCGTGCGCCCACGTGGCGCTCGGGTTCAGCCGGAGTCCCCAGCATCCTTGCACGCCGTTTGAGCAGTGAGCGGCGCGCAGTTGCATGCAGGGGTTCCGGTACGCGGTGCTCGGTGCGCGAGGTCTTTGAAGCAGGAGCCCCTCTCTCGGCGTTCAGATGTGGCTGCCCTCGACCCCGCCTGTCCCCGGGGTGGGGGCGCTGGCGCGCGTGTCCTGGGGGATCCCCGCCCTCCTCGCTGCCCCAGTCTCTCTCGCGCTTTATTTTTTGAGCGTGTGTCGCGACAGAGGCCGTGCACTTGTCGCATCTTCCCTAACGTGCACGGCAGCCTTTGCCGTGGGCGTTGTTCCGTTTGCTGTAAGAAAACCGAAGCTCAGAGAGTGACTTGCTCCGGCGGCAGGACCTGCAGGTTTTAATCGCGGGCATCCGAGTTCCCGCTCTGCCGTGAGGCTCCCAAGGGACCCTCTGACCAGCAGCTCCTGCGGCATCAGGAGCTGGTTGGGGATGCAAACTATGGGGTCTTCACCAGGCTTTCCAAATTGGAAACTTGGGGGGAGGCGGGAAGCAGCCCGTGATTAACAAGCACTGGGTGAGTGTGGGGCACGCCGGAGACCCCTCGAACTCCCAGGCCTTTTATTGAGGGCTAACTCCATGCCCGGCACTGTGGCTAGGTATTTTTGTGATCCTCTGATGTAATCTTCCCCACCGCCCCTTTACGGGAGAGGAATCTAGATCAGAATTTACATGAGGGTAGAATGCTAACATTGGTAAAAAATGGTACAAGATGATGTGTCTTTTTTGCTTGTACGATATATGCATAAAATGTCCCTGGAAGGATATAAAAAAAGTTAACTTTTGGGCGCCTGGGTGGCTCAGTTGGTTAGGCGACTGCCTTCGGCTCAGGTCATGATCCTGGAGTCCTGGGATCGAGTCCCGCATTGGGCTCCCTGCTCGGCAGGGAGTCTGCTTCTCCCTCTGACCCTATCCCCTCTCATGTGTTCTTTCTCTCTCATTCTCTCTCTCAAATAAATAAATAAAATCTTTAAAAAAAAAAAAGAAGAAGTACTGAGCTCATAAATGAATGAATGAATCACTAGATGAAGAAGCAAAGGGCTCCTAGGAGTTGCACTGTATTAAGTATATCAAGTACTGTGATTTGCTCAAGCACTCATTTGGTTGAGTGGTGAGCCAGGATTCAAACCCAGATCTCCAAAATGCTCTTCTTAATCATGAGTTTTCTCTTAACAAATGATGTAGTTAGCCATTATGTTACTGTGTATATGTATGTGTATAAATAAACATACATATATATGTGTTTTTAAATGACAAAACTCAGGGCGCCTGGGTGGCTCAGTTGGTTAGGCGACTGCCTTCAGCTCAGGTCATGATCCTGGAGTCCCTGGATCGAGTCCCGCATCGGGCTCCCTGCTCAGCGGGGGGTCTGCTTCTCCCTCTGGCCCTCTCCCCTCTCCCCTCTCGTGCCCTCTCCCCTCTCCCCTCTCGTCTCTCATTCTCTCTCTCAAATAAATAAATAAAAATCTTTAAAAAAAAAAGTTAATTTTTTTTTTTACCTCCACGAAAAGGAAGTAGGTCTGGGCGGGGGGGGGGGGGGGGGGGGGGGGGGGGGGGGGGGGGGGGGGGGGGGGGGAACTGAGTTGGGAACGTTTTCCCGTAAATCTTTGTGACTTGTGCATTTCAACCAAACGAATCTGACCTATTCCAAATAAAATTAAACGGTTAAAAATTATACTCAGAAGAGTATTAAGAGCAGAAACCAGAATTTGAATTCAGGTCTGCCGGCTGCAGATTATATTCCATGTGCTCTATTGACTACACATGAAAAGCTTAAACATAAAATGCTCTATAAATTTGAGGTATTGTTATTAATAATGAAATAGTCATTTCTTGGGAATTTAGTTTCTGTTTTAAACCTTTGAACAATGACCATGTCTAATTCTGGTCTGCGTGACACATTGGTGCATAGCATTGTTCTTATTTTCATTACTAATAACAGCAATAAAATGACTATAAAACAGACCATAAATGTACTGTCTAGCCTCTGAGGAATATTGATGTGTAATTAATTGATAATTGCAAAGAGATTTGAGCCTTTTTAGTGAAGATGAATGTGGAAAGACAAAGTGCTGTTATTCCCAAGACTGAGCATTGTGAAAATTTTTATTGGTTATATTTACGTGTCTGTTAGGTTCAATTTACAATTAAATATGTATAGATACTGTTGCTTATTTTTACACAGATCTATATATCTAAGACATATGAGCTCCTGGGTTGGGAGACTGTCATTTCTTCTACTCTATTGGGAATTGCAAAGGCGATTCAGGTTTCTGCGACTTTAGGCATGTTGACTTAACCTCTCAGTGCTTCAGTTTACTCATCTGCTGAAACAGAGGTCCTTAAAGTGCTTGCTTCACAGGCTTCTTTGTGAGGGTAAATTGAGTCTAGGTGTGTACTGCATTTGAAACTGGCCCATGTTCCAGAGTCAATGGTAGATAAATCCTTAAAAAAAAAAAGAGATGGAGAAATAAAGTTGGATGACAGAGGAGAAAGACATCAGTGTTGTTTTGTGCCTAGAACTCTCGTGTTGGGTAGGGACTGTAAAGATCTGTGATTCTTTTAAACACTTGTTCCTATAGTAGTGTTTGGTCCCCCAAATTAGGAAATTGACTCTCTCTAGTTCTCCAAAAGCTGCCCTGTCCAGCTCCTGGGCCTGCAAATCTCACTGGGAGAAGAGTGTTTTTTCCATAGGTCAGGGGCTGGGAGCTGCAGTGATGGGCTGGAGTTGGCTGGTGAGAACGTGACATCATGCTGGAAGCTTGAAATTGGCCACAATGGGAATATTTATGTCTCAGTAATAGGTAAAGCTACAGAGCCAAGGCTTTTGCCTCTGGGGAGCTGGTGGTTAAACATTTATCAGCACAGTCTGTGTTCCCACAGCAGAAGCCCTGCTGGGAGGAGCCCAGAGAAGGTCGCTCCTCTCAGGTTGCCTCGTGTGATGATGCGCCTGGACTCAGGAATCCCTTAGTGGCCTTGGGCTAAGATGTTTCAACAGCCTTCGTCTCTTAATCAAATCAAATTGTAAACAAGGGCTGAGTCATGAGTTTTTCCTGGGTGAGTCTGCTCCGTATTGCACAAGCGTTTCTGGGGCAAGGGGGAAACTGAGCCGCCCGGGGAGTCATCTGCCCCCTGGTGGAGAAACTTGCATCGCAAAGGGAACCAAAGGAGCAGACGTCTTGTCTGACGGGACGTGTCTGGCCCGCTGTTTTTTGGGAGGTCAGGAACTCCAAAAACTGTTTGGCTTTTTTTTTTTTTTAGACTTTTTTTAGGGGTGGAACATTATAGAAAGGTCTCTCTCCCTTGAGGGCTATCCCTAAAGTCAGGCATTGGAGGAGAGGGGTATTTTTCACAGTGAAGTTCATTCATTCAGCAAACCTAGAGTAAGTGCCCGGCTCAATAGTTTTCACAGCTGCGAGAGAATCACATGGGAAGCTTACAAATCTACCTCAGTTTAATCTACTGGGGTTCGGGTGTGTGGTTTGCTGAATAATGCCCCCGCCCCCCCCCCAAGACATTCTAATCTCTGGAATGTTACTTAATCTGGCACAAAAAAAAAGAAAATAAAAAAAAAAACCCAAACCCTTGCAGATATGATTAAGTTAAGGATCTTGCGGGGGAGGGGGGAGATTTGGGATTGTCAAGGTGGACCCTCCTTGTCATCATACGTATCCCAATAAGCCGGAGACGAGAGTATGTGACTGCAGAGACAGATGGGAGCGACATGTTTACATGTTCAGGAGTGCCAAAGAGTGCTGGCAACACCAGAAGAGAAAGGCACGGAACAGATTTTCCTTTAGGGCCTCCAGAAAGAGCGCAGTCCTGCCAACACCTTATTTTTGCCCTGCTAGCCTCCAGAACTCTGAGGGGACACATTTCTGTTGTCTCAAGTCATCTAGTTTGTGGGAATTTGTCCCTGCAGCTCCGGGATACTAATGCAGGGTAGGACCAAACTTGTTTTGAAGTGTCTTAGTGGCACTTTATGTATGATTTATCAGACACAGTTGTCCATATTAGAGATGAAGGGTCAATACTGACTAAGATCACAGAGTGATATCTTTTTTTTAAGATTTATTTATTTGAGAGAGAGAGAGCATGAGCCAGGGGGAGGGGCAGAGGGAGAGGGAGAAGCAGGCTCCACACTGAGCAGGGAGCCTGGCTCGGGGCTCGATCCCAGGACCCCAAGATCATGACCGGAGTCAAAGACAGATGCTTAACCGGCTGAGCCACCCTGGCGCCCCAGAGGGTGGTATCTTCACTCATTTGCTACCGCACACTAACCAGGACCCGGTGCCCAGGGAGTCTGGGGCCCAGGAATCTGTATTTTGCAACAAGTGAAAGCAAACCCTCATGTGATTCTGATTCATGGGTATTTGCAAGTCCATCCGCCTGCTGTGTATTATGATACACACTAGAGATGCAAAGAAGTTAAATACATTCCCTGTTCTCAAGGAGCCTACAGTCTACCAAGGAATAAGATCATTTCCATCGAGTCTGCAAAGTGTTCAGTAATAGTATTTGTTGAGCTGTTTCTTCATGTTAAGTGCCACATCTGTATGCCATCTCTCCTGATCTGCAAAACAATTCCAGGAAGAAGGTAATAATATCCCCTTAGAAAAAGATAAGTCTTCACAGGTTAAGCAACTAGTTTAGTATTACCCAGCTGGTAAGTAGAGAGGCAGGATTGCTGGGGACAATGCTGGGCCGGGCATTGCAGGCGTGAGCTCAGTCCAAGAGCAAGGGCAAAGACCATCTGTGGCAGAGAGCCAAGTCCAGCTGGGAACTAAGTACCTGTTGCTTAGGGCTCCTGGAACGTGGGGGTGATGGAGGAGTGAGGCAGGGCATGCGGCAGGGAAGTGGGCACTTGTGCCTTCAAAGACGTTTCTCAACCTTGGGCCTGCAGGGTCACCCTCAGCAGCCTTGGAACAAGGAGCCCCGAATCTTGGAGCTTGGCCAGAGCAGTTCAGGGTGAATGGACAATTCAGGTGGGACCTCTGCTTCTTACACTGATCTCCCCAGCATTCCTGTGGCTTTCTGCACCTTAGGGTTGGTCCGCCTGCCAGAAAGGAAGTCCTTTCAGCTGTGGGGCTCTTAAATCCAAGGAATGGTGCAAAGCTTCCAGTTAGTCATCAGCAGTGTTGTAAATCATCAGCTGTTTTAAGATAAGAAAAAAAAAAACAGCCCCTTCTCCCCCTGCCCCCAACCCAAACCTTGTATTTTAGAGCAAATCAGAAGAAAATGGCATTGTAGGGCCACCTTTGCCTGGGGCAGAAGAGCAAACAAAAATAAGTGGGAAGAGATTAAGGACGAGTCTCCACTAAAAGAACAATGGAGCCAGGTGCCAGCGCTTGGCGTGTCTCTTACCCCACGCAGCAATGGTGTTTTTAAAAAACTTATGGGAAAAAAAAATCTACGGAGGTAGAAAACAGGGGTCCCTGGCTGTCTCAGTCGGTAGAGCCTGTGACTCTTAATCTCAGGGTCGTGAGTTCGAGCCCCACGTTGGGCGTGGAGCCTACTTAAAAAAAAGTAGTGGAGGAGCGCCTGGGTGGCTCAGTCATTAAGCGTCTGCCTTCGGCTCAGGTCATGATCCTGGGGTCCTGGGATCGAGCCCCGCATCGGGCTCCCCGCTCAGCTGGAGACTGCTTCTTCCTCTCCCACTCACCCTGCTGTGTTCCTGCTCTCGCTATCTCTCTGTCAAATAAATAAAATCTTAAAAAAAAAGTAGAAAATAATGTAATGAGCCCCTCTGCTTCTCTCACCGCACAATTCTCACCTAATAGCCAGTCTGGTTTAATCTATACTCATGGTCCCACCAGGTATTGTTATTGTTCTACGCCCCTAACTTTTTTTTTAAGAAAATTTCAAGCCTATTTCAAGACTATCAGAATAGTCTCAAAGACCTCTGTATCACCCAGGTTAACCAATTTTTTCCACCTTTATTGAGGTATAATTGACGTATAACATTGTATAAGTTTGAATTATGTAACGTGTTGATCTGATACATATTGCAAAAGGATTACCATCATAGCGTTATCTTAGATTCACCAAGTAACATTTTGCCACATTTGCTGTATCTTCTCCCTTTTTATTTATATGAGAGTTGCAGAGCATTCCTGTTTTAAAAAGTTGGGGCAACTACTTTAGGGAGGTAAATAATTGCCCTAGGTTCTCAGTTTCTAAAGGAGGGGGCTGGGATTTGAACTCAAGTCTCTGTGTGTCTATTATCTATCATGGGGGGGGGGAAGTCAAGTTGACAGAGGTTTAACTGTTTGAAACGGGAATGGACAAGGGAATTGTGTTCCAAATATTAAGAACTCTCCTTCAGAGCCCTTGACCTTCCACCCGGCCAAGCTGGCCCCTGAATACAGCAATACTGAGCTGAAGGCTGTGTGAGGAGGTGTCTGGAATGCTAACACTCAGGTTTCTGGAGCAGGCTCTTTGAACAGCCCCTCTAAGCAATTAGGGGTCATTAAAGGCCACACCCTTTCTCTAAGAGTGAATTTGGGAGAATGAGCAGTTTGCTGTGAACCAATGGAATCACATTTTTTTTTTAAGATTTTTATTTATTTATTTATTAGAGAGAGAGAGAATGGTAGAGAGCATGAGAGGGAGGAGGGTCAGAGGGAGAAGCAGACTCCCTGCTGAGCAGGGAGCCCGATGCAGGACTTGCTCCTGGGACTCCAGGATAATGACCTGAGCCGAAGGCAGTCACTTAACCAACTGAGCCACCCAGGCGCCCTCACATTCTTCTTATAATCCTATTATCTCACAGTTCTGTTCTGTTTTGTTTTGTTTTGTTTTGTTTTTTTGCTTTGATTCTTTGGAAACCTTCTCTTATCTTTATCCTGACTTCTGTCTGTAGATTTCTAATGCGGCCTTCAGCATCTCTCTCGGTCCTTGACCAGTGGCTGGTCTCCATCCAGGTGGCCTTGCTGCTTCTCCAGGCTTCACTCCCCAGGGATCTCATCCCCGTCCAGCTGACTCAATGTGGTTCTGTCTTTGAACTCTAGACTTTCCCTCCTGGACGGTTCTGCTGGGATAGCTCAAACCCCTCACAGTCAGCACGTCTAACACACTCATGACTCCCCTCTACCCAACCACTATTTGAGAACCCCCCCACCTCAGTTTCCCTTCTATCTGCTGTCCTGTCTGAGCCGGATGCTTGGGAGCCTTCTCTGCCACTCCCCTTTCCTGCATCAACCCCTCGCCATTGAATTCTGGTACTCTCCCTCCCCTGAGTCCATGCTGCCCCCTCATCTCCATTGCTCCTACCCTGATCCAAGCCTCCTCCTTCCTTCCTGGACCCCAGTGATGGTTCTCTGGCTGGTCTCTGTGCACCCACTTGGCTACCCTTCTGTCGAAACCCCAGAGCAGACCCAAGCAACCCTGACAGAATGCAAATCTGACCTTGTCAAAGGCAAATCCAATGTAGCCACCCAGCTCTCTCCTCTCCCAGGGTGAAGAACTCATCAGTGACCTCCTATTGCTCTTTGGATCTAGACCCAAATCCCCCGAAAGAGGAAGGCCTATGAGGCCGTGCATCGCCTGGCTCCTGCTCATCCTCCAGGATGGGTCGCTCCCACGCAGCTGCCCTGCACTTTGGACTCCAGCCACGTGATTGGGCAGCCCTCCCGCGCACCTGGGAGCCTTTGACAGGCTCTTCCCTCAGTGCCCGAGTGCTCCCTTCCCTGCCCTCACCCACTAACTCCTGTTCTTCGGACCTTAGCTCCTCCTTCTTGGTCTCATCTCTTTCTTAGGGCTGTTTTCCTCCCCAGCAGCCTGACTCTCCCCTTGCGTAGTATCACTGCTTGTGATATTTCACTGCTGTGATTCTTTGCCCATTTTCTCACCTAGAACCGTAACGTTTGTGGACAGGGACTCTGTCTTCCTTTGCTGATCCTTGTATCCTAACTGTGGTGCTAGGCACATAGCGGGCATTGAATAATTATTTTCTGAATGAATGAATGAGTCAATACTGAGCGGCAAATGGTGCTCAGTTCTGTGAACCGCTGGGAATAACTAATTATTTAGCGCCGTGATCGCCATCTAGTGGTGACCGATGTTATCACACCCCCGGGCCCATTGTCCCTGATTGCCCTTCACAGTTGGAAATCAATACATGAATAATAGATACTTGTTGCATGCTTGCCTTGTTTCGAGTATTGTAGTAGGCCTGTCACAGCACCGCCTGCTTGATACCTGAGCAAAGCTGTCTTTCCAAGGTCAGGGGCTGGAGAGAAGACCGACCCCTCATTCAACACCAGGAAGCAGAGCCTGTGTTTTTTTTTTTTTACTGCACCCCCCTGCTGTGCTTCTGCTACTTATCATATGAAATGTATCCACAAGAAAACTGGGATTGTTGTAGTGGTTGCAGAGGCCTGAACAAAGCTCTCTTTAATGGCAGGAAGCATATTTTTAACTAGGGAGGGTACTGTGGGGCTCCTCCGATTTCAATAAAATGTCCGGAGTCCTGGAGGAATCTTCCTGGTTTTGCTATAACTGAGGACCTGTGCGTGCTCTCCTTTCGAAAGCCCCAGGACATTTGGATATGCAGCGTTTCTGGATGGTTCACAGATGGTTTTTCTTGGCGTGTATTTCTTAGGCTTTTTGACTTTGTGGCTTAGAAAGCTCTGGTCTTCAAGTCTCTACAAAGTTTCAGATCTTTCATGGGGTGAAATTTTTTTTTTTTTTTTTTAGATTTTATTTATTTGCGAGACAGAGAATGAGAGAGAGGAGGGTCAGAGGGAGAAGCAGACTCCCTGCTGAGCAGGGAGCCCGATGCGGGACTCGATCCCGGGACTCCAGGATCATGACCTGAGCCGAAGGCAGTCGCTTAACCAACTGAGCCACCCAGGCGCCCCTAATGGGGTGAAATTTTTTTTTAACATTCTTCCCAAAGTGCATTTGAGATCTATGGTAAACATTAATTGCATGTACACCAGCCGCCTCAAATGTTTTTTGAAACAAGGTAGAACGTATATAAAATGTATGGAACAGGTGTACTTTGCATTATGTTTGTGAAAGTTTATGCAAGTACATTTTGGGTGGGCAGGTAAATTTGATCATATTTTCTATGTTAAGTGAACTAAAAGGAGCCAGAGTGTTAACTTTTATTGGCAAGTTGAGTGGAGGCTTAAGAAACGTACTATTTAGGGACGCCTGGGTGGCTCAGTCGTTTAATTAAGCGTCTGCCTTTGGCTCAGGTCATGATCCCGGGGTCCTGGGATTGAGCCCTGCATCTCGGGCTCCCTGCTCGGCGGAGGGCCTGCTTCTCCCTCTCCCTCTCCCCCTGCTTGTGTTCCCCTCTCATTGTCTCTCTCTGTCAAAGAAAAAAAAAAACTTAAAAAAAAAAAAAAGGGAAACATACTATATAAAAGACACCAGGGCACCTGGGTGGCTCAGTCACTTAAGTGTCCGACTCTTGATCTCAGCTCAGGTCTTGATCTCAGGGTGGTGAGTTCAAGCCCGGCATTGGGCTCCACAGTGGGTGTGGAGCCTACCTAAAAACATTAAAAATAAATAATAAAAAAAAAGACTTCTGTGGTAATTTCTGTTGCAGAGAATGGTTTTAACCTTGAACTTGCCTCAGAATCACCTGGGCTTGTTAAAACATAGATGGCTGGGGCCTTGCCCTCAGAGTTTCTGACTCAGTGGGGCTGGGAGAGTCTGAGAATTTGCATTTCTAACCAGCTCCCAGGTGATGCTGATGTGGCTGGTCAGAGGCCACGCTTTGAAAGCTACCGGAGCGGTGAATTATACACCCTCATTTCCAGCAGTGTGTTTCCTTTCTGTCTTTTCTGGACAGGTCAAGTTTCACCAAGCTTCACTGTTACTCTTCCACCTGTGGAGGAAAGCGGCACAGAGGAAATCTTTTTCAGCTCCAGTCTCTGTCCAGCCTGCAGACGGAAGCCAGAGTTCTCCTACCACACAGGTCAGGTGGCTGATGTGCTGCGTAAACCTTTCAGGATAACTATTTATTCTTCCAGAATAAAATCTCCCCTTTAGTAAGATGCCCGAGGTCTTTATATGTGGCCCCTCCTTACCTCTCCATCCTTTTTTCTCTAGTGTGGCATTTTAATTTTTCACATCCTGAACTTTCTGCTTGGAATGTCCTTGCGGTATTTCTTTGCCTACTTAATTCCTTTTTGTCATCCTGAACCTGAGGATAAATCTGTGCATAACTCTCTGATTCTGGCACACATAGGTTTATGGAACGATTGAACAAATGCATGAATGAATAAATGAATATGTAAGAATATAGAAAATGGATTTTCAGGGGCGCCTGGGTGGCTCAGTTGGTTAAGCAACTGCCTTCGGCTCAGGTCGTGATCCTGGAGTCCCGGGATCGAGTCCCGCATCGGGCTCCCTGCTCGGCAGGGAGTCTGCTTCTCCCTCTGACCCTCCCCCCTCTTGTGCTCTCTGTCTCTCATCCTCTCTCTCTCAAATAAATAAATAAAAAAATCTTAAAAAAAAAAAAAAAAAGAAAATGGATTTTTAAAAATTGTGGTAAAATACACGTAACATACAATTTATGAGGTCGTACAGTATTTGTCCTTTTGTGCCTGGCTTGTTTCACTCAGCGTAACGTCCTTAGTGTTCATTCACATTGTTGCCTGTGTCCAAATGTCCCTTTTTTTAAGGTTGAATTATATTCCATTGTATTTACTGCCTTTTGTTTATTCTTTCATATGGAAAATAGATTTTTGTGCAAGGATTTAACTTGCAGCATTGTTTGAAGTAGCAAAATGTTCAAAGCCATTTAAATGTCTGTATGGAGGGGATCAGTGATATAAAGTGGGCATAAGCTCACAGTGGAATAACAAAAATTGGGGCTTCTCCCATACTGGTATAGAACAGTCACCAAATAGAATATTATAGTACTGAAAACTGTGTAGACCCTTTTACTTTTGGTATAATACCAAAAAAAAAAAAAAAAAAATCTCAAACAGGGCATATGTATGTGCTTCCCATAGTTGCCAGGGGCTGCCTCTGGGGGAGGGAACCAGATGATGTACTTTCTTCTGTGTGCTCTTTCCTATCTTTTGCATTTTGTACCAGGCATTATGTACTTCCTATTAAAAAACGTTGAAAAGGTTGCAAATAACCTGTCCAGAGGGAGAGGTGATTAATTTCCTGCAGATCTTACATAAGGAGGGATGCTTTGTGCTCACAAATAATTATTAAATTAAGTCAGTAAGAAAGATTTAAATTAAATTAAACTTGGTTGGCTAATTCTCTTGACTCTGTAGAGATTAAGGATGGATCTGATTCTTTGACTACCCCTGGGGATTTTTAATAACCAAATCTTATCAAAAGTTTAGGGATCAGCTGTATGCAGTACTCAGAAGCTGATCTGACTCAGAAGCTCTGTCCAGATGAATTTAAGGACCACGCCTTGACTTAAGGCCAGGCTCCCCCGAGTGGCTGTTGCAGGGCAGGCTTCTGAGTGACCACTCCTTCAAAAGCAGTCTAAGGCAGCAAGGAAAACTGCTTTCAGATGAATCTGATAGCCTTATCTGAATAAATGCTTAGGTCTGGGTCCAAAGCGGCTGGTGTCTCCAGATTGGGGGCGATGGATAGGCCTTCCCATAGAATGAATGTTTGTTGATAACGAAAGGACCTGAGCAAATCACTGTTCTTTGCATTATGGTCTCACCAGGGCCTGAGCTGTGCAAGCGTACCTGCCTGTGTTTTACCTAAATTTCACCCCATTCAAAGCTGTGAGATTATCCAGTTCCCTGTTCTCAGATCTCAGATCGTGCTGACATCTTAACACCATGACAGATATGCCCAGGACATTTGTTATCAGTGACAAATAATTTTTGCTTCAAATATTCCCATTAATAAAAAGGTATTTATAATGTTCCTGGTTTCTGAAAACATCTGCTTGGAAATTCTGCTGTATAATCCATGTTGCTGTGATGACTCTGGATATTACTAATAGTGGTTAACATTTCTATAGCTCTTTCCTACTTCTCAGTGACCCCTATTGTTCTCAAAAAAAAAAAAAAAAAAAAATTCCTTCTCAGGCACTGAAGGTTTTCAGGATCTGATCCCTATCCTAGCTGTCTGACCCCATTTCTTCACACCGACGCACCTTCCATAGTAACTTCTCCAGCTGCCTGCAAGTGTTCTGAGCATTTTGTAACTTCTCTTACTCCTGGTCTTGGTGCTGTTTTGTCTTCAAATGCTAGAATGTTCTCCCATGCTCTGCTTTGCAGGACCAGAGCCCAGCTGAGGTATGCCTTCTTCCCTGATGTGGTAGGTGATGGCAAGTGTCCCTGTCCCTCTAAGTCCTTCATGGCTCCCTTCATGACTTTTGGTGGCTATCCCTCCTCACTGCATTATCATTGCTTGTTTGTGTTTGCTGGCCTTTGAACTCGGGGCAGTGGGTCTCAGGCTCCTCCAGCAGGTATCAGCATCACTTGGAGAGCTTATTAAGGCAGAGTGTTGAGCCCCACTCCAGAGTTTCTGATTCACTAGGTGAGGGGTAGACCTGAGAATTTCACTTCTCAAGAAGCTCCGAGTTGATGGGGCTGGTCTGGGGGCTGCACTATGAAGACCCCCGCTCTGGGGGAAAGGACTGGGCTTGCTTTCTTCATTTCTGTATCCAGAGCATCTGAGCCATCTTGGGACACAGTCGATAGTCAGTAGGTATTGGTGTTGAATGAATGAGTGCAGTCAAAGAGAGTGTAGTGGGTACCACGCACCCTAGTTGCTTCCAGTAATACGCCAGGGGGACGTCTGAACAGCGTCAGAGAATTGATGATAAAGATGGTTGGGGGAGGAGGCAGTGCTTGGCACGCAGGAGAGCTCAGTAAGTACCTGGAAGAAGAGGAGGGAGGAGTGTGGGTAAGATGTTGGGGGGAGTCAGGAGTGAGGAGGTGAGGGGGGTAGATCTTTTGTAGCTTCACAGGTTGGGGCTTAACACATTAATTTTGTGACATTTCTTATTTTCTTTTGTAAACCTATCTAAAGATACTTTCTTATACTCTACATGTCTCAGAATATAGTTACTTTTTATGGTTCATTTCTAAATGTTTTGGAGATTTCTATTATGATTTCTTTTTTTTTTTTTAAAGATTTTATTTATTTATTTGAGAGAGCGAGAATGAGAGAGAGTACATGAGAGGGGGGAGGGTCAGAGGGAGAAGCAGGATCCTCGCTGAGCAGGGAGCCCGATGCGGGACTCGATCCCGGGACTCCAGGAGTTTTAAAAGATTTTATTTTATTTTTTTTAAAGATTTTATTTATTTATTTGACAGAGAGAGACACAGCAAGAGAGGGAACACAAGCAGGGGGAGTGGGAGAGGGAGAAGCAGGCTTCCCGCCGAGCAGGGAGCCCGATGCGGGGCTCGATGTGGGGCTCGATGCGGGGCTCGATCCCAGGACCCCGGGATCACGACCTGAGCTGAAGGCAGACGCTTAACCATCTGAGCCACCCAGGTGCCCCTATTATGATTTCTTTTGATCCATGAGTTATTCAGAAGTGTATCTTAGCTTTCCAACCATGGGGTTTTCTCCCGTCATTGCTGACTGCATTATGGTCTGAGCACGCGGTCAGCATGATGTCAGTCCCTTGACGTTTTTTTGAGCTAATCCTCCTGCCCTATCACAGGGCTGCTTTTTGTTAATGTTCCAAATGTGCTTGAAAACAATGTGCATTCCCCATTTGCCAGGTGCTGTGTTCTCTGTGCATCCCCTAGACCAAACTTGAGGATAGGACCATCTTTATTCATATGATTCTTACTATATATATATATATTTATTTAAATATTTTATTTATTTATTTGACAGAGAGATAGAGAGAGAGAGCACAAGTAGGCAGAGAGGCAGGCAGAGAGGCAGGCAGAGGGAGAGGGAGAAGCAGGCTTCCTGTGGAGCAGGGAGCCCGATGTGGGGCTCGATCCCAGGACCCCGGGATCATGACCTGAGCCGAAGGCAGCTGCTTAACCAACTGAGCCACCCAGGCGCCCCTGACTCTTACTATATTCCTACCATTTATTTGGCAGCTTGATCTATCCATTACTGACAGAGGAGAGTCAGAATCTCCCACTTGGATGGTGGGTTTATCAAGCTCCTCTTGCAGCTGTGTTAATTTTTGCTTTATATGTTAGGTGCAAACAAAATTAGACTCATCTCTTTCTGATGAATGGAACCTTTTTTTTTTAAAGCTAGTTTATTTTATAAGTTTATTTTTTATTATTTTTAAAAAAGATTTGAGAGAGAGAAAGGGAGAGTGTGTGTGCATACACCAGGGTGGGGGGCAGAAAGACAAGCAGACTCCATGCTGAGCATGGAGCCCATAGGGGCTCCATCCCAGGACCCTGGGATCATGACCTGAGCCAAAGTCAGAGGCTTAACCATCTGAGCCACCCAGGCATCCCTATGTTTTTATTTTTTTAAAAAGGTTTATTTATTTATTTTAGAGAAGGTGGGGAGGGGCAGAGAAAGAGGGAGAGAATCCTCAAGCAGATTCCCTGCTGAGCATGGAGCCCATGTGAAGCTTGATCCCAAGACCCTGAGATCATGACCTGAGCCGAAACCGAGTCAGACACTCAACCGAATGAGCCACCCAGGCGCCCCTGAATGGAACCTTTTATTGTCCTAAAGTTACGTGGTTACGTCTTTGTTTACAGCCTGTTCTGTCCGCTAATACAGCAACATCAGCTTTCTTATAGTTAGTATTGGCCTGCTGTGTTATTCTCAATCTTAGGCTTTTCACACTGTGTACCTCTTTCCTTCCTCCTTCCTTCCCTACACCCCCCCCCTTCCAGGGGAATGGCTTCTCTTTAAAATAACAGGTATAACTTTTTTTTTTTAAGATTTTATTTATTTATTTGAGAGAGAGAATGAGATAGAGAGAGCATGAGAGGGGGGAAGGTCAGAGGGAGAAGCAGACTCCCCGCTGAGCAGGGAGCCCGATGCGGGACTCGATCCTGGGACTCCAGGATCATGACCTGAGCCGAAGGCAGTCGCTTAACCAACTGAGCCACCCAGGCGCCCAGGTATAACTTTTTTATTGTTGTTACAAAATCCAGCCTGAAAAATCTTTTTTTTTTAATTGGAAAGTTTTGCCCTTTAAGTTTATTATAATTACTGATTTATTAAGATTTTTTTTCTGTCACCTTAGTAAATTCTACTGTATTTCTTCTGCATTTTCTGTTTGCTCTCCCCCCTTTCACTGCCACCTCCCTTTCTTCCTTCTGTTGGTTGATAGATGGCTTTGTTTTCTGCCTTATTCTAGTACCCCCCCACCCCCAAATATTTGGGACATTCTACATCCATGTAAGAATATTCTTTAGTGGTTACCCCAGATATTCTGATGTACATAAGAAACAAAATTTAAGGTTTGTTAAACAACAAAAATTCAACTGAGTAAATATGAAGATGTAATTGGCCTTATTAAGTGATTCATGAATTGGGCAGCATCCCATCCAGCAAGTAGAGGAGAGCTCCAAGGAGTTGTACAAAATGAAAGGTTTTTATAGGAAGGAGGGTGAGGCAAGGGAGTTATTAGCAAAAAAAAGAAAGGATTATTTCAGGCTAGGTCACTTTCTCTTGGTGGGGGGGAGGATGAGCAGGGAGTTTTATCATGCAGATGATCTCATCTTCCTTTTGTGGGGGATGGAGAGGGCCCATGTGACGGTTACCTCATTGGTGTTGGCCAGAAAATTCCTGGCTGACTGGTTAAGACTACATTTCTGGGGGAGGTGGAAGCTGTAGTTTGGTTAGGTATTAAGCCCCAGTTTGGTGATATGGCCTAGCATGAGTGAGTATCTTGGACTTTTTTTTTTTTTAATTTAAGTAGGCTCTTTTTCAACATTTCCTTGGCAATTCGGGGTCTTTTCTGATTCCATACAAATTTTAGGATTGTTTGTTCCAGCACTTTGAAAAATGTCATTGGAATTTTGATCGGGATGGCATTGAAGGTATAGATTGCTCTGGGTAGCATAGACATTTTAACAATGTTTATTCTTCTGATCTGTGAGCATGGAATGTTTTTCCATCTTTTTATGTCTTCTTCAATTTCTTTCATGAGTGTTCTGTAGTTCCTAGGGTGTAGATCCTTTACCTCTTTGGTTAGGTTTATTCCAAGGTATCTTATGGTTTTTGGTGTTATTGTAAATGGAATCGTTTCTCTAATTTCTCTTTCTACAGTTGCGTTGTTAGTATATAAGAAAGCAACTGATTTCTGTGCATTGATTTTGTATCCTGTCACATTACTGAATTGCTGCATGAGTTCTAGTAATTTGTGGGTGGAGCCTTTTGGATTTTCCACATAAAGTATCATGTCATCTGCGAAGAGAGAGAGTTTGACTTCTTCTTTGCCAATTTGAATACATTTTATTTCTTTTTCTTGTCTGATTGCTGTTGCTAGGACTTCTAGTACTATGTTGAACAATAGTGGCGAGAGTGGGCATCCTTGACGTGTTCCTGATGTTAAGGGAAAGGCTCTCAGCTTTTCCCCATTGAGGATGATATTCGCTGTGGGTTTTTCATAGATGGATTTTATGAAATTGAGGAATGTTCCCTCTATCCCTATACTCTGAAGAGTTTTAATCAGGAAAGGATGCTGTCACATTGCCCTATTTCAAGATATATTACAAAGCTGTGATCACCAAGACAGTATGGTACTGGCACAAAAACAGACATATAGATCAATGGAACAGAATAGAGAACCCAGAAATGGACCCTCAACTCTATGATCAACTAATCTTTGACAAAGCAGGAAAGACTATCCACTGGAAAAAAGACAGTCTCTTCAGTAAGTGGTGCTGGGAAAATTGGACAACTATATACAGGAGAATGAAACTCGACCAATCTCTAACACCATACACAAAGATAAACACAAAATGGATGAAGGACCTCAATGTGAGACAGGAATCCATCAAAATCCTAGAGGAGAACATAGGCAGTAACCTCTTTGACATCGGCCACAGCAGCTTCTTTCAAGATACATCTCCAAAGGCAAATGAAACAAAAGCAAAAATGAACTTTTGGGACTTCATCAACATAAAAAGCTTCTGCACAGCAAAGGAAACAGTCAACAAAACAAAGGGGCAACCCGCAGAATGGGAGAAGATATTTGCAAATGACACTACAGACAAAGGGCTGATATCCAAGATCTATAAAGAATTTCTCAAACTCAACACCCAAAAAACAAATAATCAAGTCAAAAAATGAGGAGACATGAACAGACACTTCTCAAAAGAAGACATACAAATGGCTAACAGACACATGAAAAAATGTTCATTATCATTAGCCGTCGGGGAAATTCAAATCAAAACCACATTGAGATACCACCTTACACCAGTTAGAATGGCAAAAATGGACAAGGCAAGAAACAACAAATGTTGGAGAGGTTGTGGAGAAAGGGGAACCCTCTTACACTGTTGGTAGGAATGCAAGTTGGTACAGCCTCTTTGGAAAACAGTGTGGAGGTGCCTCAAAAAATTAAAAATAGAACTACCCTATGACCCAGCAATTGCACTACTGGGTATTTACCCCAAAGATACAGATGTAGTGAAAACAAGGGCCATATGCACCCCAATGTTCATAGCAGCAGTGTCCGCAATAGCCAAACTGTGGAAAGAGCCGAGATGCCCTTCAACAGATGAATGGATGAAGAAGATATGGTCCATATATACAATGGAATATTACTCAGCCATCAGAAAGGATGTATACCCAACTTTTACATCAACATGGATGGGACTGGAGGAGATTATGCTAAGTGAAATAAGCAGAGGAAGTCAATTATCATATGGTTTCACTTATTTGTGGAACATAAGGAATAGCATGGAGGACATTAGGAGAAGGAAGGGAAAAATGAAGGGGGGGAAATCAGAAGGAGAGATGAACCATGAGAGACTATGGACTCTGAGAAACAAACTGAGGGTTTTAGAGGGGAGGGGGTTGGGGGGATGTGTTAGGCCGGTGATGGGTATTAAGGAGGGCACGTATTGCATGGAGCACTGGGTGTTATATGAAAACAGTGAATCATGGAACACTACATTAAAAACTAATGATGTACTATATGGTGACTAACTTTTTAGTTAGTTTTAACTTTTTGAGGAACCTCCATACTGTTTTCCAGAGTGGCTGCACCAGCTTGCATTCTCACCAATGGTGTAAGACGGTTCCCTTTTCTCTCATAAATAATAAAATAAAATTAAAAAAAAAATTTAAGTAGGCTCTATGCCCAACATGGGGCTTGAACTCATGACCCAGAGATCAAGAGTCACAAGCTCTACCTACTGAGCTAGTCAGGTCCTGCAGGTGTGGTTTTTTTTTTTTTTTTAATAGGTTGATCAATTTCTTATCCTTCAGATACAAAGATCTTCAAATGTTTTAGGTCAGCATCTTCAAATTGGAGCACTCACACACATACATTCTGTAAAGTATGGGATGTTTTATGGGAATCAATTTCCAGATCCTGTGGTTTCATAGGCACTCTTTTCTAAAATTGATCTTCTTGGGAGCTCTTTTGAGATGAAAGCACAGGGCTGTTCCCCCAAGCCCCCTTCATCTTTCTTAATCCCCATTTTCCTGTCTCTTGCCCATCCTGAATCCTTCTTTGGCCCATTGCATTTGGTGTACAAGCCTTTAAGCTACCTATAAGGGGTTGACTAAAAAATATTGGCATTAGGTTTGAGATAGTGAATGACCCTGATGGTTGGTACCAAAACTGTTTGTAGTTGTTTTTTTAATTTTAATTTTATTTTATATTTTAAATTTTTATTTAAATTCAATTTAGTTAACACATCATGCATTATTAGTTTCAGGGGTAGAATTTCATGATTTATCAGTTTCAGATAATACCCAGTGTTCATCACATCATGTGCTCTCCTTCATGCCCAACACCCAGTTACCCCATCCCCCCACCACCTCCCCTCCAGCAACCCTCAGTTTGTTTCCTATATTTAAGACTCTCTTGGGGCGCCTGGGTGGCTCAGTTGGTTAAGCGACTGCCTTCGGCTCAGGTCATGATCCTGGAGTCCCGGGATCGAGTCCCGCAACAGGCTCCCTGCTCAGCGGGGGGTCTGCTTCTCCCTCTGACCCTCTTCCCTCTTGTGCTGTCTCTCATTCTCTCTCTCAAATAAATAAAATCTTTAAAAAAAAAAAGACTCTCTTATGGTTTGCTTCCCTTTCTGTTTTTATCTTATTTTATTTTTCCTTTCCTTCCCCATGTCCATCTGTTTTGTTTCTTAATTTCCACATATGAGTGAAATCATATGGTATTTGTCTTTCTCTGACTTACTCTGCTTAGCGTAATACCCTCTAGTTCCATCCATGTCATTGCAAATGGCAAGATTTCATTTTTTTGATGGTTGAGTAATATTCCATTGTGTGTGTGTGCTTATACACACACACACATATCTTCTTTATATTTTATTTTTAAGTAATCTATATATCCATTATGGAGCTCGAACTCATAACCCTGAGATCAAGAGTTGCATAGTCCAGGGACTGAGCCAGCCAGGCGCTTCTCAGCATCATTTTGTGTGGCCAACCTGTCTATGTAGGCTAGCCCCTCTAGATAGCATTAGCCTCTCCCTAGGTAACAGCTGCACTTTCTGACCTCCCCTCCACCCCATATGGCATCTCAGGATGTGCTAGGTACCTCCTCCAGGACCTGTGAGTGATAAACTTGTCTATTTCATTTACCTTGTGGTATTCTGTTGAAGGAGGTTTACTACCCACACCCCCAGGTTCTGCTTCACAAATGTTGATTAACCAAGTTGCAATGGGCGTGTAATTCCGAAGTTCAGAAAACTGAATGACATTCTTTAATGCAACCCTTCCATGTCCAGCTACATAGCTATGTGAGCACGGTTTCTCATTGCTTGAATCTATACAAGCAAAACTTAGAAATGAAACTGAGGCTGAACCTTTCTTATGCTGGCAATTATTAACGCTCATCTGTGAATGCGTGAATTAATTGGAAATAAAACCAGCCCATTTGTTTCATTACTAGATACATTTTGATAAAATTTTACTTTATATATTTAAAAATCGTATGTCAAAATGTATATCTTTATGTTGCATCAGTCAGTTGTGTGCTAATCATAATTGTAATGCTAACTCAAGCTGAAAGGATTTTTTTGAATATTTAGCCTTATACAGAAAATACAAATGTTCAATTTATATTCATATTTTGGCTGCTGAGCAGTCTGGTGGAGTAGTCTATTAAAGACTTTCAAGAATATAAATGGTTACATTAGAATGTGGTTATATGGGGGAGGTGGAAGGGAAATAATCATTCAAGGGACAAAGAAAAGATGTGAAAGTAAGAAAGAGGCAGCTTCTGACATCTGAGGGTTGGCCTGACACAAGAGCTTGGCCTCAGTGTTGCTAGAAGCTGACCCAGGATCACCAGGCTGTGGTGTTCTCTTGAGCACATCATGGTCTCACAGTACACCAGCATCAGATTGGCTCACTCTTTGACCGTGGCAGTATGAGCCAAAAAAGAAATAGGACCACCTTATTTATTTTTTTTAAAGATTATATTCATTTATTAGAGAGAGAGAGCATGAGTGAGGGGAGGGGCAGAAGGAGAGGGAGAAACAGTCTCCCCGCTGAGCAGGGAGGCCAACTCAGGGCTCGATCCCAGGACCCCAAGTTCATGACCTGAGCTGAAGGCAGATGCTTAACTGACTGAGCCACCCAGGCACCCTGAAATAGGACTACCTTATAATCTTGTCTAAGCATAGACAAGAACAAGGTCGCTGTGCAAACCAAATTGATGCTAAACATCCTTACGGCAGATACCCCTTAGGAGGGCCCTCATGATTCTCACTCCCCAGAGGCCATGCCTTTGTGGAATCCCCTCCCCTTGAGTGAATGGGACCTGTAACTTGCTTCTAAAAAATTGAATCTGATAAAGGGATACCTTTGTGGAATCCCCTCCCCTTGAGTGAGTGGGACCTGTAACTTGCTTCTAACAAATTGATGGTTTTATTTTAAATTACTGGCAAAGCTGAAGGGATTTTGCAGATGTAATTAAGGTCCCTAAGCAGGTGATTTTGATTTCATCAGAGGGAGACTTTCCTGGGTGGGCCTGACCTAATCAGGGGAGCCCTTTGGAGAAAGGTCTAGGCTTTCCCTGATGGCAGAACCTCCAGCAGCAGAGACTCTTCTTTGTTGGCTTTGAAGAAACACATTGCCATGAATTCTACAGCTTCAAAGAAATGGATTCTCCCAACAACTTGAGGGAGCTTGAAGATGGATTCTTCCTCAGTCCAGCCTCCAGATGAGAATGCAGCCCCTTGGCACTCAAATTGCAACCTTGTGAGATCCTGAGCAGAGGACCTAGTTAAGTCATGCCACAACCTGACCCACAGACATTGTGACACACGGGTGTTTAATAAATGATGCTATATTTGTGGTAATCTGTTGGAAGCAATAGAAAACTAATATAATCCTGCTCTCCCTGCTACTATAAGTGATTGCTTCTCTACCAGTTCAAGCTTTAGCTTTCTCTATTTTCTCCTTGTAGCTAAGATTTATTTAACCCAACATAGAATTACTCCTGCTTCCTGACAGCATCCAATTCAGAACAAAGCCCCACTTCCTTGAATTCTCCCAGAAAGTACCTAACACAAGCCCAAATCCTGTGAGTCTTTTCTAATACCTTGCCACTTTGAGATGTCCTACAGTTACCCATGAAATATGTTCTTCCTTGTTGCAGTGAGTCAATAAACCCAATTTGTTGTTGGTCATCTTTGGCTGGAAGGCATTGACAACGTTTTTGCTTTTTGAAGAGCTTGCTCATGTATTTCTTAAAAGGCTAAAAGTGGTCCTCTGCTCAGGGTCTCACAAGGTTGCAATTCGATTCCACTGGATATGTTTAAAAGAGTGGCATAACAATTTAAAGATGCCACTATTTTAGTAGATTAGAAATGATATACTTTGCAACTGTTTAATTGGGGAATGAAAATATTTGCTTGCTAACTGTAAAGTTTGTGAAGAGACACCTAGATTTACGAAATTCTTTTGGGGTTATACTCTCCCTTCAAGAATGTTTGAACACCCTGCTTTATATCACCCTTCTCCTACCCTATATCTCATTGTTGTCCATGATTTCAGTTGTAAGTCTTAGTGCTAAGGCAAGGAACTGAAGATTTCTACTCGTGTCTGGGAACCACGTCTTCAGAGGGGAGGGCAGGTGTAAAAACTGCCAGACAGCCTGGCTGTGTGCCCAGATCCAGCCAGCCTGCTGGAGAGCCAGTGCCCATAGGTGTAGCATGAACACGGCAGGGCTCCAGAATCTGAAAGAACCACGTGAGCTAGAGCAAGAGGCATCTCAGTGACAGACATTGTGCACTGATGACCAAGGGGACTTCCAAATGCTTGGTTGTCACCCATGAGCCAAAACCAGCACAGAATGGAGGTGAAGGGTGAGTTAAAAGGTAGGGGCATCGTCTGGTAGGAAGTCCGGTAATGTTTGAATTTCTGGCCAACCCAAATGGATAGCATTTAGAGACAGACTTAAGTTGATTGAACAAAAATAAAGAATTGCTAAATTTCTTACACACTGGAGTTTGTGGTTGCAGATTGGTACCTGCTGTATGTGGTACATCTTGCATCCACTTTGCTGATGGTATTGGGTTCATTGGTGATGGGAAGCCCACTTAGGAATATATGGATCAACCCCAGGTTAAGCCCTAAGGATGAAGGCTGCCTGAGGGCAACTTCTGGGCACATTTTTACCTGCCAAGAAGGCTTACACAGACAGAACCCGTCAAACCTAACAGATGGCTACATCTCTGCCTGCACCTGTTTCTCTTCGCCCATCCACACCTCTTGCTGTTGAGCTGCCCCACGTGCCTGAGGCACAAAAGAAGCCACAAGTCACCTACTTGGGGCAGGGACGAGGACAGGCTGGGGAACAGTCAAAGCTTCTTCCAAACACCAGAGAGTTCCTTTCCTCTGCTTCCTTCCTGTAACTCTGTTTCAAGGATAGGCCATCAAAATGGGTTCACTTCTCTGAGGGTACATAGCACAGGAACAGAATAAGGTAGCACAGGGAGAGATAGAAATGTATTTGAATGTGGGTGGGCAAACTGTAACCGCTGGAATCGGAGGTGAAGGCTCTGTACCCGCCACTGGGAGCTTGTCATCGACAAGCTGGGGTGTTTGGCTGCCAGGAGGGAGCCCCTTCCTTCCGCCCCTTGGCTGATGGATGCAGAGCACTTGTTCTTTTCACTGAGGCTCATGGAATCCATGAAACTCTGTGCCACTTTCCAAACACAAAGAGAAATTTCATCCTGGCTCCCGAGTGAAGGAGCAGAGGTGGAAGACACTCTGAGCGTTGGCTAGGAGTCCTGGCTCCATCACTTTCCAGTGGAGATGCTCTGGCAAGCAGAAACTTGAGATTTCTCCAGTGTGGAGTGGGGACTAATTGTATAGGAGCCTGGGTCTTACAAAGTTCTGGTAAATCAGGAGGTTTTGTTCCATATCCAGGGTCAAAACCAAGAGCCTGCTGGGTCTGCTCCTGCTACTTGTTGGGGGAGACAAGGAAAGTAAGGTAGAGAAAGGACTGCCCATTTTGCGTGGAAACATGGCGGGTCTTTGGCCATCCAGCAGCTTTGGATGCCTGCGGTGCCTGCAACACCCCATCCTTGAATTGCATCCGGCGTGCAACTCAAGAGGTTTGCCAGTCCTGGTGGAAGGAAATGTAAATCTCCCTCCATTCACAGCCTCTCTTCACAGTTCATTTGAAACTGCATCTAATTTAGGCTCATTGATTCTGCAGACGTGGAAGAGCCCACCCCAAGGCCTGATAATCACTACACAATGAAAACCTAACGGTAGGAACATCAGTGTTGCTATGACAACCACGAGAGAAGCCTGGTTGCCCACAGTTACCTATGTGAACAGATGTCACTGGTGCCTGAGTCTTAGCTTGAATGAGCCTTGGGAGCATAATGGGGAGAGGCGATGGGCACTGTATGAGTGGGTCTGAATGCAAGAACCTTCTTGCACCCGTGGGCAGCTCTGATACCCTTTTTGTTTTCTTACCACTAATGGGTTCATGAAGACTCTTTCTCATTACAGGACCATTGAGTTGTCATCTTGGGGCCAGAGAGTTCTAAAATGACCCGTCCTCTGAAAGGCCTTTCTTTTTTTGGTTTCTTTTAAAAATTCTTTGTAAATTAAAAAAATAAGGAATACAAATATGTGGTTCAAGCCTCAAAAAATACAAAAGGGATGGGGAGAAGTTCTCCTGCCTGTCCTTGCCTCCCGTCCACCCACTCCCTGTTTTCCCCCGAAGGTATTTTTTATGCCTCTATAGACCAATATAAGATATATTTCCTTCCTTTTGTTTTTATACAAAACAATATATAATACACAGAAAAGAATAATGTATCATACACACCGTTCTTGCTTTTTACCTTAATATATCTTGAAATTGTCTCCTATCATTCCATAAAGTGCTTCCTCAATCTTCTTGACAGTGCAAAGTATTCCATTATACGGATGTGCCAAATGTAGTCAACCAGTCCTTAATGATGGGCATAAGGTTGTTTCCAGGACCTTGTTGTTACAAAGAGGGTTGTAATGACTAGTCTTGCATTAATGTCATTTTGCCTGTGTGAGAGAATTTCTAGACGTAGAATTGCTGAGTATATGGATTTGTCACTTTAAATTGCCGTCCATACATCTTGTGCTGATCTGTGCTCCCCCTAGCAGTGCACGCGAGGCCCCTTCCCCCACAGCCTCACAAAGAGTGTTTTGTCAAACTTCTGGGTTTTCGCCAATCTGGTAGGTGAGGAATGTTATCTCATTAGGATTAACATCTGCATTTTTCTTGTATGTATTTAATTTTATTGAACCATCTTTTCGTATGCTCTGCCTCTTTTTTTATTGGGTTGTTGGCCTTTTTCTTAAGGGGAGCTCTTAAGATATTAAGGAGATTAGCCCTTTGTGCTATGAATTTCAATGATTCTTTTTTCTTTCATTTGTCATTTCCCTTTGACTTTGACAGTATAGTAGGTTACGAGCATGAACTCTGGAGCCAGCCTGTCCGGGTTCACACTCCAGCTCTGCCAATAGGCTGTGGGACTTTGGAAATTTGCTTCTCTGTGCTTCACGTTCCTCATCTATAGAACGAGGATAGTCGTGCCAACCTCATACGGCCTTTGTGAGGATTAAATGCTTAGTGTACTTAAAGTATGTGTAGCAATGCTCTGCATAGAACATAGTAAATTCTATATTTGATACTCATTATTATTGAAAACGTTTTTGTGGTTCCTGGATTTTGTGTCACAGTTAGGAAGGCCTTAAGAAACTTTCCGTATGCCATCCTTTGCACCGTGTGCCTGTGATTTTTTTTTTCTTAAAGATTTTATTTATTTATTTGACAGAGAAAGACACAGCGAGAGAGGGAACACAAACGGGGAGTGGGAGAGGGAGAAGCAGACTCCCTGCTAGGCAGGGAGCCCGATGCGGGACTCGATCCAGGGACTCCAGGATCATGACCTGAGCCGAAGGCAGTCGCTTAACCAACTGAGCTACCCAGGCGCCCTTGTGCCTGTGATTTTTTCCACATACTTCTACCAGGAAAACCGTGTAGCCGAGTGGTTATGCACGCTAGTTTGTTGTTGTTGTTGTTTTTCACGCTAGTTTTTGAGTCAGGAAAGCCTGAGTTTCAGTGGCCGCGCTGGCACTTACTAGCTAAGTGACCTTGACCAAGTCGTTTCACCCTTCTAAATGAGCATTAAAATGACACCTGCTTATAAGGTGGCAGAGGTCACTGGGACCGTGGCTGCTCTCTGGTGAGCATGCGTGCAATGTCGATGGTGGTGTGGCTTTTTCTGTCACGGTACTGCCCACACGGCAGTCCGTTCCATTTCCAGTCCCTGCCTTTCCGGTTCCCCAGGCGCAGGGACTGCATCCTGTTTTCTCTCCCCGACCCGTGCTGACTGATGAATGAGTTGAGAAGCAAGCTCACAGCCTTCGAGAGCTTGCTTAGTACAGATTATCCCTGGCCCTTCACAGAGGAGGAAACGGAGGCAGAGGGATTGGCCCAGGGTCAGAGTCAGAATGGAACCTGGAGCCGTTGACTTCCGTTTTTGGGGGGGCTCTTTCTGCCCCTCAAAAAGCAGCAGCGAGGGGCGCCTGGGTGGCTCAGTCGGTTAAGCGACTGCCTTCGGCTCAGGTCATGATCCTGGAGTCCTGGGATCGAGTCCCGCATCGGGCTCCCTGCTCGGCAGGGAGTCTGCTTCTCCCTCTGACCCTCCTCCCTCTCATGCTCTCTGTCTCTCATTCTCTCTCTCAAATAAATAAATAAAATCTTAAAAAAAAAAAAAAGCAGCAGCGGGTGGAGGAGGAAATCCTGCACCCCTCGATGCCATGCTGGCCCCAGACTAGGAAGGGCCGTGTCCAGTGTCCTGCACAGCAGACGTCTCTTTCCATTACTGCACGGAGTCTTCCACTCCAGCTTCTGAAGTATCATTCATTTTCCTTGTTCTTGGTAGACCCATTATGCAAGAAAAAAAAAGGGGGCTCCTGGATGGCTCAGCCGGAAGAGCACGGGACTCTTGATCTCGGGGTCGTGAGTTCAAGCCCCATGAGAGATGACTTAAATAAATAAAAGACCTCGGGACGCCTGGGTGGCTCAGTTGGCTAAGTGTCTGACTTCGGCTCAGGTCATGATTGTGGGGTCCTGGAATTGAGTCCCGCATCAGGCTCCCTGCTCTGCCGGGAGTCTGCTTCTCACTCTCCCTCTGCTGCTCCCCCTGCTCTCTCTCTCTCAAATGAATAAATAAGATCTTAAAAATAAGTAAATAAATCAAAAACTGTGTGGCATTGAAGTGAATTTCTCAGGCCTTGACTCCTCCGTCTCTAAAATGGGAGCAGTCATTCATTTATTCTCTTGTTCATTGAACAAACATTCTTTGAGCCTCTGCAGATTCTATTTGTGCCTACAGTGGACTCCGAGCCAACAGAGATGGACAGAATGAAATCTCTGCGCATGGAGAGCTCAGAGAACTGCAGAGCAACCACCTAGCAATCCATCAGCAATGCCTAACTCCTGGGGCACCTGGGTGGCTCAGTCGGTTAGGTGTCAGACTCTTGATTTCGGCTCAGGTCATGATCTCAGGATTGTGGGATTGAGCCCTGTGTCGGGCTCTTCGCTGGGCATGAAGCCTGCTTAAGATTCTCTCTCTCCTTCTCCCTCTGCCCTTCTCCTATCTCTCTCTAAAAACAAACAGACAAAATAGTGCCCAACTCTTCTTTAGATTGCTGGGCCCGCTCGGAAGCCGGCACACGGTGCTTGGAGAACACAGCTGAAGAGCTGTTTATTTGGCTTGGGACTGAGCTAAGGAAACTTCAGAGAGCATGTGACATTGGAGCTTCCTTTTGAAGGAAAACTAGGTGTACCAAGTTTATTGACCTTGTGCTGTTTATAGATTTTCCTTGGCTAACGATGCCCTTTATATGACAGGCCTTGTTGGGAGCAGATGCAGAGATTACTCAGGAGCTCAGGGTTTGTACTTCTTTGATATGATGATGCTTCCTCTACCCAAGCCCTGGCAACCCCTGTTTCAACTTCTGTCCCCAGTGTGGGGATGCCAGATTTAGCAAATAAAAATATAAGACTCTAGTCAACTTGGAATTTCAGATAAACAGCATTTGTTTGGGATGTGTTTACACTAAAAATTTATTTGTTATTTATCTGAAATTCTAGTTTATTTTTACTTTTTATTTTTTTTTTAAAGATTTTATTTGTCAGAGAGAGAGAGAGCACAAGCAGGGGAAGAGGGAGGGGCAGAGGGAGAGGAGGGAGTAGACCCCCCTGCTGAGCAAGGAGCCTGAAGCGGGACTCGATCCCAGGACCCTGGGATCATGACCTGAACTGAAGGCAGATGCTTAACCAACTGAGCCACCCAGGCATCCCTGGTTTAACTGGGAAACCTGTATTTTGTCTAGCATACGTACCCCAGTAGTACACGCCCCAAGAATCTCCCTGCTGGGGTCCCTTTTCTCTAGCAGGTTGCCTTCTTAGAAGACTGGGGTTGGCTCAAGCCCTGCTGCATTCCTCAGCACCCATGGCTCCATGAGAGAACTTAACACATTTTTGTCACTCCACAAACATTGAGAGAGAAGGCTATTACCTCACCGCTGCCATCAGGAGAAACTCCAACCAGCCCTCTTCTTTCCTGCCTGTAGAAGCCACCCACCACTTTCAGTGTTCTCTAGATAGGAAGGAGACATCGGTGTCTGTGTTTGCAGACAGACCCCAAACTCCAAGGGATATGCATTACATTTTCCAAGAATGCTCAGAGTTTCGCAGTATAGCAACACCCTCTGCCCCATAAGCTGATTTAATAGCATAAGTTGGTATGCGTACGTACATTTCCTAGCTCTGCTGGCTGAGAGGGTCTGGAATAGTGACACTCCAGGATCAAGGAACATACCCTAAGCCCACATCGTAGTTTCTAAATACCCTTCTCCAACAAAAGAAACAAAGGCTTGAGAAATGGCTGATTCCGGGATTGGGACAGGGAAGTACAAGATGAGCCTGGAACATTGAGTAGCTACTAAAGTAAAGAAGTAGTCAAAAAACCAGAACAAAATGAAACTAAAACAAACAATGGAGGGTGTGTGTGTGTCCTAAGAGGACTTAGGAGCCAGAGTCTGAAAGAGCTCCCAATGGCCAAAACGGGAACAATTTGAGCAACAAAATAAATGACAATAGTATTAGATTATAGCCCAAATAAATGCTTATAAACAAATGATTGGATGAATGAATGAATGAATGAATAAATAAGTAAATGGGAGAGAAGGAATAAACCTTACAGGATTATTCCAAACAATTTATGTAGATATCCCATCTTGCCAAGAGATGGGGCTTAGTTTCTCTCCCCTTGAGTGTGGGCTGGACTTGGTGACTCACTTTCTAACGCGTGAGTATGGAAAAAGAACAACTTTACGGTGAAGAAACCTGGTGGACGCCACCTTCGCCAAGTGATCAAGGTTCACGTCACCAGTGATAAATCGTGGTGATCTCATGTCACCCTCCCTGTGATGCAGTGAGAAGGGCGCTTTCACCTCTGTGGCATTCTTCCCCCGAACCCTTAAACCCAGTCTATCATGAGAAAACATCGGGCAAAGTCAAATGGAGGAACATTCTTAAAAATAGCTGACCAGTATTCTTCAAAAGGTCAAGGTCATGAAAAGCCAGAGGAAAGACTGAGGAACTCACTGGTCAGAGGTGACTGAGGAGGCGTGGTGACTAAGTGCTTTGGCATCCTGATGGGATGAAAAACAAACATTTGTGGAAAAGCTGGTGAAATCCAAGTTCGCAGTAATGTACCACTCACTGTTGGATCCTTAACCTTGACAAATGAAGCCCAGTAATGTAAGGTGTTAATGTTAGGAGAAACTGGGTGGGAGAATATGGAAACTCGCTGTATTAAGTTTGCAACTTTCCTACAAATCTGAAATAAAGTGAGACAAACACTGTAAGGCGGTTTAAACACATAAGAGTTCAGTTTCCTTAATGTACATTAAGTTCAGAGGTAAACAGTCCAGGACTTTCATGGTGGCCCCATGATCCTCAGGGATCTGGGCTTCTTCTATAGATATTCTGCCATTTTTAAGCCCTTCGCTTCATGGTCTAATATGGCTGCCAGAAGGCCAGGCTTACTGGCTGCATTCCAAGCATCCTGAAGGAGGAAGGAGGAAGGACAGAGGAGGATAGGAATCCTTTTAGTTATTTCCCTTTAAAGAGCCTACCCAGAAACCCTACTTCCACCACATTGGCTGGGGCATATCTAGTTGCAAAGGAGGCCAGGGAATGTAATCTTTTTCTGGATGCATTGTGCACTGAATAAAGCCGGCAATCTGTTACTAAGGAAGAAATGCATGCTGGTTGGGCATCTGGCAGTTGTTGAGCTTTCTGTTCATATGCATTAGGTGGTCTGTGACTTTCTTAGCTCAGTCCTACCTGGAGGAAGGAAGACAGTCTCCCTTCAAGTCACCTTCTGTCTCTATAACGATTCTCTGGTTTGAAGAAGGGAACTGTCACAATACTTCCCACCAGGCTGATGATTTACCTCCCTTTATAGATCTCTCCATTAAAAACTTCAGTTTCCTGGGACGCCTGGGTGGCTCAGTCGGTTAAGCGTCTGCCTTCAGCTCAGGTCACAATCCCAGGGTCCTGGGATCTAGTCCCATGTTGGGCTCCTTGCTCGGCAGAGAGCCTGCTTTTCCCTCTGCCTGCTGCTCCCGCCTGCTTGAGCACTCGTGAGCGTGCTCTCTCTCTCTCTGGCAAATAAAGTAAAATAAAAAAGAAATTATATATATATATAAAAGCTTCAGTTTTCTGCTTCTGTTGGCTGGTTGGAGGTGAGCATTGAAAGACAGTTTACGGGACGCCGGGGTGGCTCAGTCGTTAAGCGTCTGCCTTCGGCTCAGGTCATGATCCCGGGGTCCTGGGATCGAGCCCCACATCAGGCTCCCTGCTCAGCGGGAAGCCTGCTTCTCCCTCTCCCACTCCCCCTGCTTGTGTTTCCTCTCTTGCTGTGTCTCTCTCTGTCAAGTAAATAAATAAAATCTTTAAAAAAAAAAAAAAAGAAAGTTTACTTTTCTTTGGTAAGCTCTGTGGGTAATCTCAGAATCCTTTGCTCTGGGACTCCAGATCTTCATCAATTTATGATGGGGTTACGTCCCAGTATACCCATCCTAAATTGAAAATAACATAAGTTGAAAAATTCATTGAGGGGCGCCTGGGTGGCTGAGTCGGTTAAGCATTTGCCTTCGGCTCAGGTCACGATCCCAGGGTCCTGGGATCGAGTTCCGCGTTGGGCTCCTTGCTCGATGGGGAGCCTGCTTCTCCCTCTCTCTCTGCGTGCCGCTCCCTCCTGCTTGTGCTTTGTCACACTCTCTCTGTCAAATAAATAAATAAAATCTTAAAAAAAAATTCACTGAATACACCTAACCCACCACATATCACAGGTTATCCTCGCCTACCTTAAATGTGCTCAGGACACTTACATTACTAGCCTACAGCTGGGCAAAATCATCTAACACAAAGCCCATTCTATAATGAAGTATTGAATAGCTCATGTAATTTAGTGAATACTGCACTAACAGCGAAAAACAGAACGGTTGTATAGGTACAGAGTAGTGGTATGTCCGTTGTGTACCCTCGTGATTGCGTGGCTGACCAGAAGCGGGGGCTCTCTGCTGATGGCCAGCCTCACAAGAGAGTATTGTACTGCGTGTTGCTAGTCCGGGAAGAGCGTAAATTCAACATTCAAAGTATGGTTTTTGCTGAATGCATGTCGCTTTTGCAACACTGTAAAGTCAAAAAATCTTAAGTCAAGCCATCCTAAGTCAGGGACCATCTGTATACGTAAAATTTGGGGGCAGCAGGGAAAGTCTATGTAATATCCTATGAAACATGCTTTCACTGAGAAGGTTGAGAAGCAAGATCGACAGGGCATGCATTTTACATGGTCTGGTAGTAGGACAGATCGGTACCTCTCCCTCCTCCAGAAGGTAATTAAAAAAAAAAAAAGGTTTTATTTATTTATTTATTTGAGAGAGAACACAGAGGGAGAATGAGAGGGAGAAGCAGATTCCCCACTGAGCAGGGAGCCTGATGCGGGGTCGATCCCAGGACCCGGAGACCATGAACCGAGCCGAAGGCAGACACTTAAGATCTCCGCGTGGTGGGATCAAGCCCTGTGTTGGATTCCCTCTAGGTGTGGAGTCTGCTTGTTTACTCTCCCTCGTGCATGCTATCTCTCTCTCTCTCAAATAAATAAATAAATCTTTAAAAAAAGAGTAACATGGAGATATGTTTATATTATGAAGTTAGGTGGAACTAAATGGGTTTCACTGTTGCATATACAGTATGATCAACTTAAAAAATTTGGAGAGAAGACATGCACCAATGTGCTACTCTGTCACTGGGTAATAAGGATTTTCATTTTTCGAAATGAAAAAAAAAATCCCCTTCTAGATAAGTGCAGAGAAACAGAAGGAGGAAAAGCCATATGGATGATTGTCTTCTTTGTTTTGGGTTATCAAAAGATGCAGTTTGATAACTTAGAATCAAGAGGTACTGGCAAGGCTAGGTATGAAGAAGAGTGGTCAGAGCTTCCGGGTGGGTGAGCCCATGGAGCTGCAGGGAGAGTGGCCTGCACCATTCCCACGTGCCTTGTCCTATGCATCTCCTCCATCTGGTTGTTCCTGAGTGGTGTCCTTTCATACTAAACCAGTGATCTAGTTTAAAAAAAAAAACAAAAAAAACAAAACTATACCCTGCCCAACTTCTCCCTGCTCTCCTGGGGAACCCTCTTCAAGCCTTTAATTTTTTTCCTTCTAGGTCAAGATAACACGCTCAGGTTGCCATTTCTTGATTTCTTGATTTTAGGCATTATCCGTTAGCTTCCTGACAAGGTAGATGAGGATTTAGGTCTCTCCTACCCCTACAGGGGGTAAATAGTGGCCTTCCAAAATTCATGCCCACCTGGAATGTTGGAATGTGAGCTTTATTTGGATGTAGGGTCTTTTTTTTTTTTTTTTAAGATTTTATTTATTTGAGAGAGAACGAGCAGTGGGGACGGGCAGAGGGAGGGAGAGAGAGAGAAGCAGACTCCCGCAGAGCAAGGAGCTCAATGTGGGGCTCAATCCCAGGACCCGGATATCATGACCCGAGCCGAAGGCAGACGCTTAGCCGACTGAGCCCCCCAGGCGCCCCCTGGACATAGGGTCTTTGTGAGTGTAATTAAGTTAAGGATCTTGACATGAGATCATCCTGGATTTGGGGTGGGCCATAAATCCAGTGACTGGTGTCCCTGTAAGTTGAGGAGAGGATGAACAGAGACACGTACAGAGAGAGGAAGACTGTGTGAACACTGAGGCAGAAACCCAGGAGGTATGCATCCCCAAACCAAGGACTTTCAAAAGTGGTTGGGAGGCAGCAGAAGCAGGAGAAGCATGGAACAGAGTCTCTCTCACAGCCCCCGGAGGTAACCAACACCACCAGCACCTTGACTGTAGACTTCCAGCCTCTGGAACCGTGAGAGAATAAATTTCTTCTGTTTTAAGCCACTGAGTTTGTGATAATTTGTTATTGGCAGCCCTAGGAAAATAGTCCAATCCCCATCTCTCTCCCTTTGCCACCATGTGAGCATTTTGACTTCTTTTAATTTTTTTATCTTTAAACTTCGCAATGATGAGCGTGCATTTCATTTTAATGGGAGAAAACAAACTTTTAGGAAAGAGGGTGAGGGTGTGAAAATGCAGTGTTTGAGGAAGAGCAAGGCTACTCAGAGTCTGGCCGAGGTGGGTAAGGGTGACTCTCTGTGTCCAAGACAGAGATGCTAGTGGGTTAACAGGACGGAAGACTGAAACCGCCCGTGTCAACATGATTACCATTTATTCCAGAAAGTTCCTGCCCAGGAAGGCAAAACCGTAAACCATTAAATATTTCACCATTGGCTTTGGAAATTCCTGAAAACCAATTTAATTAAACAAGAGATTGCACAGTTGGGCACATAGCCCTGTTCTCAGAAGCACTGGCTGCCCCCCTGGGCAAAAAAGTCCACTTAGCAAACAACCGTTTACTAATAAAGACTCGTTCTAAGGCTCCTGCCTTGCGGCAGCCACCAGTCCTAAACTGGATTAAAAGACCTGCATTAAACCACTCGAGCTCAGACACCAAAACCCAGGAGGTATCTGCGTCTGGCCTCCTCCTCCTGAGAGCCTCCTAGGCTTGATTGAGGTGGGGCTGCTGCCTGTGATAGCAGGTGCGTAAAACATGGCTTTGTTTGGTGCACAGGATGTTCTGGGGCCTTCCTGGGCCGTCACGATATACAGGTGTTTGAGTGTGTGTGTGTGTGTGCGTGCACGCACACTCACTTGTACGAGACCGTCTGCAGGAGGAGGTACGTGTGTGCACGTGCATGCACACAGCGGACCGAGGTTGGGCTGCAGAGTGCAGCAATTTGTGATGGGTCCTGGATGCCAAGCTAGGGAATTTGAATTCCCTTCCATAGGCAGGGAGAGCCTTGAAGACTTTTTGAGTAGAGAGATGAGACATGCCCAGGTCCGGGTTTGGGAAAAGTCTGTGACTCCAGGCTCAGGAGAAGTCTCAGGACCTGAGCTAAAGGTTTAGAAGATACCCACAGAGTCAGGGCATAGACGTGGACAAGATTGCCAGACAAGAGTGCCGTGGATTAAAGCTGGCTGCTGTTTTTTTTGCCACTTTCCCATCAGGAGCTGGAGCCTCTCCCCCTGCCTTTGAATCTGTAGTAGCCTTGGGCCTCCTTTTGACCAACACAATGCAATGGAAATGATACAGTGTAACTTCTGAGGCTGCACCTTCAGAGATTGGCAGATTCTGACTTCCTCTTTGGAATGTTTCCTTTTGAATCAAGCTGTTAAGATGTTTGATGCCCTTGAAAACACCATGCTGGAAGGAAGCTCAAGCTCGCCGTGTGAAAAGAGAGAGGCCACATGGAGAAAAGCATGGAGGTACCATAAAAAGGAATGAAGCTTTCTTGAAAATTCCACTCCGGTTCAGCCACTAGCTGAATACAGCTGCAAGGATGACCCCAGCTGATGCCACGTGCAGCAGAGAAGCCACCGGCTGAGCCCTCTCTGGATTCCTGTCTCACAGAATTGTGGGCCACCCAAATGGCTCTTTTAAGCTGCCAAGTCATGGGATAGTTTGTTATGCAGCAATAGACAACCCAGACAAACAGCTAACATTTCTTGGTTATTTAGTGCATGTCAAGGATAGTGGTGGACGATATTGTTAGGGTGTCAGTTACCCATGCTTTGTTTTACAAATCCTTATAATCCTCGCCACTTAGATTTTAATATTCATGATTCTCATTAGCTATTTATCTGAAAATATTACCTATTACATATGTAACCTTTTATTTATAAGTAAGTGCTGAATCAGAAATATTTTTTCAATATATGTACATATTTTAAAAATTTTAATTTAATTTTATTTATTTGCCAGAGAGAGAGAGAGAGAGAGAGCACAAGCAGGGGGAGAGGCAGGCAGAGGGAGAAGCAGGCGCCCCACTCAGCAAGGAGCCCCATGCGGGACTCGATCCCAGGACTCTGGGATCATGACCTGAGCCGAAGGCAGATGCTTAACCGACTGAGCCACCCAGGTGTCCCTTCAATATATATTAAAGTCAAATAAAATGTGAGCCAAGAAGAATCCAAATTTGTGTCCTGAATTAGTCCCATATACTACCTTTCTTTCTTTTGTAAGATGTTATTCATTTATCTTAGAGAGTGAGAGCACGAGTAGCAGGAAGGGGCAGAGGGAGAGGGGGAGAGAATCCCAAGCAGACTCTGCGTGCTGAGCGGAGCCTGATAGGCTCAATGTCATAACCCTGAGACCATGACCTGAACCGAAAGCCAGAGTTGGATGCTCCACCGACTGAGCCATCCAGGCGCCCCATATGCTACCTTTCCATAAAATTTTTGGGAAAAAAAGTAGAGTACTAGGCCTTCCTTCATTAATCCTCAAGGTGGTTGTCACCTCTGTTGTATAGAGCGGGGGCACCGACATGAGGGAAAGAGCGTGAGGGACAAGAAGGATAGAACTAAAGGGAATGCAGAGGTGGGGTGGAGGGGAGTCAGATAAGGAAATTGAGAGGGAACAGCAGAGAGGATTGATGGTGTGGAGAAGCCAGGTGCCCCTGCCCGTGCTCTGGGCTTCCTTTCTAGGATCTGATGCTCAAAGAGGGACGCTAACTTGGATCTGGGGTGGCTCTTGGCTTGAAGTGTGTGTCTTGACTCCTTTCCTCAGACTCCCCAACCGAAGTACATCCATGTTAATCCACTCTCTTCACACACCTGCCCCCATTAGCATTTCCAGGTAAAATCTGGGTTTGGGGTGAAGCCTTACTATTCGTTTTCTTTTGAAGGGGAGAAGTGCGTAGCAGAGAGAGGGATTGGTTCAAAATATTTGCCTCCTTGGATTTCAGTAGCCTGGAGAAATCCACTCCTTAGTGAGGTATTTCACCAGCTATTAATTAAGATGCAAATCCATGTAAATAATGCGCCACTCTTCCTGGACCTCTCAGACAGGTTTTTGTTTTCAACAGGATTACTTCACTGGGCCAATTCAATTAGGTAGAAAAAGCCCTTTGCAAATGGGATTTTCATATTAACAAGAGCTGCCGTGGATTAAGTATCTGGCACTTGATGTATCTATTTTTAACCCTCCAACACAGAACTGGGCAAACTCCAGACAGCACCTTGGAGCTGGACCTTAGGTTTGCCTACAAAGCTCAGGAATATAAAAGCCATCATCTTCAGTAATGCTTAGCCTCTACCATTAGGCTGAGGCATTTCACTGTAAGAGCCAAGTTCAAATGCTAAAATATCAACACCAGTTTCTTAATTTCACTTGTAGGAAATTTATGGAGTATATGATATTGTTAACATCGTGTTTGTTTTTTCTGATGTGAAATAATTACTGACAGGCAAATAAAAATGGAAGTTAAGTGTGCACATTCTGGGGCCAGGGCCCTGGGTTTGAGCTGAGACCCACCACTTCCCAACCAGGAGAATGGGGCCAAGTGGCTTTTTACTTTTCCTTGTGTTTCAGTTTCCCCATCTGTAACTCTCAGGGTTGAGATGAGGCTTAACTGAGTTCATGGACAGCACTTGATGCCTGACACTAAGGAACTGCCCAGTAAAGGTTAGCAAGTGCCCAGTATGTAATTAAGATTTTAATGGGTGGGAATTTCTTTTTTTTTTTTTTTTTTTAAGATTTATTTATTTACTTGAGAGAGCGAGAATGAGAGAGAGTACATGAGAGGGGGGAGGGTCAGAGGGAGAAGCAGGCTCCTCTCTGAGCAGGGATCCTGATGCGGGACTCGATCCCGGGACTCCAGGATCATGACCTGAGCCGAAGGCAGTTGCTTAACCAACTGAGCCACCCAGGCACCCGGGAATTTCTTTTTTAAAATTTTTAAAATTTTAAAAATATTTTTACAAAGATTTTATTTATTTGTCAAAGAGAGCGAGAGAGAGCACGAGCAGGGGGAACGGCAGGTAGAGGGAGAGGGAGAAGCAGGCTCCCTGCTGAGCAGGGAGCCCGATGTGGGACTTGATCTAAGGACCCTGGGATTATGTCCTGAGCTGAAGGCAGACACTTAACTGATTGAGCCAGCCAGGCGCCCCCAGGAGGGAGTTTCTTGATCAGTCTAAACAACGGACAAAGTAGCAGCATGAGAAGACAATCAAAATTTGGCCATTGCTTTTAGCCATCTTTACAACGTGATACCTGACCCTAAGCAGATTCAAAGCATGTCGAAGAATAGAGAATAATGCAAGATGTAAAGAGAACAACTCATTTTTGGAAGGCAAGGGTACTTTTTTTTTTTAATTACTTTATTGAGATATAGTTAACATATAACATTATATAACTTTAAGATGTAAAACATGTTGATCTGGTACATTTATATATTGCAATATGGTTCTCACCTTAGGGTTAGCTACCACCTCTGGTCACATAATTATCCTTTTTGTTTTCTCTAGTGGGAAAAATTCCGATCTAGTCTCTTAGCAGCTTTGAAGTTTATAATACAGTATTGTTGTTTATGATCACTGTGCTCGGAAGGCAAGCACTCTTCTGAAAAATAATGTTTACTCTAACTCTTCCACCCAGTTTTTAAAATTCATTATGAAATTTTCTAATATTCACCAAAGTTGAGGATATAATGAACCTCACATACTTATTATCTAAATCCAGTTACTGACTTTTTTTTTTTTTAAAGATTTTATTTATTTATTTGAGACAGAGAGAATGAGAGAGCCAGAGAGCACGTGAGAGGGGGAAGGGCCAGAGGGAGAAGCAGGCTCCCCGCCGAGCAGGGAGCCCGATGTGGGACTCGATCCTGGGACTCCAGGATCATGACCCGAGCCGAAGGCAGTCGCTTAACCAACTGAGCCACCCAGGCGCCCCAGTTACTGACATTTTACCATATACTTCATCTTCTACCAACTTTTCTTTTTTTCTTCTCCAGTATTTTGTTTTTAAAAAGATTTTATTTTTTAGTAATCTCTGTGCCCAACGTGGGACTTGAACTCACAACCCCGAGATCAAGAGTCGCATGCTCCACTGACTGAGCCAGCCGGGCGCCCCTCTTCTCTAGTTTTTTTGAGCAACTCCCTGACATGATGTCATTTCATTCTTAAGTATTTACAAGTGTATTTCTATAAAATAAAGACATTTTCTTATGTAGCACAGTATTTTTATTACCATACCTGTTTTAGTTTTTTATGGTTTCTGTCACGAATGACCACAAACTTGGTGACTTAACACATATTCATTATCTTGCAGTTCTGTAGGTTACAAGACCAAGACTTACTGGACTAAAATCAAGATGTTGACAGGCCTGTGTTCCTATCAGGGACAAATCCATCTCCTTGCCTTTTCTGGCTTTTAGAGACTTCTGCATTCCTTGGCAGAAGATCCCTTTCTCTGTCTTCAAAACCAGCTCCAGTGGTTTGCGTCCTTTTCCTTCTGTCTCCCTCTTCCTGTTTTAAGGACCCTTGTGATTACAGTGGACCCACAGATATAATCTGGGATAATCTCTCTATTTTAAAGTCAGGTGACTAGCATTTGCAACCTTAATTCCATGAATTCATTTGCAACCTTAATTTCCTTTTGTCATGTGAAATAACATACAGGTTCCTGGGATGAGGACATGGATATTTTGAAGACCATTATTCTGTCTGTCAGGATACCTAAAGCAGTTAACAATACTTTCTTAATATCATTTGATAGCAGGTCCATATTTAATTTTCCTCATTTGCCTGAAAAATATTTTTTCTACATTTTTTTTTCCAAATGGGGACTGAAACAAAGCCCACATGTTGTATTTGGATGTTGTTTCTTAAAGCTTTTGGTCTAGAATAGTCTCTCTCTAGAATAGTCTCTCCTCTCCCCTCCCTGCCCTGGTTTTCCCATGCCATTGGTTTGTTGAAGAAACTGAGCCAGCTGTCCTGTATAATGTCGCACATCTGCTTCTTCATGTGTCATTTAATTTGTTCCCCTATCCCCCATACTTCCTGAATATCAGATGTTTGATCTATAACTTGGCTAGATTCAGGTTCAACTTTTTTACAAGAATACTTCATATTGCATCACATTGGGGGAGCTCATAATATCTGGCAAAGCTAAAATTGTGACTTTCCAATCTTTCCATTTGCGTAATTACCTATCTTTTCTTTTCTTTCTTTTTTTTAAAGATTGTATTTATTTATTTGAGAGAGTGAGAGCGCACATGAGCTGGGTTAGGGGCAGAAGGAGGGGGAGAAGCAGACTCCCCTCTCACCAGGGAGCCGGACATGGGGCTCGATCCCAGGACACTGGGATCATGACCTGAGCCGAAAGCAGATGCTTAACCATTTGAGCCACCCAGGTGCCCCTCTTTTTCTTAATGATCTTAGCATTATTGTTTCCAAAATCAGTTATTTTATTAGAAGTTGCAAATGGATTTTTGAATTCTCTCATTCCTTTTATATTTATTAGTTGAAAATCTGTAAGGAGAGACCTTTTCTTGTCAGTGAGGACTGTTTGGTTGCCTGGATATATAGTTTTATAAGGTAGACATGATACATTTTCAGAGTAAGGTGTTACTGCTTAAGTTCCTTCCAACTGTGAACCAAGACATTGTTTATTTTAGTTTTCTTTTCTTTGTTTTTTTGGTATTGATGTGAACTCGAAAAAAAATTTTAAATGTTTTTTAGAGAGAGAGGGAGGAGGCAGAGGGAGAGGGAGAGAGACAATCTTAAGCAGGCTCCACGCCCAGTGTGGAGCCTGACATGGGGCTCGATGTCATGACCCTGAGATCATGACCTGAGCCGAAATCAAGAATCAGATGCTTAACCGACTGAACCACCCAGGTGCCCCAGAACTTGTGGATTTTTTATTTGATCTATATGTTTTAATCAGTGCAGTATTTTTTTCTTTTTCATACTGACATTGTACCAATGAGAATCCTTTTAAGTTGGCTTTGGTTTGCTTTTGAAGTGACCCTGTCAATTTTAGGTAGCTTCCTTGCTCTCTACACAGGGTCCCAGACATTTCCTTCCTCAGATCCAGAACTAGCTATTTTTGCATTATCTCTGATTACTTTTGTGGGGAATGGTGTCCAGAAGCCACATCTGAGTGGGATGAATACTCTGTTTTGCTGTTCAGACTTTTTCATAGATTTTAGACTTCATCAGTAGCCCAAAGAAAAATAAATAATGCATTATTTACATACTTTTCTTTTTTTTTTTTTTAAAGATTTTATTTATTTATTCATGAGAGAGAGAGAGAGAGAGAGGCAGAGGGAGAAGCAGACTTCCCGCAGAGCAGGGAGCCCGATGCGGGACTCGATCCCAGGACCCTGGGATCATGACCTGAGCCGAAGGCAGACGCTTAACCATCTGAGCCACCCAGGCGCCCTATTTACATACTTTTCAAATTTATACTTACAATTCAAATTTATCCTTCCAAGGCTTTTACATAACGTAGATTTTATCCTTGTGTCTCTTTCTTTAATAATGAAAAGTTTGGTTTCTAATCCTATTACCATAACTACTTATTTATTTTTCCTATAGTTTCAAAACAACAATTTAAATATTACTTTTGGTGGTGAGAATACTAAATAAAATTTAAAGTTTCTTTGTATTCCTTTTTAGAATATATCTCACTAAGTTTGTACCGTCAAATCTGTGTTATAAAATTGCCTCAGTAGTTTATTTCTCTCTATGGTTTTACCCGCAAGTTAATCTTCAGATAGGTTCATTTTTTTTTTTAAAGATTTTATTTATTTATTTGAGACAGAGAGAATGAGAGAGATAGAGCACATGAGAGGGGGGAGGGTCAGAGGGAGAAGCAGGCTCCCTGCTCGGCAGGGAGCCCGATGCGGGACTCCATCCAGGGACTCCAGGATCATGACCTGAGCCGAAGGCAGTCGCTTAACCAACTGAGCCACCCAGGCGCCCCTAGGTTCATTTGTTTTGTTTTCAGATTTGCTTTTCCCCTTTTTCTCATTTCTACTCTATTTTGTTTAAACATTATTTTTTTGAATAGGTAAAATGAATAAAGTCAAAACTATGTAATCCAGTGTATAAAAAAATCTTGCATTTATCACTGCCTCTTCTCCTTTTTCCTTCTTTTACCCATAGGGTAATATTGGATTTTGGTTTATCTTCCAAGTGTTTTGTTTTGATTTACAGATATACCAAAATGTTTGTGTGTATATTTATATTCCCTCTCTTTTATACATAAAAGGCAGCTTTTATCAGTTAATGTGTATACTGGAAAGTATTCCACATTGGCACATAAAGATTTTTCTTACTTCTTTATTTAGTGAATCACCTCTCACTGGACATTTGAGTTGTTTCTAATTTTTTATTATTACAAATAATGTGATGATAAAAAGCCTTGTCAGTTTATCATTTTGCATTTTTACTAGTGTGTCTTTTGCCCCACTTGATATTTTTAAAATATTTTTAAAAATATTTTTTAGAATAATGTTAGATTTACTAATTATAAAAATAGTACAGTTTCCATAAACCTCACACCCAGTTTCTCTAATTATTAACATCTTGCATTACTATGTTAGTATTATTCAGTATAATTAATGAACCAATATCAATACATTATTATTATTATTTTAGAAAATTTTAAAAAAGATTTTATTTAGTTATTTATTTGAGAGCATGAGAGAGAGAGAGTGAGAGAGAGCATGAGGTTAGGGGAGAGGCAGATGGAGAGGGAGAAGCTGACTCCCTACTGAGCAGGGAGCCCAATGCGGGGCTCGATCCCAGGACTCTGAGATCATGACCTGAGCTGAAGGCAGATGCTTAACCAACTGAGCCACTTAGGCGCCCCTCAACTTGATTTTTGGTAGTTGGTGAATGTCATCATTTTAGTTCTGCTACATGTAAGCCTTCTAATTTTAAGGAATATACTTAAACACTTATCTCATATTCCATTGCTGCTTGGCAGTGTTCTTGCTCCTTACCTTGTACAAAGAGGATATCAGTGCCTCTATTCTTCCCTTCTCTCATCTCTTTTCCCTCTACCACCTAAATTTTTCAGTTGTAAATTTATTTTTAAAGACCAGGATTAATATTTAAATGATTTTCAGTAGCCAAAGTTAAGTCTTTGTGCTATGTGAGTAGGTCGATCATAAAAGAGTGAAATCAAAGATCAGCATTTACTGACTATATAAATATTAATCACTGAAGGATCTGGTTATGTGTAGGATTGTTTCTTTCTATATGGTTAGAAGGGCTCAGCAGATTTAATTGGAAAATTTGGAGCTAGGATGGCCCTGCATAACTGTCAGATTGAGGCTGAAGACAGCCAGTTCATGCAGGCATACATGCTTATTCGTCAAGCTCCCTTTGTTGTGCATCCTAAGTATCTTGTGACACACTGGAGCTGGGTTTGTCTGGACATCTTGGTACTTAGGTCCATGTGTTATGTCTAGTAGCAAAGATCAACTATTCAGTTACAATGTATGTAGATAGCATTTAATGACAAAGTGAAAATCCTTTTAAGACTTTTTCATTGTGTGGCTCTCTTTTATAGATGATGAAGGACAGTTATCTCTAATATTCTCAAGGCAGTCTGCAGCAGAGCTGAGCATTGCATTACACTGAAGGAGCTAAGACTCTAGATCCATAGGTCTGAGTTAGGTTGCCCAGAACTCCCACCTAGTTCCCACTGAAGTTAATCCTGACATCTTTCTCATGAGGCTATTCTGAAGATTAAATGAACTAATTCTTAGAAAATGCTGTGTGCTGCCTGGCGCATAAGCATGCAATAAATGTTAACTATTATTATTACCAATATTTATATCCTTAGAATATTTTTTATCTTTGCAGTTTGTATATAATGGAAACATACTGCATGCACTTATTTTTAAACAAAGTTAACATGGGGTGATAAGGTCTTCAATGAAAGACAATACAGGCATGCAGGGTGCCATGAACTTCGCCCATATAGGATGGCGAACGTAATGGTTAAATGTGTGTGTTCGGACTGCTCCACCAACTGATTGTTCCCCTGTCTCTCTCCCTCTCTTTGGGCCTCCTTATTATTCCTTGAGACGCAACAATATTGAAATAAGGCCAATTAATAACCCTATGATGGCCTCTAAGTGTTCATGTGAAAGGAACAGTTGAATGTCTCTCACTTAAAATCAAAAGCTAGAAATGATTGAGCTTAGTGAGGAAGACATGGAAAAAGGTGAGATAGGCCAAAAGCTGGGCCTCTTCCCCCAAACGGTTAGCCAAGTTGTGAATGCAAAGGACAATTTCTTGAAGGAAATTAAAAGTGCCCCTCTAGTGAACACATGAATGATAAGAAAGTGAAACAGCCTTATTGGCTGAAATGGAAAAAATCTTAGTGGTCTGGATAGAAGATCAAATGGCCATAACATTCCCTTAAGCCAAACCCCGATCCAGAGCTAAGCCCTAACTCTCTTCACTTCTTTGAAGGCTGAGGGAGGTAAGGGAGCTGCAGAAGGCAAATTTGAGGTTAGCAGATGTTGGTTCATGAAGACGTGTTTAAGGATGGACACCATCTCCATAATATAAAACTGCAAGGTGAAGCAGCAAGTACTGATGTAGAAGCTGCAGTAAGTTTTCCAGAAGTTCTAGTGGAGATCATTCATGAAGGTGGCTCAACTAAACAACGGATTTTCTTTCTTTCTGTTTTTTTTTTAAGATTTTATTTATTTATTTGACAGAGAGAGAGAGACAGCGAGAGAGGGAACACAAGCAGGGGTAGTGGGAGAGGGAGAAGCAGGCTTCCCACTGAGCAGGGAGCCCGATGCGGGGTTCGATCCCAGGACCCTGGGATCATGACCTGAGCCAAAGGCAGACGCTTAATGACTGAGCCACTGAGGCACTCCTACAACAGATTTTCAATGTAGATGAAACAACCTTATAGTGGAAGAGGATGCCATCTAGGACTTTCATAGCTGGAGAGAAGTCGGTGCCTGGCCTCAAAGCTTCAAAGGATAGGCTAATGCAGCTGCTGACTTTATTTTTATTATTTTTTTTAAAGATTTTATTCCTTTATTCATAAGAGACAGAGAGAGAGAGAGAGAGGCAGAGGGAGAAGCAGGCTCCCCGCTGAGCAGGGAGCCCGATGTGGGACTTGATCCCAGGACTCCGGGATCATGACCTGAGCTGAAGGCAGTTGCTTAACCAACTGAGCCACCCAGGCGCCCGCAGCTGCTGACTTTAAATTGAAGCCAATGTTCATTTACCATTCTGAAAATCCTAGGGTCCTTAAGAATTATGCTAAATCTACTCTGCCTATGCTCTGTCAATGGAACAAGAAAGACTGGACGACAGCACATCTCTTTACAACTTGGTTTCCTAAATATTGTAAGCCCATTGTTGAGAACAGAAACAAAGATTCCTTTCAAAATGGTACTGCTCATTGACAATGCCCCTGGTCACTCAAGAGCTCTGATGGAGATGAACACCGAGATGAATGTTGTTTTCATGCCTGCTAATACAACATACATTTTGCATGTATGCAGGATTAATCTTGACTTTCAAGTCTTATTATTGAAGGAATACATTTTGTAAGGCTATAGCTACCGGATAGTGATCTCTCTGATGGATCTGGGAAAGTAAATTGAAAACCTCCTTGAAAGGATTCACCATTCTGGATGCCAATTAAGAGCATTTGGGATTCATAGGATGAGGGCAAAAATATCGACATTAACAGGAGTTTGGAAGAAGTTGATTCCGATCTTCATGGATGACTTCAAGGGGTTCAGTACTTCAGGGAAGGACGTCACTGCAGATGTGGTGGAAACAGCAAGAAAACTAGAATTAGAAGTGGGGCCTGAAGATGGGGTTGAATTGCTGCAATCTCATGATTAAACTTTAATGGAAGAGGAGTTCCTTATTATAGATGAGCAAAGAAAGTTGTTTCTTGAGATGGAACCTACTCCTGGTGAAATGCTCTGAAGATTATTGAAGTGACAACGAAGGATTTAGAATATTACCTACACTTAGTTGATGGAGCAACAGTGGGGTTTGAGAGGACTGAAAAGAGTTCTACTGTGTAAAATGCTATCAAACAGCATCCCATGCTACAGAGAACCCATTTGTGAAAGGAAAAGTCAACTGATGTGCCAGACTTCATTGTCTTGTTTTAAGAAATTGCCACAGCCAACCCAACTTTCAGCAACCACCCCCTGATCAGTCGGCAGCCATCAACACTGAGGCAAGATCCTTTACCAGCAAAAAGAGTATGACTCTTGGGGCACCTGGGTGGCTCGGTTGGTTAAGCAAATGCCTTTGGCTCAGGTAATGATCTCAGGGTCCTGGGACTGAGCCCATGTTGGGCTCCCTGCTCAGCGGGAAGCCTGCTTCTCCCTCTTCCATTCCTCCTGCTTGTGTTCCCTCTCTCGCTGTGTCTCTCTCTGTCAAATAAATAAAATCTTAAAAAAAAATTTTTTTTAATTATTTATTTTAAAGGCTTTTCTAATTAAAGCATGTAACATGATACTTGTAAAAAATGAGAAAAATGATAGAACTACAATTGGTAATGTGGAAAGTACAAATTTGTTATAATCCTACCCTAGAGACAATCACTGTTAATTGTATGACATATATTCTATCAGACTTTTTTCTTCACTATTCAGTAAGAAAGTAATTTCTTAAGTTATTTTACAATGAAATTGGCCATTGTGTGATTCTTTATTACTACAAGGTTTTTGTGGAGATTATTCATTGGTTCTTTGCACAATGTCCCAATCCTGTAAAAAATCTAGCCATTGTTAGAAAGTGTTGAGGCAGGACAGTGTGGTTATTGTTTTAAGTTAATCAAACAGGATATTTTGTGTGTATTGCAGGGTGAAGAATGCAGCACTGAGGAAGGAACAGATACAGAATGGGAACAGTTGAGTAAAGCATGCAGGGCCAAGCCTTTCCTTAAGCTCCACATGCTATCAGATAGCACATGATCTAATGGGATCAGTGAGGTTGGGGCACCCATTAGGTGGGTACTAATGATCCCATTAGGTACTAAGGTACTAAGTCTGGTACCTTAGTAACTAGGACAGTTTCTTCAATTGTCTATCTCAGTGGAGATTCTGAGTCTCTCATTCTCTCCTTTTGTGCGAGGAGTGGACTCTTGGTGGAATGCATACAGTAATTTCTTTTAGTGCTTGTCAACTGTAAATGAAAAAAAAAGAATATATAACTCTAATTTCCATGCCCTTCCTTGCCCAAATTGAAGCATTACACAGATCTTTTACTACAAATTCCCAGTCTTCGAATTCTTAATTTTGACTTTTCTTTCAGTTTGCCTTAATATGTCTTCAAATAATTTTTTCCAAAAACAATGTTCAGGATATGTTTTCCAATCTTGGACATCTGAGAATAATTTTCTGTTATTTTTATACATGAAAAACATACATATTTTTTAGATCTTCTAGATCAGTAGCAGCTCATGCCCATATATCCTGGTTATATACTCTAATTTATTTTTTATTTTTTATTTTATTATGTTATGTTAATCACCATACATTACATCATTAGTTTTTTTTTTAAAGATTTTATTTATTTATTTGAGAGAGAGAGAGAATGAGAGAGAGCACATGAGAGGGGGGAGGGTCAGAGGGAGAAGCAGACTCCCCGCCGAGCAGGGAGCCCGATGCGGGACTCCATCCCGGGACTCCAGGATCATGACCTGAGCCGAAGGCAGTCGCTTAACCAACTGAGCCACCCAGGCGCCCCTACATCATTAGTTTTTGATGTAGTGTTCCATGATTCATTGTTTGCATATAACACCCAGTGCTCCATTCAGTACATGTCCTCTTTAATACCCATCACCAGGCTAACCCCTCCCCCCCAACCCTTCGCCTCTAGAACCCTCAGTTTGTTTCTCAGAGTCCATAATCTCTCGTGGTTTGTCTCCCCCTCCGATTCCCCCTCTTCATTTTTCCCTTCCTGCTATCTTCTTCTTCTTCTTCTTTTTTTAAACATATAATGTATTATTTGTTTCAGAGGTACAGGTCTGTGATTCAACAGTCTTACACAATTCACAGCACTCACCATAGAACATACCCTCCCCAATGTCTATCACCCAGCCACCCCATCCCTCCCACCCCCCACCACTCCAGCTAATTTATTTCTTAATTTTATTTATTGATTTTTAGTTTTTAAAAAAAGATTTTATTTATTTTTTTGAGAGAGAGAGAGAGACAGAGATAGTGAGAGAGAGCACGAGGTGGGGAGGGCAGAGGGAGAGGCAGACTCCCTGCTGAGCAGGGAGCCTGATGCGGGGCTCGATCCCAGGACTCTGGGATAATGACCTGAGCCAAAGGCAGACACTTAACTGACTGACCCACCTAGGCATCCACACATGAAAAACATTTGACTAGATTTTAAAATATGTGATTATAACGGTTCTGCTCAAAATGTAATAGATACTATTTCATTATCTTTTGGAATTCAGTGCTGTAGGAGCTTTGGGCAAGTGTGAATTTTATTAATTTGTAAGAACCTAGGATTTATGATGGACCTTTTTTGTTTGTTTGGTCTTTTTAATCATTTGCTGGGATATATGTAGGTGTGTGATCTAGAGATTCCCTGTTTGACCCTCCATTCTTTATAATCTCCACCCTGCTGTGGGCCATGGGATTTTTACAGAATCAACTGGGTCTGATGCCCCTAAGCTTCTGATTGATTGATCCAATGGGAATCACTAGAAGATTAGGAGCTGGAGGAGAGTAAAATCAGGCCTTCCTTTACAACTCTCTCTGGTTTCTGATACTTTACCCTCCTCTTATTTTTCCAGGCCTAGTGCTGGTAATGACTGCTAAATTCATGACTAATTCTGTGCAGATCCCCTATAATTGATTATTTCAGGAACTTGATGACTGTGATCAAACTTCAGTTGGTATGATTTCTAATGACCTATCTTCAGGGTCACTGATTATTCCTTCTATTGTGTCTAATCCACTCTTATGCTGTGGTTTTTGTTTTGTTTTTTTCAATTTCAGATATTCTATTTTTCAGTTCTTTTTGGTCATTTTTTAGATGTTTAATTTCTTTGCTAATATTTTAATCTGTTTATTCGTCATGACTATGTTGTCCTTTAAGTCCCTTGAATATATTTAAAATAGGTATTTTAAAGTTCTTGTCTGTTAATTCCAACTTCTGAGTCATCTTTTTTTCTTTTATGGTCTCATTTTCCTTTGTTTTCTCATATCTAGTAATTTTTTATTATATACTGGACGTTGTGGGAGATGTGCTTTAAAGGGATCTCAAATCTGTTTTCTATCTTTAGAGAATATTGCATTTTGTTCTAGAATGTAGTTAAATTACTTTATATCACCTGAATCTTGTGAGGCTTGATTTTATGCATTGCTAGGGCAGCTCTATTTTGGTTTTACTGTTACTCTTAAGGTGAATACATTAGTCCTGGGAGGTAGTTTTTACTCCTAAGTGTGGCTTTTATGGAGTTTTACTGGAAACCTGTGGTTTTTACCAAGCCCCTTTAACTTGGAAGGATTTGATCTCCAACCTCTGTCTTCCCTGTGGTGGGCATGTGCTAAAATCTCAGTTCAGCTCTTTTGTCCTTCCAGCTGTTCCCCGGGGCTCTTTGTAGTCTTGCCCTACAGATGTGCACCTCAGGGGTCAGCCAGTGATGTGAGGGGATTTTCTCTGGAGATTTTGAGCTTACTTCCTCTGTGGCTTCCTCCATTTTGTGGAATTCTGTGAATTCCTCCAGTTAGTAACCAGCTGCTTTGGCATGCTTCAATTCTTTTTTTCTGACTCCACAGACCAGTAAGATTCCAGGTTTTGCCTGACTCTCTCTGCCATATTCCCCTTTTTCAAATGTCAACTCCTCTTCTGTTTCTGGCTGCTTTTGGTCACTCTGCCGTGTCTTCAAACAGCTCCAGAGTTTATAATTGTGATCATTAGGAAGAATAGTCTGATAGAAGTTATTAGGCTATAACCAAGCCATTATTATTTCTTGATTGTACTTTTGTAATATGCCTGTGCGCCCTTGCCCTGTAAAGCTTATTCTCAACTTAGTAGCCAGACTGATCCTATTAGAACATTAAGTCTGATGATGCTTTCTTTTCTTTATAAGCCACCACTGGTAGTCCATCTCCCTCAGAATGAAAGCCCAAATCCTGGCAATGAGCAATATTGTCCTCCAGTGTATCCCCCACTTTCCACTCTACCTTTTCTTTTTTTTTTTTTTTTAAAGATTTTATTTATTTATTTGACAGAGAGAGAGAGAGCGAGAGCAGGAACACAAGCAGGGGGAGTGGGAGAGGGAGAAGCAGGCTACCTGCCGAGCAGGGAGCCCGATGCGGGACTCGATCCCAGGACCCTGGGATCATGACCTGAGCCGAAGGCAGACGCCTAACGACGGAGCCACCTAGGCTCCCTCCACTCTAGCTTTTCTCCCTGACTTGATGTCCTGTTATTTTCCATTTTAATCACTCTGTTCTTGCCAAAGTTACCTTCTTCTTACTCCTTGCACTTGCCTCAGGGCCTTTCCCCTTTCTGTTCTCTTTTCCTGGAATTGGCATCTCCCACCCTATTTAAAATGATACATCCCCATACCCCTACCTACTCTTACAGTCTTTTTCCAGCTTCCCTGATTTACTTTATCTCCATAGTGCTCACAACCAGCTTGTTCATTGACTGCTTCTCCTTATAAGGGTTTAAGTTCTGTGAAGGCAGGGATTTTTGTTTGTTTTGTTCACTTGTATACTCTCAGACCCCAGAACAGAGAAATGCTGAATGAATCAGAGTCTCTTTCTCCTTGTGGACTCATATTGGCTCAGTTCCTTAATTTTGAAAAATATATGTCCAGGGCAATTCCCAGCCATATTATGAAACTGACATATTTTATCTTGGGCCTGTTTATCTTCACTCCTGTGTAGAATCTTTCCTCTGTAGCTCCTCCCTTGCAGTGCTGATCTTCTGGGACACAATGCTGTCGTGTTTGATAAAATGTCAGTGAATTAGGTGTCTGTGGAGTTTGGAATTTTTATTAGAAATAACTTCAGGGGGGCGCCTGGGTGGCTCAGTTGGTTAAGCGACTGCCTTCGGCTCAGGTCATGATCCTGGAGTCCCGGGATCAAGTCCCGCATCGGGCTCCCTGCTCCGCAGGGAGCCTGCTTCTCCCTCTGACCCTCCCCCCTCTCATGTTCTCTCTATCTCATTCTCTCTCTCAAATAAATAAATAAAATCTTAAAAAAAAAGAAAGAAATAACTTCAGGAAAACATGCTATCCTTTAAATTTGTTACTACCACCTAAAATATACCAGTGTTGTAGTGTTTATAGAATTAATAGGAGAGGGGAAAAAAAAAAGACGGGGATGTTGGTTTAATCATCATTTATAGAATACACTTTATGAACCTACATAAATTATGCATCATTGACCTTTAAATGAATTTAGACTTAATGAGATCGTTTCATTATGTTTAAAGATGTAACATAATTATTTCATTATGTTTTTTATTATTTCCTAAGCTTATTTATGCTGCTCCCCCCTCATCAAGGCCCAAGTGTATTGCCTTCTTATCTAATATTTTTAGGCTGTTTTCTGGTTTGAGGTTTGTAGAAATCTGATCTCACTGAATTACAGTGTTACTTGATTAATTTTCCAGGGCACTACAACAACTTTTGCTTTAACAGAGACCTATGTTTCCAAAAGAGTTAAACTTTGTGATCTGAAAATGGATTCTTTAAAAATGTGGTTTGCAACAGGAATCTTTTATCACCCTGGACACAATTAGAATAATGAATCTAGAGCTCAGCTTGGGCTCAGCATTCTGCCCTCTAGTGTTGGATCTTGAAAATGCAGATTAATTTTGAACACGACTTTGTGTCCCATTGTGTCCTAGGGTCCCCAGAGGATCCCAAGAAACCTGAAGGGAGGGAGGAGGAGGCCGAACAGGCTGGACTCTGGCCTCATTCCTTTCAGATGCAGAAGCTCCACTCTTTCACATTTTCCTCATTTTGGGACAACTTAGTTCTTACTTGATAAAATAGTTGTTTTACTGCTTAAAAAAAAAAATAAATTAAAAACTATCGTCCTATAGGAGCGCCTGGGTGGCTCAGTTGGTTCAGCATCCGACTCTTGATTTCAGCTCAGGGTTGTGAGACTGAGCCCCGCCTTGGGGTCTGGGCTTGGTGGGGAGTCTGCTGGAGATTCTCCCTCTCCCTCTCCCTCTGCCCCTCCCCCCGCACTCTGTCTCTCTAAAATAAATAAATCTTAAAAAAAAAAAAACACGCAGAACTATAATACTAGAGTATAAGGGTATGAAACCTAAGAGGTGATTGTAGTATACATGTTCATTTACATCATTGGATTTTGGAATTTGGGCTATATTTCCTCATATAAAACATTTAAATGCTTGAACTAGCCCCAAATAACTATTTAATGTATGGTGGAATTCAACATCTATTTATCTATCTATCTTTATTTTTAAAGATTATTTATTTATTTATTTATTTTTTATATGCTTCTTTTATTTCTTTTTTTTTTAAAGATTTTATTTATTTATTTGACAGAGAGAGACACAGCGAGAGAGGGAACACAAGCAGGGGGAGTGGGAGAGGGTCAGAGGGAGAAGCAGGCTCCCCGCTGAGCCGGGAGCCCGACGCGGGGCTCGATCCCAGGACCCCGGGATCACGACCTGAGCCGAAGGCAGTCGCTTAACCAACTGAGCCACCCAGGCGCCCCAAGATTTTTTATTTTTTATTAGAGAGTACAAGCAGGGGAAGTGGCAGGCAGAGGGAGAGGGAGAAGCAGACTCCCCGCTGAGGAGGGAGCCCGATGTGGGGCTCCATCCCAGGACCCTGGGATTGTGACCTGAGCCAAAGGCAGACGCTTAACTGTCTGAGCCACCCAGGCGCTCCTAACATCTATATATTTTAAATAAAAAAATACACAACAGAAAATAATGTTTATATGTTCAGGTTTCATGAACTCATAGTCAAACAGCCAGGCCTGGGAACTCATTTGCAATCCTGTATTTATTGCTGATAATCAATAGGTCTTTGATCTTCCTGCAGGGAGGTTCGGTTGGAGGAGTACTGAAAGCAATTCTGATGTTTCTGTGCTGTGACTTGTAATGAAATGTTCTCCTTAATCTTTCATGGAAACAATCCTGTTTCTCTTTTGTTTTCTGGGGACGGGGGACTCAAAGCGTATGGGGGTGGGAAATGGATTTTACTGGGCATTGGAAGGGGCCTCCACCCCTGAAGATGGGGTTGAGAGGATCAAGCCTTTTCCAGCCTTCCCAGGAAAGGATTCAGATATCCCTGGCTGTTTTCTCCTAAGGTTCTGTTTGTCTTCCGAATTTCTGGGACTCTAGCCTGATTCTCCCAGTTCAGAATTTGGGTTCTTGGTTGCTTCCTTCCCCCTTTGGCTGTGTGGCGTTTTGATAACTTCCAGGGATTCTGAGCTCTTGTTTCCTGCCCCCATGCCTACTTTAACAGGGAAGCAGAGACTTGGAGAGAACAAGAAAAAGAAGGGGTGGGGCAGTGGATCAGCCTGCAAGGATGTGGGAATTTCCTGGGGCCCACTGTGGAGGAAGGCTGTGTGTGTGCTGGGCCTTCTGGAGGCAGGTACATCTAGGAAACTGGTGTTGATTTGCTTAGTCTTGTTATAGTGACCAGGAATATGCTGGGGTACTTCCAAGCTACTTGGGACTGGGGAGGCAGGAGTTTCTAGAGGTGTGGAGGGGCCCAAGAGGATAAAACATCTTCTCAGCCCAACGATGTAAAAGGGAGTAATTCCTGGGCGCCTGGGTGGCTCAGATGGTTAAGCGTCTGCCTTCGGCTCAGGTCATGATCCCAGGGTCCTGGGATCGAGTCCCACATCGGGCTCCCGGCTCAGCGGGGAGCCTGCTTCTCCCTCTGACCCTCTCCCCTCTCATGCTGTTTCTCTCTCGCTCGCTCTCTAAAAAATAAATAAAATCTTAAAAAAAAAAAAGGGGAGTAATTCCTCAAGAATCTGATGGTATTCTTCAATGAGCTGGAGAGATAGGATATCGTGCCTGTGGAAGGCAGCCTCCAAGATGGCTTCCAGTGATTCTTCCACTTCTTAGTATTCATGGTCTTGTGTGATCCCTTGGAGTGTGTGTTGGACCTAGTGACTCTAATATGGATTGTGGCAGAAGTGAAGAGATGTCACTTCTGAGATTAGGTTCCAAAGAGACTGTGGCTTCCATTTTGCTTACACTCACTTGACTTGTTCTGGCTCTTCTTGCCTACTCGCTCTGATGAAGCCAGCTGCCATTTTGTTAGCTGCTCTATGGAGAGGTTCATGTAGTAAGGAACTGAGGGTACCTCTAGCCAATAGCCATGAGTGTGTTTGAAAGCAGGTCCTTCCCAAGTCAAGTCTTCGATGAGATCCCAGCCTTGGCTGACACCTTGATTACAGTCTTGTGAGAGACTCTAAGCTGGAGGACACAGTTAAGCCATGTCCAGGTTCCTTACCCACAGGAACTGAGAGAATAAATATTTGTTGTTTTAAGCTGATACATTTTGGGGTAATTTGCTATGCACCAATAGATAACAATACAGTGCCCTTGGAGAAGGAGTGTTGGAGGCCCTTGTTTTATGTAGGTGATTGTAATGAGTGACTTCTTCTTCTTTTTTTTTTTTTGTACTTTTTTTTTTTTATTCTTATGTTAATCCCCATACATTACATCATTAGTTTTAGATGAAGTGTTCCATGATTCATTGTTTGTGCACAACACCCAGTGCTCCATGCAGAATGTGCCCTCCTCAATACCCACCACCAGGCTAACCCATCCTCCCACCCCCCTCCCCTCTAAAACCCTCAGTTTGTTTTTCAGAGTCTATCGTCTCATGGTTCGTCTACCCCTCCGATTTTCCCTGCTTGTAATGAGTGACTTCTATTACTCAACCATTTCTTGTGATTCCTGAGCTAAGGGAGTTGAGGGGTGTGTGGAAGAGTTGAGCCAGGTTCAGGGTCATGTCATTGAACTGTGCAGTACCCTTTCCCCCAATAAAGAGCTCCCATATCCTTCCATAGGGGAGTCAAAATTAGCATTTGGAAACTTATCATGCAGAGATCAGGAGAGCCTACTCAGGGCTGGTCCGAGAAGCCATGTAAACCAATACAGGAACTGTGACCCAATCTAGTCAAGTAAGGAGACATTTGTTTTTATCCCTCTCTAAGTCCTCAACACTAAGTAGCCAGAGCCTATAAGAAGGGATGGGTGAGGGCGTGAAGGGGTAGGGCTCTTTTTTTTTTTTTTTTAAGATTTTATTTATTTGAGAGAGAGAGCGAGAGCATGTATGAGCTGGGGGAGGGGCAGAGGGAGAGGGAGAAGCAGACTCTCTGCTGAGCAGGGAGCCCAACGTGGGGCTCCATCCTAGGACCCTGGGATCATGACTTGAGCCAAAGGCAGACACTTAACCGACTGAGCCACCCAGGTGCCCCCGAAGGGGTAGGACTCGAGCACATCAATATGATAGGTTTTTCTGTGTACAAGGGCACAGCCTGTCACCGTCCAAGAGCGACCTCCAGTCAGCAGAGGCAGGGGAGACCTTGTGACATTCAGTAGGGGAAGGAGAAGTGGCCCCTAGAGTCACAAGTTAACATACCTCAAGGGGGGCTATGTATATAAAAGATGCTAGAACAAGCATTTGAAAGCAGTCTTTGTTTTTGTCTAGTAAAGCATTAAGGTTCTATTGTTTTCTCAAAAGTTTTACTTTCCTTCTCTAATCACAGGAAGCACCATCTTATTATGGAGGAGCTGCTTTCTCCATTAGAGGGTCCAAGAGATATGAAAGAGTAGGATCCACAGGACCTAGGATCCTTGGAAATCCTAGGATCTTCACTGGGTGCCTCAAGGGCCTATTTAGTGGAAGTGGGAGAGCATTCTTTGCCAAATTATTTACTGTTTCTTTTTCTTTCTTTCTTTCTTTCTTTCTTTCTTTCTTTTTTTTTTTTTTTTAAAGATTTTATTTATTTATTTGACAGAGAGAGAGAGACACAGCGAGAGAGGGAACACAAGCAGGGGGAGTGGGAGAGGGAGAAGCAGGCTTCCCGCTGAGCAGGGAGCCCGATGTGGGACTCGATCCCAGGACCCTGGGATCACCTGAGCCGAAGGCAGATGCTTAACAACTGAGACACCCAGGTGCCCCTCTTCTTCTTCTTCTTCTTCTTCTTTTTTTTTTAACATTTTCTTTATTTACTTGAGAGAGAGCACAAGTGGGGTAAGGAGCAGAGGGAGAGGCAGACTCGAGCAGGATATGGGGCAGAGAGGGAGAAGCAGGGAGCCCCACGAGGGCTTGATCCTGGGACTCCGGGATCATGACCTGAGTTGAAGGCAGACGCTTAACTGACTGAGCCACCCAGGCGCCCCTATTTACTGTTTCTTTAGGAAAATCTTTTTGAATTGCTCTCAGTACTCTTAAAAAATATTCACTGTAGGAGAGTAGAAAGAAGAGAGAAAGAGAGAAAGAAAAAGAGAGAAAGAAAAAGAAAGAAAGAGAAAGAAAGAAAGAAAGAGAAAGAAAGAAAGAAAATAAGCATGATCCCAGTGCTTAGCAGATTCATCAATGAACATCTCGGTGTATAGTCTTCCAGTCTTTTCTAAGCTGTTCATGTTGTGTTTTACACAGTTGACTCATACCAGAAACACTTTTGCCAACATATTTCGAAATTTACCGTAATAATAACTTGAGCATTTTTTCATATTTCCAAGTATATGACCATATTTTTTAAAAAGATTTTATTTTTAAGTAATCTCTATACCCAACGTGGGACTTGAACTCACAACCCTGAAACCAAGAGTCCCACACTCCACCAACTAAGCCAGCCAGGTGCCCTGACCATAACATTGTTTTTGAGGGTTCCATAGTATTCCATTTAAAAGATGCAACATAATTTAGGGTATTTAATGTCCTCTTGGTGGGCGTTCAGAAAGGTTCTAGATTTTGATATTCAGAGATGACGGTTTTCCTTACTTGGTGTAACCAAGTGAGATCAAGTTGAGAAAGGGGCATAGACGTAATGCAGTGAGACCAGGGAGAGACATAGAATGTCCAGGGGTCTTGAGAACTCTTGATGAGATGCCATGTTGCCCACAGTAAAGAACCTGGATACAGCCAAGAGGTAATACTACAGATAAGTAGAAACAGGGATCAGATGTTATCTGCAATCGCTTTAGAAACTTTTGAGAAAAGTATATTGCAGGGACCATTTAAATGTTGCTTAAACCCCCCAAAATGAATTCTGACAGGGCAGCAGTGCCTCTGGAGATGGAATACTTAAAACATCCTGTTTCTTTTTTTTTTTTAAAGATTTTATTTATTTATTCGAGACAGAATGAGAGACAGAGAACATGAGAGGGGGGAGGGTCAGAGGGAGAAGCAGACTCCCTGCCGAGCAGGGAGCCCGATGCGGGACTCGATCCCGGGACTCCAGGATCATGACCTGAGCCGAAGGCAGTCGCTTAACCAACTGAGCCACCCAGGCGCCCCTTAAAACACCCTGTTTAAGCCACACCTGCAACAGGGACCCTCGCACAACTCCTGGAACCGGACGCATCCCCACCGGGAGTCCAACCCAAGCTTCCGGCTCTTAAGGCCAGTGGATGTATGGAGGCTAATTTCTGAATTTAGAAGCTTCCAGGGGAGAAATGGTGTTTTTCACTAAAGGGACAAGAATGTGAGCTATGTGGCCGGTTACGCCAGGTCACCTTTTTTTCTGATTTCCCTTCTCATTCGGTCTTGAGAAGCCATGCAGCAAAGGGGCTGCTGATCAGCAGCAGTGACCGAAGGGGGACATGGGTCAGAGTGGGACGGGCTGCTGGTATGAGGTCTAGTGCCAACCTTCCAGAAAGAAATACTTCAGGGGCGCCTGGGTGCTGATCCTCTTCAGTGGGGTAAAGCAACAGGTATACAGGAAAATGTGGAAGGCCCCCAGGGCTCCTGCGAGTGGGTTCGTCCCCCCCAGGTTGGAAGGGCAACTCCTGGAAAGGCATAGCAAGTGGCCAAGGACACCGTCGGCCACAGGCTGACCTGTCCACGAATCAGATGTCTGTTTTTTGTCCTCTTCATATTAGAATCCAGTGGTGCCTCAAAAAACTGATGGATGGAGTTGGTAGCAAAGGATGCAAGGCCTCTTCCGACAAAAGGATGTAGGAAGCAGGGCCAGTCAGAAGGTCCCCAAGCCAGTGCAAACCCAGCTGCGAGCTGTGGGTTTGATTTTGGACAGCGGAGCCAAAATTCCTGGCACATCATCCAGATGCAGCTTCATGTCTCCCCACTGCTTTCTGGAAGCTGGTTCCAGTTCCAGCAGTTCTTTTTCCTTCGGCTTTCTGGACAGAGGCAGGCTGGGGGGTGGAAGAGGTCTGATGTCCTAGATGTCTGCTGTGGCCTGACCCAAAGGGAATTTTTCCAGGAAAGGAAATGGCGCTGGTCTGGCTTCTGTTTTACTTGCTGGTTGAGGCTTCTGTCCAGTTGTGTGACATGCAGGTGCTTGAGGAAGGTCAAGTGCTGAAATGTCACCCGCAGCTTATGGATGATCCTGAAAAGATGCACCGAAGTGTGAGGGGATTCTTCCATTGCCTTTTTTTCTGGAAACCAGACACATCCTCCGACCCAGCCTGTCAGGAAGCGTGAGGAGAGAGTGTGTGGGGATGCGGCCCCGTAGTGCCCGAGTCTGGCTGCTCCCTGGGGTCCCTGTGTCCTCTCTCCTCGTGGCTGCTGGGCACGGCCATCTCCCTTTTCCTGAACTTTCACTTCCACGGTTAATCTTCGGTGCCTGGGAAGGGCACACCATGTAGGGAAACAGCATGAGCCCACGGTCCAAAGGCAGGCAGCATCCTGGCCTCTTTGGCAACATTTTCACAAACCATCTCTAGGGCCTGTTTTACCCATAATCCCAGCCCCCTTCCTAGGGTTATTTTCACGTGCGCAGGTGGGTCTGACCCAGGTCCCTGCTCATCCTCGCAGAAGCTGGTTTAGTGCTTCCAAGAGGGCAGTTAGAGGTGGCGGCTCGTGCCACTGAATTGTTCCTGGAACAAGCACTGAGGACCCTTAGGATCTGCATAGCCCCCCAGCTTTACCACATAGACCAAGGAGTCTCATTTCCTGGCAAAGTCGAGGGACAAGATTACACAGGGGTCAGTGGGATTTAGTGATTGAGCAGAGGGTGTGTCATTAAAACTTTTTTTTTCTAATGATGAATTACACATTTTTATTTTGGATAATTTTTATTGCGGGAAAAATATCAAATAGCATAAGAACAAAAATAAAAAGGATTCTGGGGGCGCCTGCGTGGCTCAGTCTGTTAAGCGTCTGCCTTCGGTTCAGGTCATGATGCCGGGGTCCTGGGATTGGAGCTCTGCATTGGGCTTCCTGCTGAGCGCTCCCCCTGCTTGTGCCCTCTTGCTCATGCTCTCTTTCTCTCAAATAAAAAAATAAATGAATCTTAAAGAGATTCTGGAAGCTCCCCCCCGCCAGAAGTAATAGCATCTGTTTGACTGTTTGACATGAAATTTTTTTTTTAAAGATTTTATTTATTTGAAAGAGAGAACGAGCACACAAGTGGTGGGGGGTGGGGTGGGGAGGGATGGGGGAGAGTGAGAAGCAGACTCCCTGCTGAGCAGGGAGCCTGATGTGGGGCTCGATCCCAGGACCCCGAGATCATGACCTGAGCCACAGGCAGATGCTTAACTGACTGAACCACCCAGGTGCCCTGACATGAAATTCTTTTTTTTTTTTTAAGGTTTTATTTATTTATTTGAGAGAGAGAGAATGAGAGAGAGAGCATGAGAGGGGGGAAGGGCAGAGGGAGAAGCAGACTCCCTGCTGAGCAGGGAGCCTGATGTGGGACTCAATCCTGGGACTCCAGGATCATGAACTGAGCCGAAGGCAGTTGCTCAACCAACTGAGCCACCCAGGCACCACCCGACATGAAATTCTTAAACAAGTTCCTTTTCCAGTTATTACTGTTTCATAACAAACCACCCCCACACTTAGTGGCATTGATCACCCATTTTCTTTTTTTTTTTAATTTATTCTTATGTTAATCCCCATACATTACATCATTAGTTTTAGATGTAGTGTTCCATGATTCATTGTTTGTGCATAACACCCAGTGCTCCATGCAGAACGTGCCCTCCTCAATACCCATCACCAGGCTAACCCATCCTCCCACCCCCCTCCCCTCTAGAACCCTCAGTTTGTTTTTCAGAGTCCATCGTCTCTCATGGTTCGTCTACCCCTCCAATTTCCCCCACTTCATTCTTCCCCTCCTGCTACCTTCTTCTTCTTCTTCTTTTTTTTCCTTAACATATATTGCATTATTTGTTTCAAGGTACAGATCTGAGATTCAATAGTCTTGCAAAATTCACAGTGCTTACCAGAGCACATACCCTCCCCAGTGTCTATCACCCAGTCACCCCATCCCTCCCACCCCACCCCCCACTCCAGCAACCCTCAGTTTGTTTCCTACAATTAAGAATTCCTCATATCAGTGAGATCATATGATACATGTCTTTCTCTGTTTGACTTATTTCGCTCAGCATAATACCCTCCAGTTCCATCCACGTCGTTGCAAATGGCAAGATCTCATTCCTTTTGATGGCTGCATAATATTCCATTGTATATATATACCACTTCTTCTTTATCCATTCATCTGTCGATGGACATCTTGGCTCTTTCCACAGTTTGGCTATTGTGGACATTGCTGCTATAAACATCGGGGTGCACGTACCCCTTTGGATCCCTACTTTTGTATCTTTGGGGTAAATACCCAGTAGTGCAATTGCTGGATCGTACGGTAGCTCTATTTTCAACTTTTTGAGGAACCGCCATACTGTTTTCCAGAGTGGCTGCACCAGCTTGCATTCCCACCAACAGTGTAGGAGGGTTCCCCTTTCTCCGCATCCCCGCCAACATCTCTCATTTCCTGACTTGTTAATTTTAGCCCTTCTGACTGGTGTGAGGTGGTATCTCATTGAGGTTTTGATTTGGATTTCCCTGATGCCGAGCGATATTGAGCTCTTTTTCATGTGTCTGTTGGCCATTTGGATGTCTTCTTTGGAAAAATGTCTGTTCATGTCTTCTGCCCATTTCTTGATTGGATTCTTTGTTCTTTGGGTGTTGAGTTTGATGAGTTCTTTATAGATTTTGGATACTAGCCCTTTATCTGATATGTCATTTGCAAATATCTTCTCCCATTCTGTTGGTTGTCTTTTGGTTTTGTTGACTGTTTCCTTTGCTTTGCAAAAGCTTTTTATCTTGATGAAGTCCCAATAGTTCATTTTTGCCCTTGCTTCCCTTGCCTTTGGTGATGTTTCTAGGAAGAAGTTGCTTCGGCTGAGGTCAAAGAGGTTGCTGCCTGTGTTCTTCTTTAGGATTTTGATGGACTCCTGTCTCACATTGAGGTCTTTCAACCATTTGGAGTCCATTTTTGTGTGTGGTGTAAGGAAATGGTCCAGTTTCATTCTTCTGCATGTGGCTATCCAATTTTCCCAACACCATTTGTTGAAGAGACTGTCTTTTTTCCATTGGACATTCTTTCCTGCTTTGATCACCCATTTTCTTATGCTCATAGATTCTGTGGGTCAGGAATGCAGGCTTGGCACAGCCAGGTGGATTGTCTCTGCCACACGGTGTCTGGGGCTTCAGCTAGGAAGACTCAAAAGCTCAGGATGACTTGACTGCTGAGGGTCAGAATCATCTGGAAGTGTCTTCACTCACACATCCGGTGGGTGATTCTAGATGATGGCTGGACCTCTCCCTGGCTGTTAGCTGGAACAAATACAGGTAATCTCTCCATATAGACTAGCTTGGGCTCCTCACAAGAGGGCAGCTGGGTTCCAAGAGAGAGCATCCCAAGAGATAGGAAGTCGAAACTTGCCAGTGTTTTAAGAGACTGGACATGGTCATAGTATCATTTTTGCTGTATTCTGTTGGTCAAAGACTAACAGAACCCAGATTTGACATGGACCCTACATCTTGATTGGAAGAATGGGAGAGAATTTGGGAGCTCTGTTTTAAAATCTCCACAGTTCCCTAGATGGTATGTAGCTCGGTGATTAGGAGGTGAGGGTCTGGGTTCATAGCTCCCTTCCATTCTTACTGGCTGCGTGCTCTTAGGCAAGTTCATTGTGGTAGAAACTATTGTTCATCAGTATCTATTTCTCTTCTTCTCTGCCTGGGAGCACAAAGAGGCTATTCCCCAGCCTCTTGCATCCAGGTGGGCCCGAGAGACTAGTTTTAGCTGGTGGACTGTGAGCAGAAGTGTCATGTGTCACATTGAGTTGAGGGGAGGAAGAGCCACTGGTTTTCTTGCTCTCTCCCTCTTGCTTGCTATCTCACTGCCGGGGATCAAGGGGCGGCTCAGTGTAGGAGGTGAGGGAGTCACAATATGGAAGGAGCCTGGGTCCCTGAATGACGGCTAGAGTAAGTCCTTTGTTCCATGCCCTCTGCCCCCAGGGGTGTGGGGGAGACGTAGGCTTTTGTGGGGGAGACTGAAGTTTTGTGTTTTTTTTTTTGGTGATAGTGGTCAGCCTTCCCTGACCAACACATTACCCCGACCTCTCTGAACCTGTTTCCTTGCCTGTAGAGTGGGGTATTAGCTGTAGCTATCTTTGGGTGCCCTGCAAATGAAGTGAAATAGTTTTTTGTACAGTGCCTGGCCCATAGTCAGTGCTTAGTGGATATTAGTGACAGTTACTGAGTGTGACTGCCAGTTAGAAGAGGGGCAGGTTTGTGTGTGGAAGGATGGGTGTCTAGCAGGAGTGGAAGAGTAAGATTGCCCTCATCGTCATCATCATCATCATCATCATCAGGATGGCCCCCACAATTTCCTGAACACCTACTTGGGCCAGCTGTATCCTAGGGATGCTTCCCCTGTATTCATTTCAGTCCCCTGAGGCAGATATTATTTGTCTTGATGTGGAGATGAGGATCCCGGGGCCCAGGGCTGCTGCTGAAGTGGTTTGAAGTCACGGGCAGGCTTTTATTTTATTTATTTATTTTTTAAAAAAGATTTTATTTATTTATTTGACAGAGAGAGCATGTGCACAAGCAGGGGGAGTGTCAGGCAGAGGGGGAGGAAGAAGCAGGTTCCCCACTGAGCAGGGAGCCCGATGCAGGGCTTGATCCCAGGACCCTGGGACCACGACCCGAGCCGGAGGCAGACGCCCAACCAACTGAGCCCCCCAGGTGCCCCGCGGGCAGGCTTTTAAACTCAGGGCTCCCCTACCTCAAAGCCTGACTTGTTTTACTGCAGAGATGACACCTCATGCATTTTTGGGAACTGTGACATGTATTTAAAGAAAAAAAAAAATGAGGCCTTCACCTGCCTGCTGCCTCACCGGGGAGGTGGTGTTTTCCTTTTGAGATTTTCTCTACTTCAAGTTGAAGGGATTTGCTTTTGTCAATTAATCCTTTGGCAGATAGCTTGCCTGCAAATGTGGACGGCCCCTGTGTCTTTCCCTTCCCCAGGGCCCTCTTGCTTTTCTGTTTTGTTTGAACTCCGTAGGCTCTCTGTGGACTTGGTCAGTGGAGAAAGGGACTGGATCTCCAGAACAAAGCCCATGTCTGAGTCCTGAAAGTCTCTCTTTGGCTTGAGGCCTCTCAAGTGACGCTGATAACCCAAGGTAGGATTATAACACCAAAGTGGCATGCTTGCTTGCTTTTTTCTGTGTCACTTGCCGAAAGCAACTTGGATTTCCACAAGAATAAGGGAGGCTTGGTGAAGCTTTGTGCTGGTGCTTAAAATCCTGGTACTAGATTTATTCCATGAAGCAGTGATCAATGCATCTAAACAATTGCGTGCCACTCATTCCCTCTTCCTCCTCTTTGAGACATCGGTTTTGGCTTTAGCAACATACCCCACCGGGTAGACCAGTAGATCGGCAGGTGTGGATTCGGTCACTGGCATCATGGGGTCCAGGGTGTCCCTGGAAGGGACAGTTCTAATCGCCATTGTGAGATTGCACCCATCTGCAGTGTGCTGAGCCCAGACAGGCAAAGACAAGCGTTTATGACCTATTTTACTTACATTGCTCCTCTTCTGGCTCGGATAGAACTGTCAACACAAACTGTTTCTTTCTTCCTTTTTATCTCACGGGGAGTTTTTCTATCTATACGAAGGGCAAGGGGGATAAAACCAACTTCTACCCTTCAGATTATCTTTGAAATATCTACAAAAGTGTTGGGGGGAAAAAGCCTTGACCACTTGGTGCTAGAATAATGGGTAAAGTTGATTTTCTTCTAGAATATTATTATTATTATTATTATTATTATTATTATTAATACTATATTATTGTTATAGCATTATAGAATATTGTAGAAATTCTGCTGAGATAAAACTTTGAGAACTATTGTGTTCTTTAAAAATGCTACTACTGGAGATAAAGACAAAAAAAAAAATCTTTGTGGCTATTTAAGAAGTCACACAAGATGGCGCCAGAGAGCCAGAGAGGAGATGGGTTTGCATCCAGGGACAAGAAAGGCCTGAGTGAAAGGGGCAGCCAGTGGGTGACAGAGACTATCCCTGAGAGATGGCACCTGAATGCCGCGAGGCAGGGGCGGTAGCAGTCGCTTCTGCACACCCTCACAGCCCAGTCTGTCTCCCCAAAGCCTTTTCACGAGCTTTTCAGCCCAGGTACCATCTTCCGGCCAAAATACATGGAAGAGGCAGGTTGGCCTTGAGCCGCGGTGGGAGAAAAAAGGAACAGTAAGAAGGGGCAGAGCTGTTTCCTCTGGCTCCGGAGTGAGCACGTGCCCAGCAGTGCGTCTCCGGGATGCATGGCCATCGCCAAAGAGGGAGAGCAGGAATGAACAGCCACGGGGGAAGGCCAGCTTCTCCTCTCTGGGACCCCAGTTTTCCAACTAAAGAAGGGAGGACTTCATTTTTAAGAAATTGTGGCCAAAAAAAAAAAAAAAAAATTATGGCAAAATAGGGCACCTGGCTGGCTCGGTCAGTGGAGGTGACTCTTGATCTCAGGTTCATGAGTTCGAGCCCCACGTTGGGTGTAGAGATGACTCAAAAAGATAAATAAAAACTTAAAAAAAAAAAAGAAATTGTGGCAAAATATACATGACGTGAAACTTAGCATTTTAACTTTTTTAAAACTTTTTCATTATGGTAAACTATATAACATAACATTTACCATCCTAACTGTTTTTAAGTGTGCAGTTCCGTGGGATTAGCTCCATTTACATTGCTGTGGGGCCAGCACCCCATCCGTCTCTGACCCTTTCCGTCTTGCAGAACTGAAACTCTGCCCCCATTCGGACACTAACTACCCCCCCGCCCCCCAGCCCCTGGCAGCCGCCGGTCTCCCTTCTGTCTCCGTGAGTTTGACTATTTGGGTGTACACAGATCTCTTTGAGTCTCTGCCTTCAAATCTTTTTTTTTTAATTAAATTTTTATTGTTATGTTAATCACCATACATTACATCATTAGTTTTAGATGTAGTGTTCCATGATTCATTGTTTGTGCATAACACCCAGTGCTCCATGCAGAACGTGCCCTCCTCAATACCCTCACCAGGCTAACCCATCCTCCCCCCCTCCCCTCTAGAACCCTCAGTTTGTTTTTCAGAGTCCATCGTCTCTCATGGTTTGTCTCCCCTTCCGATTTTCCCCCCTTCATTCTTCCCCTCTTGCTATCTTCTTTTTTTTTTTCTTAACATATATTGCGTTATTTGTTTCAGAGGTACAGATCTGAGATTCAACAGTCTTGCACAATTCACAGCGCTTACCAGAGCACATACCCTCCCCAGTGTCTATCACCCAGTCACCCCATCCCTCCCACCCCACCCCCCACTCCAGCAACCCTCAGTTTATTTCCTGAGATCAAGAATTCCTCATATCAGAGAGGTCATATGATACATGTCTTTCTCTGTTTGACTTATTTCGCTCAGCATAATACCCTCCAGTTCCATCCATGTTGTTGCAAATGGCAAGATCTCATTCCTTTTGATGGCTGCATAATATTTCATCGTATATATATACCACCTCTTCTTTATCCATTCATCTGTTGATGGACATCTTTCTGCCTTCTAATCTTTGGGGTAGATACCCAGAGGTGGCATTGGGGGATCAAATGGTAATGCTGTGTTTACTTTTTTGAGGAACTGCCATACCGTTTGCCACAAGGGTTCCAAATTCTCCACATCCTCGCAACACCTGTCGCTTTCTGTTCTTATTTATTTATTTATTTTTAATCTTTGATGATGGCCATTCTAATGGGTGTGAAGTGGTTTTGATGAGCATTTCCTGGGGAAATTCGTTTTAATTAGTTATTTGTTTTAAGCCACAGAATCTGTAGTCCAGAGCTTGTGCAGTGTGGCCTGGTGGGTAAGGGTGCCGGATCCGGTGTGTGACGGCCTGAGGGAGCATCCCAGCGCTCACAAGTCTGGGCTGTATCGTGCCAGGGAGTCACAGCCGCTCTGAGCCTCAGCGTCTTTACCTGCTGGGTGGGGTTCATCATAACTCCTTCCACAGCGGTTGGCTGGAGGAAGCCAGAAAAGCTCTCAGCACAGCTCCTGGTATGCAGGAAGTGCTCAGAAATGGTAGCCGTGTATACAGAAGCCCAGTGCGTGAAGCAGTTGGCCAGGGTTGAGCTAGCCTTCCAGTCCCTTTCCTTATCACCTGCTCTCCCCCACATAGCTGACATCCTGCCCCCATGTGCAGCATCTCTAGTGGAGAGGAGCCCGCTTTGAGCCATGTACTGAGTAGTTTCCAGGCTCCCTCTCCGTGCTGGAGCCCAAGTCAATCACTGGAGCTCACCGAGCCCCTTCCCAAGTCTCAGTTAGAAAAAACGGTGTCACTGCATCACTGTCCGCCCTTGGGAGTGAATTCGAGGCTCTTGGCCCACGCTCATTCTTTCCAGGTGCTCACATCTGTGCGGGGGTCCCACCCTGAAGGCTCAGTTAGGGACAGACAGAGCAGGACACCTGGGTGAGCACAGAGCTTCCATCTGCCCAGCTCAGCTGCTTCTGGGAGAGACTCCTCTGGGGTGTAGGGAGGTCTGCTGCCTCTGGGAATTTGAGCCAGTGGGGAAGTGTTATCATTACTGAGAACATGGAAGTGTTTGGAGGAAAGGGGATGTCTTTTTTTTTTTTAAAGATTTTATTTATTTTTATTTGAGAGAGAGAGAATGAGAGACAGAGAGCACGAGAGGGAAGAGGGCAGAGGGAGAAGCAGACCCCCTGCTGAGCAGGGAGCCCGATGCGGGACTCGATCCCGGGACTCCAGGATCATGACCTGAGCCGAAGGCAGTCGCTTAACCAACTGAGCCACCCAGGCGCCCCGAAAGGGGATGTCTTGAACTTCATTAAATGTGCTTGCCCTTTGCAATTTGAACAGAGCAAAAAGTATTTTGCACTAGAGTGCAACAAATTCCCCGATAAGTCAGGAAGCTTGGGAGGAGAGAGAGGCCGGGGCAGGACATGGGTCCCTTTCTTTCCAAGGAGCCGGTGGTAACTTTGCAGGGTGACTGGGTTTTGGCTCCCCGCCAGGAGTTTCTGTTTAGTGTGCAGGAACAAGCCTTACAGAAAGGAATGGTATCTGCACAGGGCAGTTGCGGAGCTGCAGAAACAGGCAGGCTCACCGAGGAGGCTTGAGCTGGGCTCTGGGGCAGGAGCAGAGAGAAGGGAAGGGCTGGCTCAGAAGAAGGGCAGAGACCAGGCCTGAGCTGGTGAGATTTCAGAGGGTACCAGAGCTGCCCAAGGTGGTGATGCTGCGAAGAAATTCTTCCTGGGGGGAAGGGTTGCTGCAGAAAGTTCCTCAGTTATCTGCTGAGGAGCGGGGCCTGGGAGACCCTTTATGGCATGCAACAGCTATTTACGGAGCACTGCTTTTGGTCCTAAAAGGCTCAGTAGTGAAGCAGTCAACCTAGACTCAAGTTGGGGTCACAGGGACTCACGCCAGGCTGGTCAGGGAGTACAGCCTGGAGGAGGTGATGTGTGAGCTGGGCCGTGGAGCTGGATGCATAGAAGTTTAGATGAACTATGGAGTGAGGGGCAGAGGTGGGACAGAGGGCGACTGGGGGTGTAGGTCTAGGCAGAGGAAATAGTATGTGCAAAGCTCTAATGGTGAGCCGGTGTGGGAGGTTCTGAGAACCTCCAATGGTGAGCCGTGGTGCGGGAGGTTCTGAGAACCTCCAATGGTGAGCCGTGATGCGGGAGGTTCTGAGAACCTCCAGTGGTGAGCCGTGGCTGCAGTGGGAGGTTTCCTGTGGTGGTTGTGTAGGTCTAAGTTGAGTTGAAGAAGGAAGCAGGGCCAGGTTGTGCTAGGCCTTTTAATTTCATAAGCCTGGTGAAGGAGTTTGAGCTTTATCTTGAGGACAGTGGGGAGCCAATGGAGGGTGTGAAGCAGAGGGGCGACACGATAGACATGCCTTTTTGATAAAGGACTCTGTGGAGACTGGATGGGTGGGGGCAAGACATGAGTCAGGTGCCCGTATGGCCCTCCTCCACTCCAGGCTGACTCTATTCCAGGGTAGAAATGGAGGTCAGAGCTAAGGTGATGGAAGTAGAAAGGAGAGGAGTATAAAGTGCTTTTTTTCCACTGCACAACTCCAGGGGGCACCATTCTCACAGACCACAGTGTGAATAATACACCTTAAATTGGACAGTGTGCATCCTATACAGCCCTCTGTGGCATCCCTGAATGAACAGATTGGAGACTGAAGAGGATCAAGAAGATAAATGATGGTGGTTGATTGAATATGTGGGAAGGAATAGAGAAGAGTCATAAATGGCTGCCAGGCTTCTACTTCTCTAGGGGATTAGGGGATATTGGTGCCATTCAGCGAGTCAGAGGACAGGGAAAGGGAGCGGGTTTGGGAGACGTGACTGGGAGAAACTGGGAAAGCAGTGGGAAGCAAGGGACTTTGTGGGTGTGGGCACAAAGCCCTGGAGAGCAGGGACTCTTCCCACCTTGCGGCTCCTGGCTCCTAGCTGGGCACATGGTGGCCTCTCGGGCCTCCCCCAGGGGCTGGCTGATCCAGGCTCCTGAAGGCAGTTAGTGTTCGACATGGTGGATAGCTTTGGGGTCAAGAACCAGCAGCCAGGGAAATAAATGCTGCACCAGAGCCCTCAAGGGACATCTTACGTTGTCTCCATGGTGACCCCAAACAGAGAACCCAAGAGGGTATCAGGTCATTATAAGGTCACTCACACCACTGCTGGGACAGATGCTTAAAAGGAAAACCCAAAGAACCTGGTGGTGGAACTGAACGCAGCCCTTTTCTTTTCTTTTCTTTTCTTTTCTTTTCTTTTCTCTTCTCTTCTCTTCTCTTCTCTTCTCTTCTCTTCTCTTCTCTTCTCTTCTCTTCTCTTCTCTTCCCTTCCCTTCCCTTCCCTTCCCTTCCCTTCCCTTCCCTTCTTCTCTCCTCTCCTCTCCTCTCCTTTCTTCTCTTTTCTTTTCTTTCTTTTTTTTCCCGCTAAATGCCATCAATCTCGTTTTGTGTGTAGTTAGGCATCTTGAGAGGAGGAGCCACCCTTGTGAGCCTGGGGTTTGGCTTACCAGCCTGGGCAGGGGTCTCCTGACTGGGGAGACACAGTACGCACCTCTTGTTTTTATTCGGGAAGTTGCTCAACCCCACACTTTCCCCGGGGCCACCCACTCACTGATCTGCAGAGAACATTAAAAACATCCATGAAGGGCGCCTGGGTGGCTCAGTTGGTTAAGCGACTGCCTTCGGCTCAGGTCATGATCCTGGAGTCCCGGGATCGAGTCTCGCATCGGGCTCCCTGCTCAGCAGGGAGTCTGCTTCTCCCTCTGACCCTTCCCCCTCTCATGCTCTCTCTATCTCATTCTCTTTCTCAAATAAATAAATAAAATCTTAAAAAAACAAACAAACAAACATCCATGAAAGAGACATTGCAGATTTTGTTGGCCATGAACCTCAAAGATGAATTTTCCTATCACATTTTATGAGTTTGGGTTTTAAAGCCTCTATAATGCAGGGCTGTCCCTCTCCAGTGCCCATGAACTTCCTCCTAAGGTGATGATTTGTGTTGTTAATTCAGCCAGGAGAAGACCTTGGACCATACTGGATCACTTAGCGTATGGAACTGATAGAGGTGATTATCTCTCTTTCTCTTTTTTTTTCATGGGTGGCAAAGGGGAGATTTTGCTGTCTTCCTTGAACTTCTTAGCTTACTGATGGGATCCTCTGTGGGGAACGTGGGTGGGGATCCCAGGCAGGCGGGGATGCTATGGTCCCCAACAGTATCCAAAGACCCTGAGGGTTTTAAAGGGACCTCTAAGAGGAGTAGGTGGTAAGATGAACAAAACCGTAGATTGTTGGAGCTGGACAAAGCCTTTGGGATCGTTTGCCCCAGTTTGTTAAATTTGCAGATTGAGAACCAAAGCCTGAGGTTTTACTCAAGGTTATCCAGCGGCTTCTAACACTTAAAAATAATTCTTTAATTTACAAAACGGAAGGCTCTTTTTGGATAAATGGGGCAGTGAAATGAAACGCAAGTCTCCATTTGTGGCCTAATAATAACCCAAAAGTTTTCTCCTGCCCTAAATTAAGAATCCTCATTAACGAAGAGGGCTTTTGTCTGCAAGAAGCCACAAAGCATGGCCTGTTTTCCCCCCTGCTTACAAGGACAGCGGCAATTACAGCTCCTGGTTTAGGCAATGATTTTTTTTTTTGTGCCTTCAATGTGCTTCCAAGAGATTAGAGTCACTAATGAGACACTAATGATCCCACTCCCAAACTTAACTAGAGCTTACTCCTGCCTTTGCTGAGAGAGGTGAAGAGACTTTTTTCCCTCCTTCTCCTAACCTGTGGTTATGAAAGCCAGCAGACTAAAGCCCAAGCACTGGGATAAAATGACGACTCCGAGCAAGGGCACACAACCCCAGACAACGGGCATGCATTTGGTAGGCTTTGGAAACCTGGTTCTCCCTCTGTTGGCCATGTGTTTTTTTTCTGTTGGAGGATGCATGACCTGAAAAAGATCTACTCCATCATTCTGTTTACCTGGCTTGGCCTCAGAGTGAGAGCGCTCTTCCCCGTGTCCTCATGGACATTTGCTTTGAAACAAAGGCCCATCCTTTCCCTTGATGCACGGACAGTGTGGTTTGTTTTCCTTTCTCGGCAGAAGCTGCTCTAAATCTGCCCAACCTATAAAATCTCTAGCTGAGTGTTTGGCCCACAGCAGGTGCCCAGCCCAACTGCTTTAGTTTGGGTTCCCCCAGAGACGCGCTGTAGGGAGCTGGGGGGAATGAGACTGGGGGGCAGGCAGCCAGCGAAGGGGTGTCTTGAGGCCAGCTCCCCCTACACCCCTTACAGGCAGCTGGAGCTCCATCCCGTGGAAAAGGTGGGATGTAGTGGAGGGTTATCCCGTCCGAGGGGCAAGGGAGCTGGGGTGTTTATACCCCAGCTTGTCAGTGGTTGGTCGAGGGCTGGGGGGTATTGGTTCCTTGATTGCCTGCCAGTCTCCTGCAGTGTTGAGAAAGCCCTCAAGTGAAGAGATGGCACTGGTATTGGCCGTCGGCCAGAGCCCGGACCCACGGCAGAGGGGCAGGGAATGGACGGGAGCTATCACGTCATTCATTATTCTGTTAGCTATTTATCTCTCTGTTTCTATCTATTGTTTTCCTCCCATTTCTCTCTCTAATTTTTTGCCTTGCTGTTAAATTTTGTTCTACAAACTTTGACTCATTTCCAGCCACTGTTATCAACTGAGATTCTGCTCCAAGCTCTGTATCTTCCCTTGATTTGCCAGGGATGCCACAACACCCTGGGTATGACCTGTGGTTTTCTTTAAGTTTCTTGCAAGAATGAGCTAGAATGTAGAAGTGGGTTGCTGTGGATCTCACGCATGCCCTCTGCCACCAGGATGGAAGCTGGGAGTGGATCCCATTGATACTTTAAAAAATGGTCTTCTAGCTGTTCCTCCTGCACCTTGAGGATCTTCATGGTCCTCCAACTGCCTCAATGGCTTGGAAGAGGAAGTCAGAATACACAGCTGGGGTGTCCTTTGGACTTCCAGTATCCTAAGCCAGTTACAGAACCTTCTGGAAAACACCCTGGGACTTGCTGCCCACCTCAAGCATGTCTTCAGGAGCTTGGTGGTGGGCTTCTACTTGGAGAGTCGAGTCCTGCCCCGTCCAGGGTGGGTGGCTTAGGTGAGAGTGGGATCTCACAGCGGCTTTCTGTGAGCAGGCTCTACCTTAGGCCTGACCAAACATCCATGACCAACGTGTAGGAAGATGCTGTTCTGCCAACAGACACATGAAAAAGTGCTCAATATCGCTCAGCATCAGGGAAATCCAAATCAAAACCTCAATGAGATACCACCTCACATCAGTCAGAAGGGCTAAAATTAACAAGTCAGGAAATGACAGATGTTGGCGGGGATGCGGAGAAAGGGGAACCCTCCTACACTGTTGGTGGGAATGCAAGCTGGTGCAGCCACTCTGGAAAACAGTGTGGAGGTTCCTCAAAAAGTTGAAAATAGAGCTACCATACGACCCAGCAATTGCACTACTGGGTATTTACCCCAAATATACAAAAGTAGGGATCTGAAGGGGTACGTGCACCCCGATGTTTATAGCAGCAATGTCCACAATAGCCAAACTGGAAAGAGCCAAGATGTCCATCAACAGATGAATGGATAAAGAAGATGTGGTATATATATAATGGAATATTATGCAGTCATCCAAAGGAATGAGATCTTGCCATTTGCAACGATGTGGATGGAACTGGAGGGTATTATGTTGAGTGAAATAAGTCAAAAAGAGAAAGACATGTATCATATGATCTCACTGATATGAGGAATTCTTAATCACAGGAATCAAACTGAGGGTTGTTGGAGTGGGGGGTGGGGTGGGAGGGATGGGGTGACTGGGTGATAGACACTGGGGAGGGTATGTGCTCTGGTAAGCACTGTGAATTGTGCAAGACTGTTGAATCTCAGATCTGTACCTCTGAAACAAATAATGCAATATATGTTAAGAAAAAAAAAAAAAGAAGAAGAAGAAGAATGTAGCGGGAGGGGAAGAATGAAGTGGGGGAAATTGGAGGGGTAGACGAACCATGAGAGACGATGGACTCTGAAAAACAAACAGGGTTCTAGAGGGGAGGGGGGTGGGAGGATGGGTTAGCCTGGTGATGGGTATTGAGGAGGGCACATTCTGCATGGAGCACTGGGTGTTGTGCACAAACAATGAATCATGGAACACTTCATCTAAAACTAATGATGTAATGTATGGGGATTAACATAAGAATAAAAAAAATGTAATTAGCTAAAAAAAAAAAAGAAGATGCTGTTCTGGAACCCGAGAGCCACGGAATCTGGCCTGGGGGGTGGCTGCCCCATCTCCACGTCTCCATGCTGACTGCCCCCCCCACCAATTTGTCCGTCCTGCCTCTGCTCCGTGATAACAACTGTCTGAGGTTGGGCTCCCCCAGAAGTGGACTCTGAGAAGGGATCTGAGTGCACGTGGTTTATTTGTGGGGGGCGGGGAGTCTTAGGAAGTGTGTGACAGAAGGGAAGTGAGTCCGTTCAGGGCAGGCTCAAGAGCTGTTGTGACCGTGGACACTTGGGGCGCAGTCCTCCTGACAGTCTCTGGGAGATTGTGCCAAACATACTACGACCCCTCAGCCCTCCCCGTGCCCCCGGGGGCAGAGAAGCTGGGGTCTCTGTCCCCAGCTCCTGTCCTGCACTGGTTGAGGGTGGAGAGGGTTCCTCACCCTAGGCAGAGAGCCCCGGTAGTCACGGGTGAGAAGGGCTTGTGTGTTCTAGAATGCTGGGTGCTGGGCACCTGTGTCTGCCCCAGGGACCACGACGGGGGTTTGAACCTCTGCTGTGTGCCAGGTACTCTTCACGGGCTCACCTGTCTGACTCTTCTCCCAGAGGAGGAAAGAAGAGTCAGCAGCTTGCTCAAGGTCACGCAGCTCCTACAGTGGCTGGATGCAGAGCCCCCGCAGCTGGTGTCTTCTTTGAGGTGTCCTGTCTGGCCTCTGGCTCAGGGCAGCGGGCCCTCTTTGGCATTGGCATTGGCCTTGTGAGCTGCTTCCCTGGGGAGCTGCACTACTTCTCATCTTGGCTCCAAAGGGCGTGTGTTAGACACAAGGCAGGGTCGCTAGTAAGCCCACTCTTCTGATGAGGTCCTTGAGGTTGAGAGTTACGAGGTCTGCCCAAAGCCCACAGTCAGCGAGGCAAGGAACAGGCTCCCGGGTCACTTGATTCTGTGGCGTGTCTTCACTGTGTTGGGGTGTGGCCAAATAGACGCTCCATCCCCTGCCGGGTGAGTGTGAATTGGGGACATTTCGGTGGTGGACAATATGGTTAATGTCTATCAAAATTACAAATGCACATGGCCACAGACCCAGTAATTCCACTTCTGGGAGGTTATCATGCAGAGACACCCGCCTGCGTGTGAAATGGTTTATATACTTCGTGGGTCCCAGCAGCATTGTTTGCGCTTGTAAAAGATTGGAAATCGCCTAAATGACCATCAGTAGGAGCCTGGCCAAAGTGGGTGTGGGACATCCATGCAATGAAATCCCAGGCCGCCATGAGAAAATGAGGAAGCCGGCTGCGTATTTGTTTGTTAGAGAAAAAACCCGAGGGGCAGAGCAGTGTGTGTCAAGAAAGAAAATGTGTGTGTGTTGGATTGCTGTTGTGTCCTGGTAGGGGACCCACAATACAGGAGACCCAGCATCAATTGTTCTGGGAGGGGCACTGGGAGGTTGGGGTCAGGCGGGAATACCCTTTAGTGTCTTTTGAATGTCAGATCGTGTGGCTATTGGGTACCTACTCAAAAATAAATGAAATAAAAAAAAAATCAGTGTGTTCTTTCTGTTGTATTGCATTTCACCCTGAAGTCCCAGGTTCCCTATCTGTTAAATGAAGAAAGTAGTAATTGTTTTAGAGAGCAATGACTCCTATGTCTGTTCCTTTAGAGCACTTACCACCGCCCTAATATGTTTAATTTTGGGGGCGGTCAACTTGATCTCGCTCCTCTGCTCGAGAAGAACCACAAGGGCAGGAACTGGGTATTACTGGCCCACCACCATTCTATCTCTGGGACCTGCATTTGGCGGGTGCTAGACAAAAAGATTCTCTGGAATAATAAATGAATGAAAGCACTCTGTTCATGAGAACATGCTCTTTGTCTTTGTTATTATTATTTGTAGCATCAAAGTGCAAGAGGCAGCTGTGCAGAGGCTCCGGTGGTCTAGGTTCAAATCCCAGCTCTGCCACTTATTAGCTGTGTGACCGTGGAAGAGTCACTTAACCTCTCTGTGCTTCAGGTTGTTCATTAGCAAACTGGGAGCTGTGGAAGTACCAACCGCATAGGATTGCTGTGAGGGTACAAAGAGTTCATACCTATAAGCACTTAAAACAGCACCTGTAGGGGCACCTGGGTGGCTCAGTCGTTAAGCATCTGCCTTCGGCTCAGGTCATGATCCCAGGGCCCTGGGATCGAGCCCCGCATCGGGCTCCCTCCTCAGCAGAGAGCCTGCTTTCTCCTCTCCCTCTGCTGCTCCTCCTGCTTGTACTTTCTCTCTGTCAAATAAATAAATAAAATCTTAAAAAAAAAAACAAAACAGCACCTGTAATCTGTAAATGTGAGATATTATTATTTGCCATAATTTGATACTTTTCTCTATAAAAATCCTCATCGCTGTGATTCTGGCAAAACTTCTTGTAGAATTTGGGAAGAGCTTTAGATGAGTAGGAATACTTCTTTGCTTGTTCCTCCTTTCAATTCTTTCTTTCCTGGTACATTAGAGTGGCTCATATCTGAGTGGTCTCTCTTATTTTTCCAGAGAAGACCATCAGGGAACAAAGGCCCCCTAATTTAGAGGACAGTCGGCCTCCGGGTTGTGCAGGGATTGTGTGTTTGGGGGGTGTGGCTCTTTTGTTCTTTTCTTTCTCAACACCTGAGTCTGCAGAGTCCCCGAGAAACCCCTGGGCTCTCTGCTAGCCTTTCCCAGGAAGCTGCGCCCTTCTCATTTCCCGCAGGGGCCGCTGGGCCCGGGGCTGCCTCTCCCTCCGCGGGGGCCTGGGCCTGGGGGGGATGAAGTCAGCCCAGGAGGCCTGGAGAGCAGCAGGGCGCCTAGAAAACCTCTGCTTTCTGTTTGAGCCGGTGTGAAAAGAGACACTTTGGCTGCCAGCTTCCTGATTGTTATTGGGGAAAATTGTGGCTTGAGTGGCCTTGATGGAGGCGCACAAAGGACGTGGACAATTGGGGCCTGAACGGCCCAGGGCAGCTCCGTGGGGAGTGGGGCTGGATCCGTGGGGAGCTGGGCCGCGCTGATCAAAGAGCAATGGAAGAGTGGCTCTGAGGACATGTTCACAGCGGCTGCCTGCATTCTGATGGGCTCCTGCTGGCGCCCTGACCCCCTCTCGTTCCCGAGTGTTCACTCTCTTCTCTGACTGCTCGGAGGATGTAGGGACGGCCTGCTGCCCTCGCCCTCCTGAGCCCCTTTCAACTCATGGCTTGCACGGCAACCACCGTGCTCAGAGTGATGCTGGAAAGTTCTCTTGCCGCTGGGAGGCCAGGTGCTGGTGCGAGACGGCTCATTAGTGCCTGGCATTCTCCACCCAGACGTCTGTGTGTTTGAAGTGTCTCCTTGAGATGGCGGGGCTACCTTGGGTTGACTCATTGGAACTTGAGCAGGTGGTCATGACAGCCAAACTTGGAAGACGGCAGGGGCTGTGCACTCCAGTGCTTGGGCTCAGAGGCTGAAATTCATCTCCTTTCTACTCAGGACTCTCTAGGCTCATGTGCCTTTCATCTTGTTTCCTGACCCAGGATAGCGTCTTATCACAGTAAAATGCACCCTCAGTGTTCACCCAAACCCCGTGGTGCTCAGCCATATGGAAACAGTGGTATAAACAAAATCACCACTGTGTTTCAGAAACTGAGGACAGGGACAGTAGGTTGACAGTAGCCTGAAGGGGAGAGAAGAAACCCAGCCTCTTCAAATTTTAGGATTTAGCTCCTTATCTGCTGGATCCTGGGGGCAGGATGAGGAAGAGCCAGAATGTCGGTTGGTGGCTGTTTCCCTTTGTTTTGAAGTTCACTGTACTACAGGGGTCATAAAAAAGAAGGAAAATTTCCAGAACTTGATCTTCCAGCTTTTTAAAATAAGAAACGAAACAAACAAAACCCCCTCCCAATCCCTCCTCTCTGCATCTTACCTCCGAAAAGCAAACCAGAAGTAAAGGCCACATACTGCTAGGTTGTAGGCTGTATCTGGCTCACTGATGTGTTTTATTTGGCCCCCACAATATGTATGTTATTATTATTATTATTATTAATTTGAGCCAACATTTAAACACTGGGGGATTTCAAATAACTCTCCAGAAAATCTGGAGTCCATGACCATGCTCAAGTTGCAAAACTAGATGGAGCCATGAAGTTATAAGGGGCTCATCGGCCTCTTACTATCCCATTCCCTGTTGTCTTGGCTGGTCTCTCACCCCTGTAGGCATCTGAGTTTGCTATTTCTGATGTAAAAGTCCTGGCAACCAGCTGTCGTCACAGTATTTTTCTGGAATAAGCTTTCTGGAGCAGTGGGAGCATGGCGCCAGTATTCTTGGATTCTTCTCCTCCAGATTTGTCTTACCCACTCAACTTTTCTTGACTGGATTTATTAACCCTTTTTCTGTATTCATGTTAAGCCTGGCAAACAAACTTCCACTTGAGTCTCCCTGGCTTAAAGAAGTTTGCTATTTGATTTTAAATTATGAGGCTTTGTAAATTTATGAATGTTCTGATTTGAATGCTTTTGAGAAAGTGGGAAGCTCTTGAGTTTCAGATTTGTTCTACAGCCTTATGGCCATGTAGACTTAGTAACTTTTTCCAGGAACACGTCTGTTTCATCCAAATTATATTTATTGACTAACTGTTGCCCTAACATTTTCTTTTTATCCTAACACTTTCTGCAGGATCTGTAGTGATGTCCCCTCTCTCATTTCTGATCCTGGGATTTGTGCCTTTTCTCTTTTTCAATGTTCAAAATAATTTAATGGTTCTTAATATAGCTATGTTTTGACCATGTCTATGTATTCTATGCCTGTCTGTACCATCTTAGATTCCCTCAGTTGCCTCCTTTTTTCTGAAGGCACCAACCACCTCCTGGACCATACTGCAGCCACCACCGGGGCCAACCAGTCACCTGCCCTGAGAGCGCTGGGCCCTCCCCCTTCCCTGTGCCGTGCAGCTGGGCCAACTAGCCATATGCCTGAGTTTTCTGGTTCTTCTTGCCACTCTGGATTTAGAAAAACAGAGGCACCACTGAGGTTGTGGAATCTGGCATCTGCAAGTTCAGGGGAGGGTCACCCTGTGAGGTAAACATTGACTAGTGGGAAACAGGAGACAGGAGTGAACTTGCCAGGGCCAGAACTAGGGGAGGTGAGTGAGGCATTGAAGGTGCAAGGTAAGGAGACACCTGCTCTCAGGGTCATACCTATGCGTCAGGTGTTTCCCTTGCCTTACCCTTTTCTCTCCCCCGGAATTGGCAGATAAACTTCCATCCTTCTTTTGTCCCATGAAGTGTTCTCTGAGGGTCAGTTTCTCCTTGTAGCACGCCTGTGTCTCCATGTGTGGAGTGAATCCACCTGCCTGGTGTCCTGTCGCATCTCTTTGTGGTTTGTAGTAAACAGAGGCAATACTCTGTAATGCTCCTCCTCTTTCCTTTGGTCCTTTCTCCTTTTCCTTACTCTTAAAGTCTAGGGATAATATCCGCCCCACCCCCCTGCCCAACAAAGTATAAATATCTTAATCCTTGCCACAGGTCTGTTTCTTAGAGGATATGGGCTAAGATGGTATGAAAGTCTAAAGACAAAACACTAGATGAATTTGACTTTTATTTTGAATTTTCACCTTTAATGAAATATCGTAATAGAAAAAAATCACTTAATTCTGTTTTTTTTTTTTTTGAGAAGAAAGTATGGGCCATTAATTGATGTTCATAGGCTGAATTTGTTATTTTTTTGGTATATATATATAAATACATATTTATATATTTGTATATTATACATAAGACATATAAAAATTGAGTGACCATTTAAGAATCAGGCCATTTTTACATAAAAATCCAGATTTTTTTACTTCTTTTGGAGCAGGGGAAGGTCTGTAGTATAGGTCAACAATCAGCTGGTTTGGGCATCGGCTGCCCCCTTTAGATGGAGTGGGCATGCACACGCCAGCTGGATGCGGTCCCAGCACTCCACAGGAACAAATATGCTCCTACGCATGGCCCCTCTCTCCTCATTTATGGAATGTGCCTCCCTCCTTATGGGCATTTGAGTTTAAAGTCTCCAGGGTAAAGGGAAATTCAGCTAGAAGTCTTGTTGGGATAGGAATTGCTTCTCAGAAGGCTTCTATACACCGTGGCTCATGGCTTATAGATTGCTGACTCATCTGGTTCATTTAGAAGTGTTCTTTGATCAACGGTGGGAGTCAGATCAAGTAATATGGAACACATGCCAAGATCCCTTTTGCATATGCTGGGAGGGCTCTTTCTTTTTTTTTTATTCTTATGTTAATCTCCATACATTACATCATTAGTTTTAGATGAAGTGTTCCATGATTCATTGTTTGTGCATAACACCCAGTGCTCCATGTAGAATGTGCCCTCCTCAATACCCACCACCAGGCTAACCCATCCTCCCACCCCCCTCCCCTCTAGAACCCTGTTTGTTTTTCAGAGTCCATCGTCTCTCACGGTTCATCTACCCCTCCGATTTCCCCCGCTTCATTCTTCCCCTCCCGCTACCTTCTTCTTCTTCTTTTTTTTTCCTTAACATATATTGCATTATTTGTTTCAGAGGTACAGATCTGAGATTCAACAGTCTTGCACAATTCACAGCGCTTACCAGAGCACATACCCTCCCCAGTGTCTATCACCCAATCACCCCATCCCTCCCACCCCACCCCCCACTCCAGCAACCCTCAGTTTGTTTCCTGCAATTAAGAATTCCTCATATCAGGGCGCCTGGGTGGCTCAGTTGGTTAAGCGACTGCCTTCGGCTCAGGTCATGATCCCGGAGTCCCGGGATCAAGTCCCACGTCGGGCTCCCTGCTCGGCGGGGAGTCTGCTTCTCCCTCTGACCCTCCTCCCTCTCATGCTCTCTCTCTCATTCTCTCTCTCTCTCAAATAAATAAATAAAAATAAAATCTTAAAAAAAAAGAATTCCTCATATCAGTGAGATCATATGATACATGTCTTTCTCTGTTTGACTTATTTCACTCAACATAATATGGGAGGGCTCTTTCTAACAAAATGACAGTGTTGTTGAGAGCTCTGGAAGCAGAGAGAGGGAACTGTCAACACCAGGAACACTGTAAGAAATTTGGCAACAAAGCCTCTGAGAATTAGAGTGTGTGTGTGTGTGTGTGCATGTGCACGTACATGTATATACACATACTACATATTAGCATATATATAATATTGTACTACATATCATATCGTATGCACTAGTATGTATATGTATATATACTATATACCATATATGGTGGCATATATGTTGGTGTGTATATATAAATAGTATTGTATGAATTTCGTGATGCCTCTTGGAGTAAGGCACTGAGCCACTGGTTCTCAGTTGGTGAGTGTAAATCGCTGGCCAATGGAGTGATGCTTGTTTCAGGATGTGCTACACCTGCCTCGTTGTCAGTCTCCTTCACATTCTTTCTCTTCTTGGTTTCACTCCCTGGCTGTCTTCCACCTCTACCCGATCTCCAAGCAACCCAGATGAGTTGTAGAGAAACAGCGTGTGGAAACTCCCAGGTTATTATGTCACTTCTTCCTTCTCAATGACTGACACCACTCCCTTGGAGTTGAGAGTGGTACTTTAATATTTTCAAAGCGCTTGCACATCTTTCATCTCATTAGATCCCTCTAAGAGACCCGTGAGGAGAGAGCAGGCAGAACCTCGACTTGAGATGGAAAGTGAGTCACAGAGAAGCTAAGTGATTTGTCCCCTCCTGTCAGCAAGTCAGTAGAAGGGCAGGGATTCGGCTCAGGCCTCCAGTGGTTCCCCACTTGACTCCCAGCCTGTCAACTGGTGACATTATCTGACTTTAATTCTTCAGCCAGGCTGAGGGAAGCAGTATTTTTACAAACTGTGGGATGCAACCCAATTGTAAAATCGATTTAATGGTGAAACCAGTTTTTACAAATGAAATGGAATAGAATAGTTATCAAAGCACATTGCATACAGAGATAAGGATTGTTTAATGAAATGTTAGGTGTATGTCCACTGCTATTTTGATTACCTGGGCTCTGGCTGTTGCTTGGTCAAGAACAGATTCACATTCCTTCCCATGTGGATTTTTGGATTCTGTGAAGCCTCGTCAGATACTTCTGCCTGAGTTGTAAGGAGGTTAGATTTTAGTGACAGATTGTCGGGACATGCTGCTCTTGCACATTTGATAATCCAGGGCAGGAATGCACCTCACAGATGACAGAACTTCCAATATACCTATAATATTGGACTAAAAAAACAACAACCCGGGCGCCTGGGTGGCTCAGTTGGTTAAGCGATTGCCTTCGGCTCAGGTCATGATCTTGGAGTCCCGGGATCGAGTCCCGCATCGGGCTCCCTGCTCGGCGGGGGGTCTGCTTCTCCCTCTGACCCTCTTCCCTCTTGTGCTGTCTCTCATTCTCTCTCTCAAATAAATAAATAAAATCTTTAAAAAAAAAAAACCAAAAAAACAAAACAAAACAAAAAAACACAACAACCCCCCAAACAACCCAAAACCCAAAACTGGAAGACTGTATTCCTGCTTAGAAAGGCTAGAACCAAAAAGATCATACATAAATTACTAGCTACTAGCACCATGCTAACCTATGGTTTTAAAGAAAGAGTAACTTTTTAATACTCTGCTGTGAACATTGGAGAAATAAATGCATGGACCTCAGAGCAACGGGTGGAAGACGCGGTGTGGGGCAGAAGCGTGGGGCAGGAAGGGGGCAGGAGTAGATATAATTCAGGGAGTAAATGTGACTTACAGCTGAGAAGGAGGCCAAAGTCCATCCTGAGAGGGCTATCTCATGACCAGGGGAGTTGGGAAGGGGTGGAGGGGCGGAGGACAGGTCAGGACACAGAGACCACGAGGAAGTGGGGAGGGTATTGAGGAGCTGTTCCTCACAAGTGTTGCCCAGTGGGCTTACAGGCAGTTTCCATTGAATATCTGGACCAACGGTTACAAGTGTGAATGATTTAAGTAGTCCATTTACATTGGGTCATTGAGAAAAACCAGTAAAACGGAAGCCAATCAATCAAGAAAGGTGGTTAATAAATAATAAATATACTTTTAATGTGGAGTGCTCTAATTGACTGCCTGTTTGCCTAACTTTTCTTGCAGATATCCAGGGGGAAAATCACATAGTCATAAATCATACTCAGTCAAAGGCAGAATATTCTTTTAAGGACATAGCAGCTTCCATCTGTGGTTTTTACTATGTGTGCCCAAGTATTTTCCTCTGTGGGATCATATTTCTGAAATGGCGTGGAAGTCAATGGGAAAATGTGATGATTTACAAATATTTCTTTTTTTCTAATTTATTATTTATTTATTTATTAAAAAAATTTTTTTTTTAAGATTTTATTTATTTGCGAGAGAGAGAATGAGAGACAGAGAGCATGAGAGGGAGGAGGGTCAGAGGGAGAAGCAGACTCCGTGCTGAGCAGGGAGCCCGATGTGGGACTCGATCCCGGGACTCCAGGATCACGACCTGAGCCGAAGGCAGTCGCTTAACCAACTGAGCCACCCAGGAGCCCCTACAAATATTTCTTTTACATAAAAAATTTTCAACTGGCAACCTAAGAAACCAGTGATGATGAAGTCCATAACAATGGCAGAATGATGATGGATTGCTCGCGTGCGCATGTGAAGGAAAAGTGACAGTAGAGGAAGAGAGAGAATGACTGGGACCCATAGAGAAGTAGGGGCTGGGGGTGTGGAGGCAGGAGCAGACAGAGACAGACTCCTACAGACCAGAGAAGGGGCATGATTTCCTGGAAACCCAACCTTCTTCAATCCTCCTGGTAACTTTCCTTCCTCCAGCATTGAACCCTATGGCTCCCCACTTGAAACCCCAGGGCTCCCCAACAAAAACTTGATTTCTTCATCTAATCTGACTTATTAAACTCAGATTCACATAAATAACATGAAGCATTTTTATATACATAAAATATATTAAAACATATACATAAATATGCAAATAATTATAAATATATAAAATATTCATGTACTCTACGGACCTCAAACCATCCCAGGTCTCTTACTGAAAGGACAGTAGTGGTGTTGCTGGTCACATATGCACACATGGCTGGTGATACCCTCCTCTTCTGCTTTCAGTTGTATTTTCCTTCCCCTGTTGACCCTCTGGCTGACTTCACTTCCCTTGGCTACACTGAGCCCTCAAGATGATGATGGTGGAGCTGTCCAGGAGAAGGTCATAGTCATGTTTGGACTGAGGAGAGGGTTGGGGGATGGTGGGGATGGGAGTGTTGAGTGGAAAGCAACAGCAATGCTAACAGGTACAGTGGTTATCCTAAGTAATGGATTTTAAAAAATGAGATCTTGGGCGCCTGGGTGGCTCAGTTGGTTAAGCGACTGCCTTCGGCTCAGGTCATGATCCTGGAGTCCCGGGATCGAGTCCCGCATCGGGCTCCCTGCTCGGCAGGGAGTCTGCTTCTCCCTCTGACCTTCCTCCCTCTCATGCTCTCTGTCTCTCATTCTCTCTCTCTCAAATAAATAAATAAAATCTTTTTTAAAAAAAATGAGATCTTTGTTCTTGGGTCGTGCTTCATCATGGTGTTCAAAGACAAAGTAGGTGAACACGGAGATAGCCAGATTCATGGTCTGTGTCATGCGTCCATGCTAGGTGTCCTGAATTCCCTCAGCATTCACTGTCTCTAAAGACAATGCCCCAAACAAGATTCCAAGCCTCTTTTAGCTAATAGTGAGCCCCTGATGCATAAAAAATGCCTAAGTTAATTTTCGTAACATCTACCTTTGGCTTTCTCATACTGAAAAGCCATTCCCTGCTGTATAATTTCTTTGGCTAAATTCAAATTTTAGCTTTTATTTTGTTTGCTTCCACTCTTTTCTGGTCAGTTTGGTTAGGTAACTCAATCACTTATGGCTGAAAGCCCTCATTTGCTTGCTCAGAAGGCTTGGAACGAGGGGAGAGAAGAATGAGTCCAGGAACAGTTTGTGACAGATATTAGACCTCTGAGCTGTGCGATTCTGACAATGTACCCAACAATACAAATGTGGCTCAGTGGTCCAGACACAGCACAGTCTAATCCTAGCCTGTCGGTGGGGGGATCAATGACTCGGGATGTTGTCTGTGTCCAGTGGTAGAAGGGAAAGCCTCTTGCCCGTGCTCCTGGATGATTTTGTCAGGTATGTATTCCCATCAGAGCTCTTGATAATGTGCACAGGGGCATCTGCTCAAAATAAGAAGCAAGGAGGTGGTGGGAGGAATTCATCCAGTTCTTACCCCAATGTGGAGACATGCTTGGAAGACCCCTTGACTTCTCTTTCATCTTCCTCTCTAAAACATGAGGAATTGGCTGAGATAGGGCTGACTCCTGCCTCTGAGCTCCAAAGGGCAGGAGGCCCAGTGAGTCTGGGGCTCCCAGGCTGCTACCTCAGAGGGGTAGTGCCAGAAAAGTGAGTGCCACGATAAGTCACCAGAGGAGGATTCTGTGTAGTCAGTGGCATTGGGAACTTGTAGAATTCAGGCCTACCAATAAAGGTGGGAAAAGTAATTCTAGACAAAAATGGATGCCTGGTAGTTATATGGTTACTTGGTTTACTGTTTCACATTATTCTGTCTAATTCTCTGTATTGTATCTCTCACAAGATTATTACAATTTTGAAAGCAGAGGTCTGTTAGAGTGAGTGACTCTTGCTGTTTTCTAGTGTGATGATGGACACATGGAATGTGCTAGAAAGATGTGTACACTGATTGGCGAGGCTTTATTCAGATGGTGAAATGTCCTTCCCTCTGATTACAGCTGACCTTAATTTTGACCTGTTGGGGCCAATCTGCAGCCAGGAACACTGCTAATTGCTTTTCACTCCAACAGCTCCTGTGAGATGGACCAGGAGCATTTATCTGTTATAAACCAATGTAGAATTCTGCTGCTTTTCACTTTCTGCTGTTGAGCAGTTGTCAGGCGCCACTGACTCCAAGTCAATTGCTGGGCCTCAAATTTATTGGCTGAGTCATTGGCACCTCTGGATGATTCCCAGTGAGCCAGTCACCCAGAACATGATTTTGAATTAAAAGTTTATATATTGCTTGGAAGGAACATGGCAGTCATGGCCATAGAGGCAGAGAGAGAGAAATGGTAGAGGTTCGCTTCCAGTGGCGATTGGGGTGGGGCATGCAATAGGAATCTTTCCAGCGAGATGGAAGAGCAAAGCTCAGCACATAAATATTTCAATTTGATGCTCATCTAAGATCAAGCTGTTACCCGAAGTTCTCTGATTCCTGGGATGAACTAGCAGGTGGTGTGCTTTTTAGTGTCGACATGTTTGATTTCGAAGACGGGGGATGGCAATGAACCCAGAATGCCACTCTGAAGAGTTTTGGGCTGGTTAGGCAGATCTGAGCCCTCCCAAGATCACCCTCACAATGGACACTGTTGGCCCTCTTGTTTTAGGGCTCAGCACTAAGTAAATGGAAATTTCTGTCATATGCAGGAATTTCACTTAGTGGAGATTAATTTCTTAAGTATTGTGCTGTCTGGAAAGCCTCTGCTGAGGAGACATGAAGTTGTTACCAGTGCTTAGTATCTCAAAGAGAATTAACTTATATGATCCTTTTTATTCATAGGCAGGGCAAGGAGATGGTGGGAGGTAGAGGGAACAGAGGGAAATTAATACTTATTATGGACCTCTGCTGTGCCAAGCATTATGCCAGCAACAATAACCACATACCTCATTGAATCCTCACAAATGTGTGAAAGAACTTTCTTTGACCTCAGAGACAGAGGGTTGAGTTAACGACACCTTATTGTCGGTCAGTGTAATGTCGCTTTCTGATTCAGTTATTTTTATACCTTTTATTTTATCCTCTATGTCCATTCTCCAATCCTCCTAATGGCAACCATTTTAATATGTTTGACATATGTCCTTTTATTTGTACTATTTTGTTGGTGTTTATATTTTATTTTATTTATTTTTTATTTTTATTTTTAAGATTTTATCAGAGAGAGAGAGAGCATGAATGGGGAGAGGGCCAGAGAGAGAGGGAGAAGCAGACCCCGCTGAGCTGGGAGCCCAATGTAGGATTCGATCCCAGGACCCTGATCATGACCTGAGCCAAAGGCAGATGCTTAACCAACTGAGCCACCCAGGCACCCCAGTGTTTATATTTTAAATTTACATTAATGGTGTAGTCGCTAACCTGTTTCATTCTTTTTTTCACCATTATTTAAAAAACTTTTTATTGTGCAAAAATTTCAAACAGTGTCAAAAGTAGAAGAGTGTGACAAACTTCAGTGTACCCATCACTCAAAGTGAAGTATACACTTGTGCACAGAATGAGGTTCAACTTGTGGCCAGTTTTGTTTCATTTGTACCACCATCCCTTTCCATTGTTCACAGATAACTTTGAAGTAAGTCCCAGCATCATACTATTCCATTGATAAGTATACTATATATACCTCTAAAATATAATCATTAAATTATATAATCAATATATTATCATACCTAAAAATTAGAAATAATCACTTAATATCATCAATTATTCAGTCATTGTTCAAATTTTCCCAATTGTCTTGTAATCATTTAAAATTCAAATAAGATTTATACATTGTGATTGGTTGATATGTCTCTTATCTCTTTAAATCTAAGGTTCTCTTTTTAAAGATTTTATTTATTTATTTGTCAGAGAAAGAGAGAGAGAGAGCACAAGTAAGGGAGTGGCAGGCAGAGGGAGAAGCTCAACCGACTGAGCCACACAGGTGTCCCTTAATCTATGGTTCTGCCCTCTGTTCCTAAATAGTTATTTATTGAAGATCAGAGTGTTTATCTTCATGAAGTTTTCCAAAGTCTGGTGATTGTATCTCTGTGGTGTTTTTTCATATGTTCCTCTGCCCTCTTTATTTCCTGTAAATTGGTAGTGAGGTCTAGAAACTTGATCCGATTCACGGTTGTTGTTGTTTGAGCAAGAAATACTTCATAAGTGAAGTTATGGACTTCTATCAAGAGGCACCTAGTGTCTAGTTGTCTCTGTGTTGTTAGTAGTGTTGGTGAGCAATGCCTAGGTCCATGATTTCCTTAGGGGTTTCAAAATAATGATAATCTAATTCTGTCATTCCTTCTTTATTTATTAGCTGGACTATTTCTATAAAGAGAAACTTAGCTACCTTGAGATACAGTTTGTATAGGAAAAGCAAGATAGTGCTTGATTCTTTCCTTTACTTATCAATTTTCAAAATAATGAGCTAGTTCCCCTAAAGATCAATCAATAAGTTTAAAAAATAAGATTATAACCTCATTTATTTAAACATATTTGATTATTTCAATTGTTTACAGTTATTCATACTGATGTTGAAATTGTCCCATCTTTGGCAAATGGGAGCCTCTGCAGGATTTCATTTTTTAGTCATTGTTGAAACTACCTCATTAGTCTTTGATAGTGTCCTTGCTGCCTGGTATGATAAGCTATTCCTGGATCATCTTATATATTTATTGCCCCAGACCTGGAGTCAGCTGTTTCTTCAAGGAGCCCTGGTTCTGATTAGTGGGAGATTGTATTTGAAGTCCACAGCTGGGTGCTAGGCGCACTACGTTTCTATACTTTATCCATATTGCTGCGCATGTCCAGTCTGCTTTTTCCAAGTGCTGCACCATGTTCCATAGTGTGTATTCTCTGCATGGCACAAACCCATTTCTCCACTGTTGGATGGCTGCCAACTTCCTGCTACCACAAAACAACTACAGTGAGCATCTTTGAACATGTCCTCTCATTGACCTGTATGATAGGCCAATGTTATGATCCCTATTTAATTGGGGAGGTCACCAAGCAACGAGGAGTGAGAAAGAAGGTGGGGGAAGAGGGAGGGTGCAGAGAGGGGAGATGAGGCCTAGGGCAGAGTGGGACAGCTTAGAGACTCTATTCCCCTGTGTGTCTCTTGAGTGGAGGCTTCTCTTTCTCCTGTGGTATCCTGCATTCTGGAGGAAGGACAGGGCAGGGGATGGATCAGCCTTCTCCCGGCTCCTCATGGTTGCTCTCCCACCTCCCTTCATGAGTGAGAAACTCTCAGTGCTGTAAGGCTCATGTCATTGGAATATCTCACAGCTCTATGGCTGTGTTTGTTGTCTACACTTTGGGGCTTCTTCTGCACATCCACTGAGGCCTTGGGCAGGTGACCCGGGTCTTCTCCATTCCACTTCTTGCCATCATCCTGGTCAACTTCATTATCCATATGGGTGACCCACTCTGCACGATAGCCTCTCAGCAACTTGGTCTCCTCTGTCCCAACTCTCTTCACTCTATTCCACTTCAGGGGCCTGGTTTCATTGCCACCCCAAGGGCAGAGGGAACAGGAAAGGTTTGGTGACTAGAAAGAAGGCCCTTATGGCTACAGCATGGAATGTAGAGCCCACAGTGCTAGATGAGTGCCCAGAGTTAGGCAGGTCCCCATCACTCAGCTTTATAGGTTATATCACAGATTCTGGCCTCTGTCCTAAGAGAAAGGAGAAGCTACTGAAAGGTTTTAAATGCAGCAGACAAGTGTTATGAGTTGGTGATGGTGACATGATCAAATTTGTAGATTGAAAAGATCTCCATGGCTACTGTTGACCTTAAAAGTAAAACAGCCGGTTATTTTACCAGCAGATGGGTTTATTCAGGAATAGCAGAAGAATGCAGTTCAGGACAAGCAAGCTATAGCTAAAGCCACAGGCAAGTCCAGAGATCAAAGGAGGGGAATGTTACTTTATAGAGAAAAGGAAGAAGTTCGAGGGGCTACTCTGAATAAAAGTCCATTGGAGGAAAGCAAGAGTTCAGGGTGGTGACTTTTCTCATTGGCTGAATTTGTTGCTGGGCAGGGAGAAATTCTTTCTTCTTCCTGCTGGAGTAGTGATTTTGGCTTCTTCCTGCTGGGTCTGTGGTTGAGTGGTGAGGCATGAGAGCTCCCCTTTCTGGCCTCCTGACTCCACTTTATTTATTTTTAAAATTTATTTATTTATTATTTTTAAAAATATTTATTTGAGAGAGAGAGTGGAGGGAGGGGCAGAGGAAGAGGGAGAAAGAGAATCTCAAGCAGACTCCCCATTGAGCATGGAGCCTGTCATGGGGCTCGATCCCAGGACCCTAAGATCATGACCTGAGTCAAAATCAAGAGTCGGGTGCTAAACCTGAGCTACCCAGGTGCCCCCTTTTTAATTATTTTTAAAACATTTTAATTCTAGTATAATTAACGTGCAGTGTTATATTAATTTCAGGGGTACAATATAGTGATTGAACAATTGTATATATTACTCAATGCTCCTCATGGTAAGTGTGCTCTTAATCTCCTTCACCTATTTCACCCATCCTCCCACCCACCTCCCCTCTGGTAACCAGTAGTTTGTTCTTTTTTTTTTTTTTTTAATTTTTTATTGTTATGTTAACCCCCATACATTACATCATTAGTTTTAGATGTAGTGTTCCATGATTCATTGTTTGTGCATAACACCCAGTGCTCCATGCAGAACGTGCCCTCCTCAATACCCACCACCAGGCTAACCCATCCTCCCACCCCCCTCCCCTCTAGAACCCTCAGTTTGTTTTTCAGAGTCCATCGTCTCTCATGGTTCGTCTCCCCCTCCGATTTCCCCCCCTTCATTCTTCCCCTCCTGCTACCTTCTTCTTTTTTTTTTTAAAAAAAAAAAAAAGCAGTTTGTTCTTTATAGGTAAGAGTCGGCTTCTTGAATTGTCTCTCTCTTTTTCCTTATACCCATTTGTTTCTTAAATTCCACAAATGAGTGAAATCATATGGTATTTGTCTTAGCGTTATACTCACTAGATCCATTCATGTTGCTGCAAGTGACAAGATTTCATTCTTTCTTACGGCTGAATAATATTCCATGGTATCTGTACCACATCATCTTTATCCATTCATCTATGTGTTGACACTAGGGCTGCTTCCACGATTGGGCTATTATAGATGATGCTGCAGTAAACACAGGGGTGCATGTATCTTTTTGAATTAACGTTTTTTTTTTTTTTTTTTTTTTTGTATTCTTTGGGTAAATGCCCAGTATTGTGATTACTGGATCATGGGTATTTCTATTTTTAATCTTTTGAGGAACTTACACACTGTTTTCCGGAGTGGCTGCACCAGTTTGCATTCCCACCGGCAGTGCATTAGGGTTCCTTTTTCTCCACATCCTTGCCAACACTTGTTTCTTGTGTTTTTGACTCTAGCCATTCTGACAGGTATGAGTTGGTATCTCATTTTAGTTTTCATTTGCATTTCCCAGGTAATGAGTGATGTTGAACCTCTTTTCACGTGTCTGTCTGTCTTCTTTTGAAAAATGTCTGTTCATATCTTCTGCCCATTTTTTAATTGGATTATTATTATTTTTTTTTTGGTATTGAGTTTTATAAGTTCTTTATGTATTTTGGATACTAACCCTTTATCGGATATGCTCCTGACTCCATTTTAAATGAGGTTTCCTTTATTCAGTTTCATAGCACCGTGTAGAGAATAGACTGGAACAAGACAGACAGACACAAGCTGGCCAGTGAGGAAGCTATTGCCATATCCCAGTGAGAGATGAGGGTGGCTTAGAGCAGGACAGAGATCAAGTTGGTGAACTTGTGAGATCTTTAGGAGAAAAAAAATCTCCAGGGCTTTTTGCTGGTTTGGAAATGGAAAGAAAGAGTGAGGAAGCAGTCGAGGACGATGTCCAGGTTTTTAGCTTGCATGACTGGATAGGCCATGGGGCATTCCCTGGGTAGGGGACCACAGGGAGTGAGCCGGGCTTGAAGTGTAGTGGTGATGGAGAGGAGTGGTTTTTTTAAATTAATTAATTAATTAATTAATTAATTTTTTTATTCTTATGTTAATCCCCATACATTACATCATTAGTTTTAGATGAAGTGTTCCATGATTCATTGTTTGTGCACAACACCCAGTGCTCCATGCAGAATGTGCCCTCCTCAATACCCACCACCAGGCTAACCCATCCTCCCACCCCCCTCCCCTCTAGAACCCTCAGTTTGTTTTTCAGAGTCCATCATCTCTCATGGTTCGTCTACCCCTCCGATTTCCCCCGCTTCATTCTTCCCCTCCTGCTACCTTCTTCTTCTTCTTTTTTTTTTCTTAACATATATTGCATTATTTGTTTCAGAGGTACAGATCTGAGATTCAACAGTCTTGCACAATTCACAGCGCTCACCATAGCACATACCCTCCCCAATGTCTATCACCCAGCCACCCCATCCCTCCCACCCCACCCCCCACTCCAGCAACCCTCAGTTTGTTTCCTGCGATTAAGAATTGGAGAGGAGTGTTTAAGGCCTAGGGGACCATGGGCACTCTGGGATATTTTGAGTACAAGAAGCCTTTGGAACAAGCCATGAAGATTCGGGCAGGGAGTGGATCCTCAGGTCTGGAGCCAGAGGAGAGGTCTGGGCTGCAGAGGGGAAGTTGGGCATTGGGAGCACGTGGGTGGAAATTAAGCTTCGGGTGTGGCTGAGGTAGCCTAAGGAGAGATAGTGGGCGAGTCAGCAGACTGTCAGGGCCCAGCCTGAGGACACCTGTGCTTTGGGGTTGGGTTGAGGAGAAGGAATATGCTCAGGGGACAGAAGGAGCCACCAGAGAGGCAGGAAGAGAGGCAAAGAGTGCCATGTCATGGAGGCCATGAGAAGAATGTATTTCAAGGAGGGGACCTCGGTCTGCTGAGAGAGAGGGAGAGGTCAGGAAAGATGAGGAATGAAAAATGTCTGCTTCATTTAGCCATGTGGAGTCCTGAGTAAGCTGAGAAAGCTGTTTCAGTGGGAGGATGGGCCGGAGCCATGGTGGAGGCTGAGGAGAGAGTGGGAGGTGAAGAGCCCAGATACTGAGACGATTCTGGAAAGGTGCTTGGAGGGTGGGTGACTGGAGTGAGCCAGGTCCTTTAGTCCTGCCTTAGCCCACCTTCCTACTCCCTGCTGGGGTCTGACCATGACTGGGGGACAGCAGCAGTGGCCCCTGGGGACCTCAGCTGCGGAGCTGGTTCCTGCTAGTGCCCCCCTCTGGGCTTTTCTTAAGGAAAGTACAAGCTCATAGGTTGTTCCAGCTGAAGACAATTTGTAACCCATGGAGAGTGTCACCTGCATCATCTCATTCATCTCCACAAGGGCCTTTTGAGGTAGCACTACTGTTGTTCCTGTTTTACAGACAAGGGGACGAGAGCACAGAGAGGGTGAGGAACCAGGGGGGACACACTCAAGTGGCAGAGCTGAGATTGAAGACAGGGTTCCTGACTCCAGACCATGCTCTCACCTATCGTCATGTGCTTTCTCAATAGCTGTTGTCGGTGATTTTGCCATGGTGATTGCTGTTAGCCATCTGCAGGGTCACTGGGAGATGTCCTGGGGAGACCCTGTCCTCCTGTCTGTGTCTCCTGCACTCTCACGCACGGCCACGCTTTCAGCACTTCTGACCCCGGATGTGTGGGGCTCCCCCCTACCAAGCAGGTCTGTGTGACCCCAGCGGGGTGTCCTACAATTTAACTCAATCCTGACACTATCCACCTGGAAGCAGATCCCACGGGTTAAGGGCTCAGTCCCAGGAGACTGCCCCCTCCTTCAGATGCCAGTCGCAGCAGTAGTCCCCGGGTTACCCACATCCTCTGTCTGACGTCACTGCCAACCAGTGGTTCCCGTGATCTCCTCTTGCCTCGTATTTGATTATTTGCTAGAGCGGCTCACAGAACTCAGGGAAACGCTTAGGCTTACCAGTTTCTTAAAAGACATGATAAAGGATACAGATGAACAGCCAGATGAAGAGATACATAGGGTAAGGTCTGGGAGGGTCCAGAGCACAGGAGCTCTGTCCCTGTGGATTTGGGGTGCACCTCCCTCCCATGTGGATGTGTTCGCCAATCTGGAAGCTCTCTGAACCTTGTACTTTTGGGATTTTATGGTGGCTTCATCACATAGGCATGATTGATCATTACTCCCGTTTTCAGCCCTTGTCCCTTCTTAAGAAAATGAAAATTCCAAGCTTCTAATCATGGCTGGGTCCTTCTGGGGACCCCCACCCGGGCGCTATCCAGGAACCCACCCAAAGTTACCTCATGAGAACAAAAGACACTCCTATCCCCCAGGAAATCACAAGGGTTTTAGGAGCTCTGTGCCAGGAACCAGGGGCAGAGACCAATGTATCTCACAAGATATTTTCTCACAAGAGCATTAATGATACCATAATGCTAAATCCCCTTTCAGTGTGGTAGGCATGCAGTAGGCACTTAATATAAGCTTTAAAATACCTCACAATTCTTTGTATACCTCATTCGATCTGTGTTTTGTGGAGATGGTGTAGGGGGGGAGGGATACAGATGGTTGATATGAAAGGTAATTTCTAAAACTGTAATTCTACAGTTCTGCTTGAAATGTACTGTGGTAGTTCACATACAAAACAATTTTCCAGCTTAGGATCACAGGGGAAAAGTGCTGAGATCAGAGAATCAGAACAGTCAGTGTAGGGGAATCAAACTCCATCTCCACAGCTGTAAGCAACCCCCCGTTGGCCGCAGTGAGGAATGAGCACACTGGGAGTGAATTGTATTTTTTTTTTTTAAAGATTTTATTTATTTATTTGACAGAGAGAGACACAGCGAGAGAGGGAATACAAGCAGGGGGAGTGGGAGAGGGAGAAGCAGGCTTCCTGCTGAGCAGGGAGCCCGATGCGGGGCTTGATCCCAGGACCCTGGGATCATGACCTGAGCCGAAGGCAGACGCTTAACGACTGAGCCACCCAGGCGCCCTGGGAGTGAATTGTATTTATTGCTGTTCTGTTCAACGTGATGTCACTAAGGGGGATTGCGAAACCACTCAGTTCCAAGCAGAATAGAAGATCTGTCCAAGTTGTGCAAATGTTATTTAAAATCCTCGCCATCAGCGATGAGAAAAGTCCCTGCAGTCACATCAAAGAACAGAATAGTTTTCAAAGATGGTTTTTATTGCTAAGTTGTTACTACAAACATGCTTTCACCCAAATAGAGCAAAAAATATGCAGTTTTCTGAAAATCGGAGCTTTGAAATCACATCCCCAGAATATTTATAATTACTGTTAGTGGTCCATTTATCAGCATTTCAGTACGCATCTTCAGGGGGAAAGACCAACCTGCCAGCACAAGGATGTATCGACAATTAGTGGAGCTAAAATCTAATTTAACAAAGAAAATTGCCGGATGGCTTGTACCATTTTTTAAGGATTGAATAAGACTTAGAATTTATTTCGTTTACATTATCCTATTTTAAGCACTGATCTACTATATAAAGATGAAAACTTTACCTATGACAAATAACAGATAATTGTGTTTTCCTCACCAAAATATTTGGGTTAAATAAAAAAATTAACACTTACACTGCTATTTTTTTTTTTTTAATCATTGCCTGTCAGTTTAGAACATAAGAAATTCAGTTTATTCCAGGGTCTCTCCCACCATCACTGATCATGAGAGTTTATTTTAGAATGTGTTAATAATGAGTTTGCTGACACATACATTATGAAATTAGAATGAAAAGTTAGGGTGAACTATCCCTCTGGTGCTGCTATTGCTAATTTACTCCTTTATACTTGGTTAATACTTTCAGTGAACAACTTTGCCGTGGGTAGGGGGCTGAAATCCTTTCCACCAGTCTTATAAAATATTCATTTTAGATGCATATAAAAACGGCATCTCTACTGTAGATAGCCTATGTATTTTATTTATTTATTTTATTTATTTCTTTATTTTTTTTAAATTTTATTTATTTATTTTTTTTTATTTCTTTATTTTTAAAAAGATTTTATTTATTTGAAGAGACACAGAGAGTACAAATGGGGGGGGGCAGAGGGAGAGGGACAAGCAGACTCCCTGCTGAGCACAGAACCCATCACAGGGCTCTATCCCAGGGCTTGATCCTGGGGCTCCCAGGACCCTGAGATCATGACCTGCCTGAAGTCAGACACTTAACCGACTGAGCCACCCACCTGCCCCTAGATATCCTATGTATTTTAAATGGTATAATTCCCTGTAACCGTGGGACTGGCATACAAAGGAGTGGATGGCTCGTGTCTTTATTAGGGGGACTAGTAAAGCTACGCCGTATGCTTTAGCACCCATTGGGTCCTACAAACTTTGGGTTTATTATCATGATTGTCACAACTCCATGAGGAAGGTTTATCGGCTGGGGAAACTGAGAGTCAGGCTGGGTGAGGAAATTTGCTCAAGATTTCACCACTAAAGTAGTCAGATTACTGTAAGATACCTGTTGCTGTTTAACACAGAATGGAGGGGTGCCTGGGTGGCTCAGTCAGTTAAGCGTCTACCTTTGGCTCAGGTCATGATCCTGGAGTTCCAGGATTGAACCCCACATCAGCTTCCCTGCTCAGCGCGGAGCCTGATTCTCCTTCTCCCTCTGCCCCTCCCCCTGCCCTCACTCTCTCTGTCTCAAAAAAATAAATAAAATCTTAAAAAAGAACACAGAATGGAACTACTGGTCAAGGTGATAAGAAAATAAGAGAAGAAAGGATTGGAAAAGAAGAAATAAAACTGTTTATGTATGATCTAAATATCTACTTAGATAATCCAGCAGGATCAACCAGTAGAACTAATAAGTGAACTCAGCAAGATTTTGCTGGATAAGAGATCACTTAAAACAAAACAAAACAATACCAGCAGAAACTTTAGTAAGAATAAGATATAATTCACAACATCAACAAGTATCTAGGTACTAACATATCTGAAAAATACACATGATGTTTCTGGAAAAAAAAAGTAATCTCTGAAAAATCATATAGAGGTTCATCTATGGAGACACAGTCTGTGCTCTTGATTCGATAATTTAATATTATAGAGATGTTAAATTTCTCTTAATTAATCTGTAAACTCAGTACAACCCCAATAAAATTCCAGTTGGATTTTTTTTGATGAATTCAATAATCTATAAATATAAACGATTTAAACTAATATGAGCTATAAAAACATAAGGAAGAATAAGGGAACGCAAAAAGGTGAACAAGCTTTGAAAAAGAGCAAAGAATGGGGAGAAAGTATGCGCACCATATGTTGGGACAACTTCAAAGCCATAGTAATAAAGACAATATGGAATGGACTTATGGAAGAATGGATGGACCACTGGAACAGAGAGGAAAGCTCTAGAGACACCCAGATGTATATGGGGACTTAATCCACAAAATCAAGGGGAAAAGAGTGGGCTGTCTGATAGAAAGGTGTTGGGAAAACTGGCTCATTACATAGAGAAAAAGAAAACAGGATCCCACATCATATCACATACAAAGGTAGACTCCAAATGAATGAAATATATACAATTTAAAGGTAAAATGACAAAGTTTTTAAAAAAGATTTTATTTATTAGAAAAAGAGGGAACACGAGTGGGGGGCAGAGGCAGAGGGAGAGGGAGAACCAGACTCCTCGCTGAGCTGGGAGCTTGATGCAGGGATTGATCCCAGGACCCTGGGATCATGACCTGAGCTGAAAGAAGACGCTTAACTGACTGAACCACCCAGGTGCCCCATAAAATGACAAAGTTAATAGAAATTGATGTTGGAGAATATTTTTGTGATTTAGGGATAGAGATAGTCTCCTGTTATAGCTTCATGTGTCCCATTCTCACCTGAGAGCCTCCAAAGCAAGAAGGCAGAGAAGGATCAAAAGCTTTTTTTTCACAAGCCTGTCTCTTATCATGGTGGGAGAAAAACCTTTCTCAGAAATCCTCAGAGGTCTTTCCAGAACCAGACCATGGGCCCACATTTAAACCCATTGCTGGCCATGATTGTTTTAGGAATGCACATATGACCTAAGTTCATCTAATGAGATCCAGTTTGGGGACTTGTGTTAGAGTTCTTGGAGACTAAAGAATTACTTTTTCAAGTAGAGTTGCTGAGAGGGGAGGATCTCCCAGTTTGGGGGTAGGGCTTTGGCCCGCCATCTTGCCACCATGATTGCAGGGAGAACCTGTGGGAGAATGCATCCAGTGTGGAGAAAAGCAGAGGTAGGAGACAAAGTGGGATCTCAGTGGTGACACAGTTTGATCTCCTGGATCCAGAAGTGCCTGATGCCTTATTTTCTCCTGGATTTTCCCTTGTTTGAGCTAACAAAATCCTTTTGTGCTCAAGCCCGAGTGAGGGAACTGCTATGACTTGCTACTGGAAAGGTGCTGACTATTGCTCTGAGTACCAAGGATGAAGACCAAGCATATAAAAACAGGACTTGGTGTTCTTTTTTTTTTTTAAAGATTTTATTTATTTATTTGACAGAGAGACACAGCGAGAGAGGGAACACAAGCAGGGGGAGTGGGAGAGGGAGAAGAAGCAGGTTCCCCGCAGAGCAGGGAGCCTGATGTGGGGCTCAATCCCAGGACCCTGGGATCATGACCTGAGCTGAAGGCAGACGCTTAACGACTGAGCCGCCCAGGCACCCCTGGGACTTGGTGTTCTTATAAAAGGAAGCTTACCGCAAAATTAACCCCATGCTAATGTAATCAAAATTATTGTAATACAGGAGTACTGGAATTGAATATCTGTATTATTAGTCAGGGTTCTTCAGAGAAATAGAATAAAGAGGATTTATATATATATATCTCCTGTTGAATAGGATGAGAGGCAGATTTGTTGTAAGGAATTGGCTCATGAGATTGTGGTGGCTGAAAAATTTGAAATTTGCAGGGAGGGCAAACTGGAAGGCTGGAAATTGGGACAGGAGGAGGTGTTGCAATCTTGAGTCCAAGGCAGATTTTTTGTGTTGCACACTGGAGGCAGAATTCCTTTTTCTCTGGGGGACCTCAGTCCGTGCTTAAGGTCTTCAGCTGATTGGATGAGGTCCATATTATGAAGGGTAATCTACTTCACTCAGAATCTACCGATTTAAATGTTAAACACATCCAATACCTTCATAGCATCATTTACGCTGATGTATGACTGAACAACTGGGCACCATAGTCTAACTGAACTGATGCATAAAATTGACCTTCACAATATAGGCTGTTCCAGGCTGAATTGTGTCCCTGCCTCCCAACCTCCCAATTCCTATGTTGAAGTCCTAACCTCCCATACCTCATTGTCTCCAACCATCCTTGGAAATAATGTCTTTAAAGAGGTCATTAAATTAAAATGAGGTCTTTAGGGTGGGTCCTCATCCAATATGAGTGGTGTTCTTAAAAGAGCATTTGGACGTGACCTGTGCATGCACAGAGGAAGGACCTCGGGGTGAATGCAAAGTGAGAAGGTGGCCATCTGCCAACCAAGGAAGGAAGCCTCAGGAAAAGCCGACACCTTGATCTTGGACTTCCAGCCTCTAGACTACGTGACAATAAATGTCTGTTGTTTAAGCCACTGCTCCGTGGTACTGGGTTATGGCAGTACTGATGAACTAATATAGTAGCTTACAGAACGGAACAGAACTGATCTTTTATGTAGGATTTCTGGGAGCAGCCAGGTGGAGGTGAGGAGAAGAACAGGAAATGGGATTCGATATTCTAGACCCCACTGGATCCCCTCAGGAGTCCAGGTGGCAGGAACTCTCTGCCAGGGAGGGGGGCTTACACTGTGGGCGTTCTGTGAACCCTGGCTGAATGGGAAGCCCTTTCCTATCCAACCACCAGGTGCTGGGAACCTGGGCTCAGAAAAATCTGGGGTTTCTGGGCTTAGGGCTGGGGCAGCCTCTTGCTCTTCAGAGTAGTAGGAGTTGCCTCTCTTCCTTAAGAGAGTAGGAGCAAGGGGCTTTTCCCCATCCCAAGGTTGACCTTCTGTGGGGAGGGACCTAGTAATAAATAGTGATCTCCCCGCCCATGATTCCTGGGTGGCCTTGAAGTCCACGAATTAGTTTCACACGGGTGAACAAGCATGGCAGATGTATGTGTTTGATCAGTCATTTATACCTTACTAAAATAAAAATGCAAATCTGGTCTGCTTAGTTACAAGTAGCTGAAAAGGGGGTGCCTGGGTGGCTCAGTTGGTTAAGGGTCTGACTCTTGATTTCGGCTCAGGTCATGATCTGAGGATCGTGAGATCAAGTCCTGCATTGGCTCAGCGCTCTGTGTGGAGTCTGCTTGAGAATCTTTCTTTCTCCCTCTATCCCTCCCCAACTTGTGCTCTTTCTCTCTCTCAAATCAATCAATAAATGAATCTTAAAAAAAAAAAACCCCAAAAACAAGTGGCTGAAAAGTACACAGAAAGGAGGGCCTCACTTCCAATGGCCTTGTGATGGGACAAGTCCAAACCTTCCCTATTCCTGAAGGGGGCTTGCTGTCTCCCACTCCGTGCAGCAATAAAAGGGCCAGCCCTGGGCTCCATCACTCCCCACCTTCAGTCTGACCACTCTCCCCCCATTCCCCAAGATTCCCCATCTCCCTTTTTGCATCCTGTGGCTAAATATTCGGAAATCTAGAGAAGTTTCAGGACGACCTCATTTAGATGAAAGGAGGTTATGGGCTGAGGTTAAAAACAAAACAAAACAAAAAAACCATTCTCTTTCCTGGCAGGCCCAGAGCCCCCTGGAGAATAGTGGGAACTCTACTGGCAGCATGGAACGTTCCCTGAGTACCCCTTGGGAAGGGGTGTATTCTGTGCCTCCCAGATATTTCTCATCTCACTCAATCTATGCACCACCTCATGACAATAGCATTCTTCTCTCTGTTTTACATTAAGGAACCTGAAGCTCAGAGAGGTTGTGTTCAGCGTAGGACAATGTCTGGATCAGAATTCTCACCCGGGTCTGATCCCAAGCCCTGCTGTGCTTTATCCTCTACCTAGAGTTTCTGTCACATGAAAGTGAGAGAATCAAAGAGTCACTGAAAGGTGGAATCAGAGAGATGGGGAAACCAAGGTCTGGTGGGGTGGGGTGGGGTGGGGTGAGGGTGGGAGGAGAGGGGTATGGGTGGTGGTGAAATGACTTGGCTACTAAGTGACAAAGTAATCTCCACCTGTGGTGACAAAGCAGACCTTTGCCCAGGGAGGTGTCCTCCACTCCAAACCGCTGTCTTGGACCTCTGCTTGAGCGGGGCAGGACCTGACCGTGCCCCAGATGATCCCGATCTATAGCCAGGACCCGTGTCCAAACCAGGAGGCAAAAGATCATTGAGGACTGACAACAAAGACTAGAATTATTTTTGTCATCTCTTAATTAAGCATAAAATAAAACTAGATATAAACTGTTTATGTTTACAGCTCTTAGACACCTATAAAACAAAAAAATTATAAATTAAAAGCAAAAGAAAGTGCATTGGCACAACATCTAAATCAACAGCATTGTTTTAATAGGATTTATGATAAGGCTGTACTAAAAGTAAATCACGATTGCTGGCTTAGTAATGAAAAGATGTAGCCTTGGGTCTAGTTCTATAATGTGTTTCTGTATTTTCCCTTTAATAGTAACAATGCAAAAACTCTCTTCTCATAAAATTAAGTCACAAATGGTATCAATTACATCAAGGCTGTATTTGCTGATGCTGGACCATCAGACACTATGTAACTACCAGTGAGCCAGTAAGGAGTTCCCAGTTGCTGATTTTAATGAGGTGTTACTTGGTAAATCTGTAGATCACTCATATTCACTAAAAGATATGGTCAGCCTTATTAAAATCTACTTTAAATGGGATTTCTCTACCTATTGTTTTTGGGAATGGGAAAAAAATATCTTAACTGTATCTTTAGTGCTAAGTAGCTGCTACAAACATGAAAAACACAAACTGCAAGTGTTTCTACAGCTGGTTCCACACTAAGGCTACTTGCTGGTCCCTTCGAGTCTGTTTTGCTTCTACTGCCTGGTGCCATGGGAGGACTCAGTTTCCCACCTTGGTCCCCCTGTTGGGACTACTTCCAGATCTGTATGTGTGCACTGCCTTTATGTTCCAAAACACAAAAAGGGGCATTCAGTTCTTACAGTATGTCTCTTATAAAGGGGTGACGAGAGAATGTACAATAGTCACATTTTAGATTATCGGCGGATTGAGAAAGCAAACACAACTTTTTTCATGCAGAACTGGTTGGTCCCTGACAAGATGTCCTATGGAGCCCAATTTGAGAAACGCTGGCTAGAAAATAAAACCATCTGTACCCTTAGGGTAGACACAGATAAAGTGACCTCTTTTTCACTTCTCTAAATTCCTGAGAGATTGAGAGGCAGTGCGGGGCTTTAGGAACTAGGGTACCAGCCTGGGCTGGGTAAAGGGAGAAGCGATTGTCTGCTCCCCTCAGGTCAGCTGAGAATTCTCCAGGTCTTGCCTTGAGGACAACAGAGGGGGACAAAGGGAATGGAGAACTTCTGACTGCGGACGACAGCTACATTAGGGATAGCTGTTTGGAAAGACCTAGCACAGCAATTAAGTTTTAAATCGTGATGAACTCGGTGCCCTAAGGCAGAGGTTCTCAACCTGGCCGCCTGTTCGATTCTCCAGGGGAGCCCTCTAAAGGGGCTGATGTGTGGAGTCATCACTGGAGATTTGAATTAATTGGTCAAGGGTTGGGCATCAGTCTTCACAAAAGTTCCCTAGGGGGTTCTAATGTGCAGCCAAGGTGGCCAAACACTATTTTAAGGGCTGCTTTTTCTGTGTTACAATTACATTTAAGGTCACCTGTGTTAATTTATTTACTGGGGCCTGGGGGAGGGGAAGGGAACAACCTTTATTGAATGCACTGTGTTAACTCTTTACATGATAATAAATAGAACAATAGTAACAGCAGCTAGAGTTTACCGAAAGCTGGTTGTGTGCCAGGAGTTATATATCCATTTCATCTTTGCAGCTTCTCTATGAAATGGATATTATCTCCATGGTACAAATGAGCAAACAAAGGCTCAGCGAGACCAAGGAAGTTGCCCTAAATCATTCAGGGACGAATAAATACATAAGTAAGAGTAATAACCTGCCCAAGGTCATGCAGGAAGGGGGACAGGATTTGAGTTACGGCTGGTAGCTCTTTTGCTGCCCCAATTAACTGTTAGCTCAATGAACACATTCAGCAAATATTTACTGAATATGAACCATAGAACGTGCCTGACTGACACTGGGTTAGATGTTGGGGATATGAAGATAAGCAAGACAAAATTTGTGCTCTGCAATCTTATCAGAAAGACAGCTAATTCCCAAACAAGGTGACTGATGCTAGGACGGTGACCAAATGCCCCCATTCGCCCAGGACTTTCTGGTTTAGTACGGAAAAGTCCTGCATTCGGGGCAACTCCTTAGTCCTGGGGGAACTGGGACAGTTGGTTCCCCTAGCTGTAGTAGAGGGATGTAAGTGGGCTGTAGTAAGTTTGCACGGGATGGTGGGAGGTGTGGATAAGAGATCAGGAAAAGCTTCACCACGAGTTTATGTCTTCTTTATAGAGTGATTAGGAGGGGAGCAGGGTAGAGAAGAGTGTCCTGGTAGAACCAGGGAGTAGCTGAGGCAATAGCTTGGAGGTTAGATTGGTAGATTTCGGGGTGCAGGAGGTGGGGGTAGATGAAGCTGGGGCTGGGGAAGCTGAGTCCAGACTACGGAATTTCGATTCAGAGAGGCGGGGTTCACCTACAAGGTTACTCAGCAAGGGAATAGTATGCTAAATTTTACATTTGTAAAGATCACTCTGGTTCTGAGAGTAGAATGGGGACCCACTGGAGGGGAGGAGCCTGGAGTGTGAGGGACCGGTTGGGAGGATGTTCTGACACAGGTGGGATCCGAAGACAGGAAGGAATGATGACAACAACAATCATATCTAATGCCTATTGATGCCTTGATGTGAACCAGGCACGGCGATGAACTCTTTACATGTGTTCCCTCGTTTAACCCTGACAATGAACTCTTGAGTCATCTGCTATTTTTATGCCCATATGACAGGTCAGGAAGTTCAGACTCAGGTTAAGTTAATTTAGTTTAAAACGTCACGCAAAGAGTAAATGGCAGAGCCAAGGTGAAACTCTTGCCTTCTGACTTTAAATAGGTATGCTTTTTTAAACATATTTTTAAAGAAGATTTTATTTATTCATTTGCACAAGCAGGGGGAGGGGCAGGCAGAGGGAGAAGCAGATGCCCCACTAAACAGGCAGCCCAATGTGGGACTTGATCCCAGGACCCTGGGATCATGACCTGAGCTGAAGGCAGACGCTTAACGAACTTGAGCCACCCAGGCGCCCCTAAATAGGCGTGCTTAACCACAATGTTACCTGACATAAACTAAGTCTGTGCATATTTGCTCATTCAGTTGAGCGACATTTATTGAGCACTCACTATGTGCCAGGCATATTTCTGGCTGGTGGGATATAGCTAGAAACAAAACAGACACAATTCCTGATTTGATGGATATTGCATTCGTGTGTGTGTGCGTGCGTGCGTGCCCTTGTGTAATAGGAAGACAGATAAGCAGATGAGTGTGAATGGCTTTGGACTTCATTTTGAGGGAGAAGAGAAAAGGCTCGGCGATGTGGCAGTGAGGAGGGGGAAGAGGATGGGAGACTCCCAGGTTTCTGGCTCCAGGGAATCTGCAGAGACAGGGAGCTCAGGAGGCAGGATAGGTTTGGGGGGAAGATGAGAGTCCAGTTTTGGACATGTTTGAGGTTTTTGGAATCAGAAGGTCTTCAGAACAGTCATAGGACAAATTGAGAGAGTCGTTTAATGCTGGGGCCGACCCAGGGAGAGGGTGCAGAGTAAGAAGAGGTCTGGGGTGGAAACCTGGCCGACTGAGCTACAGGCAGGGGTCCCAGCTCCAGAGAGGGAGATGAAGGTCACAGGGAAGATGGGAAAACTGGAGGAAAAGAGGTCCCGGCCCTCCGGGGAGCAGAGACTTCCAAGACAGGAAGCCCTGGCATCCTCATATGCCACCTAGAGGTTCAGGGAAGGAGCAGCAAGAGATATTGAAGAGCAAGGAGGGAGACATACAAAATTCAGGGATTTATTTAATTTATATTTATATTTTATTTTATTTTTTAAATTTTATTTTATTATGTTATATTAGTCACCATACAATACATCATTAGTTTTTGATGTAGTGATCCATGATTCATTATTTTCATATAACACCCAGTGCTCCATGCAGAACATGCTCTCCTTAATACCCATCACCGGGCTAACCCATCCCCCCACCCTCCTCACCTCTAAAACCCTCAGTTTGTTTCTCTCATGGTTCGTCTCTCATGGTTCCTCTCTCCCTCCAATTTCCCTCCCTTCATTTTTCCCTTCCTTCTCCTAATGTCATCCATGCTATTCCTTATATTTCACAAATAAATGAAACCATATGATAATTGACTTTCTCTGCTTGACTTATTTCACTTAGCATAATCTCCTCCAGTCCCATCCATGTTGATGTAAAAGTTGGCTATTCATCCTTTCTGATGGCTGAGTAATATTCCATTGTGTATATGGACCACATCTTCTTTATCCATTCGTCTGTTGAAGGGCATCTCGGCTCTTTCCACAGTTTGGCTATTGCAGACATTGCTGCTATGAACATTGGGGTGCATATGGCCCTTCTTTTCACTACATCTGTGTCTTTATTTTTTTGGAAGCAGGAGTATCTAGCAGGGGACTGACGATCCTGGAGAAAGTGGAGGGAGTTGGTGGAACAAAGCTTTTGAGGACATGGAGGAGACCGGATCCAGGGTTACGGTGGAGGAGGGGTCTTGAAGGGGAGGGCACAGCCCTGAGACACAAGGGGAGCCAGGAATGGTGGGTAGGGATGCAGAGTAGCGCTTCCCAGGAAGCAGGTGGCAAGGTTGTTTTGGAGATAGAAGGGTCCAGGGTGGGGCGGGGAGGCATCCACAGGGGGCTGAAGGTTTGGCATTCACAGTGTGGGGAATGGGAGAGGTGCCACCTGGGACCGTCTCAAAACTTACCATTTCCCTCTCCTGGTCTTTCAAAGAGCTCTGCCTGGGAAGTAAAACATGAACTTTTGCAAATGTGAAACCTAATTCAGGTCTTCAGTGTGAGGTCGCTGATGCCGTTGTGGGAATCACAGTGGGGCAGGCATGGAGGGGTGTCTCTGGATATGCGGGGTGACTCCCGCTTGCAGACCCTGAAACACCCAGAGACAGTGGCCTGTCGGTGTGTTCTCATCAAGCATGCTGGAGTCCGCCCCCACCGTCGCCATTTATTTTACAAACAGCCATCCAGAGCGTGAGCTGCCCCCCTCCTCACCCTCTGCTTTCCTGGAGAAAGAGATCTGTAGCTGGTTTGCTCTGCCTAGCTGGTCTTCCCCTCTCAAAATCTGCTGTTTGAGAAGAAAATGAATGAATGTGATCTTGGTGTGTACAAGACAAATACTGCGCTGCCAAAGGAGCCGGGGACAGAGGGTCCATCCCTGGCTTGGAGCTTGGGACCCTCCCCACATCATGCATCTGGAGACTTTGTGGCCTACTGAGGTCCCATAAACAGTTTCTCTGTGGGGGGCACTTTGTGCTGCAGCAGGATTGGCCGAGAGGGCTCCATCAGCCAATATTAGGTCATCACTGGTGTTGGCGGGCTCTCCTAGGGGACACTTGAGAAACTTCGATAGAAATATTTCTCTCTGGCAGCGGCCCACTGTTTCCATGGTTTGACAGTACTAGCCAGATGTAGGCCAGCAAAGGACAGGCCTGCCCCAGGAGGAGAAGGCCTGCACACACTCACGTCCAACCCTGGGCAAGTTAGATGGCCTCGCTAGGCCTCCGTTCTCCAATCTTTGAAATGGAGCAACCCTGGGAGCCCCACTTACCTTCCGGTGTTGTGAGAATGAGTGTTTACAGAACTTTGCAAAATTTGAGTTTGTTTTTTTTTTTTTAAGATTTTATTTATCTGAGAGACAGCAATAGAGACAGATAGTGAAAGGGAGCACGAATGGGGAGGAGAGGGAGAGGCAGTCTCCCCGCTGAGCAGGGAGCCCGATGCGGGGCTCGATCTCAGGACCCCAGGATCGTGATGTGAGCCGAAGGTAGATGCTTAACCGATTGAGCCATCCAGGCGCCCGGAAATTTTGAGTTCTTAAGGTGAATAATAGTAAAGTCTTTTGGAGTATATATTTTAGGGACTGATAAAATCATAAACAAAGCAGAACTGAAATGTAATGATGTTCATTTTGCCTGGGTCTCATAGACTCTCATTTGCCACTCTTGGAGATCTACTCATTTAAGTAAACAGCCCTCTCACCTGATATTAACAGAACATTTTTTTAAATGCTATTAAAACATTTAAAAAAAAAATGTTTATTGGGCGCCTGGGTGGCTCAGTTGGTTAAGCGACTGCCTTTGGCTCAGGTCATGATCCCGGGGTCCCGGGATCGAGTCCCACATCGGGCTCCCTGCTTGGCAGGGAGTCTGCTTCTCCCTCTGACCCTCTTCCCTCTCATG
>NW_023270464.1:17383698-17397003 GCF_011800145.1 Mirounga leonina
TAAAAATATTTTATTTATTTATTTGACAGAGAGAGACACAGCGAGAGAGGGAACACAAGCAGGGGGAGTGGGAGAGGGAGAAGCAGACTTTCCGCCGAGCAGGGAGCCCGATGTGGGGCTCGATCCCGGGACCCCGGGATCATGACCTGAGCCGAAGGGCAGATGCTTAACGACTGAGCCACCCAGGCACCACCCCCCAGGCCCTCCTTAAAAAAAAAAAAAAGTTACATATTATTCTACTGTCTGGGTATTCTACTATTTATTATAGCAATCTGCTGCTATTAGACATTTATGTTGTTTCTTTCTACAATCACAAACAACACCACAGATGTTTTGGTTGCTCAGTGTCTTTGCTCATTCTTATTTCCTTATCACAAATTCCAAGAGGTGCAATGATGTAACATGTCAATGTTTCACCAGGGGTAGATTTAGAGACGATGGCTTCAGTAGGTGTCTCCCAGCTCAGTTGCTTTTTGTGGTATTAGGTTTTAGTCCTACCTAGTTGTATAGATTAAACTTGATCAAAGGGGCACGTACCATGGGCCAGAGTTCAGTGATTTCCACTCCTGTGGCAGAGTGGAGGGTATCACCTTGACCTTGCTGTAGAACACAGCATGGTGATTAGTTCTCGACAGAACATTTTTAACTTGCTTTTTTTTGAACAGGTAAGAAACTCACATGGGTCAATAGTCCAAACACGTGAAAGGGTATAGTCACCATTTTCTCCCCTGCCCTGTCCCAGAAATCCAGAGTCCCTCAGCATAGGTATGGTGACCAACTGGTCCTGCTTTGCCGGGGACTTTCTGGTTTAAGACTGAGATTCCCTAGCAAACTGGTTGGTCATCCTATGTGACAGGCAACCAATATTATGAATCTTTATGTGTTCTTCTGGAGATAATATGGCAAGAGCGATCTTAGTATTTTATTTTTTTTAAGATTTTGTTTATTCATTTGAGAGAGAGAGAGCATGAGCGGGGAGGGAGGAGGAGAGGGAGAAAGAATCCAAAGCAGACTCTGCACTGAGCAGAGAGCCTGATGTGGGGCTCAATCCCACAACGACAAGATCATGACCTGAGCTGAGATCATGACCTGAGCTGAAACCAAGAGTCACTTAACCGACTGAGCCACCCAGGTGCCCAGCATTTGTATTTTAAAGATCATCACAGGTGACAAAATAAAGACCTTGTAAAAAACTATTGCATGACTTCGAGGGGAAGGGAGAGCCCATCATAACCTGGAGGCCCAAATCTTAGCAGTTAGCAGTCGTTTCTAAGCATTTCCAGCTCTGGAATTGCTGTCCTTCTGCAAAAGAGATTTCCCTGTCAGCCTTGGGAAAAAGACTCACGTAAACATTCACAATCTGTGGCCCCATTTTCCATAGCTGTGGTTGACCTTAGACTCCATTATCCTTTTATTTATAATTTTTTTTTTGTGGAGTTAAAAAAAGTATGTGTGTACTAAGGGCTTGGATTTTATAAATATGCTATTTGCCAAGTTATTGTTTAGATTTCCCTCTGTGGATGTAACTGATTTGGGAAAGCCCGCATTCAGAGAAAGCATAACACTGCCCTTATCAAGCATGAACTGCGAAAGACATCGGAAGGCCTTTTCCAGGCTAAATATAGACCCAGAACTCGGTGTATTTTAGCTTCGGGACTTTCACAAACTGTCTGGCAAACCAGCACATGATTCTTTTATGAATAAGGCACCAACGTTCCTTTTAAATGTTCTAGCTTCAGGCTGTTTTACTTTCGTGCAGAAAAAAAAAGATGAATTATTTATAAAAATAGGCATGAATATCATAGGATAATATTCTCATTTCTAGCAGGGAGTAAGATGAGCTGCAGCTGGTGCTGGGTCAGCCCCCCAGGAGAGCGGAGTGGGGAGCAAGTGGAGGATGGGGCTGCATCCTTCGGAAGGGGTTGCCTAGATGGAGCGTGTTCTGTGGCAGGATGGTCAAGTCTCCCCCGTCACGCATGCTCTCTCTCTCACCCTCCTTCCCTCTCTCCCTCTTTCTTCCTTCCCTTCTCCCCGCTTCCCTCCCTCTCTTCTTCCTTCCCTCCTTCTGTCCTAACGTCTTTCCTTCCTCTTTGACTCCCCCCCCATCACTCGGGCAAACTTCAGAGAGCAGAGTGCAGAACCCCTTTCTGAACTTGATCGTGGGCAGCAGCTGCTTTACGGAGCTATCTGTACGCACCTCATCTACCTGACGCAGCCTCAGTTTCCCCACCGGTGACAGGAGGTGATCATTGTAGTTCCTCCCTAGGCCTGTGCTGGGGATGAAATGAGACAACTAGTAAGTGCCTGACACCGAGGAAGACTCAGTGATGGCAGTGTTAGCTGTTACCAAAGCCTGCCCACTGGGGACCACGCGGGGTGGCACGTGCGCATGGCTGGGGAGACAGGAACAGCACATTAGCTGTGCTCGGAGAGGTTGGGTCAAGTGGCCCACTCCTCCTGGTTTGTCCGGGACTAGCTGGACTTTATTTATTTATTTATTTTTTTTGAGAGAGAGAGAGCGAGAAGTGGGGAGGGGCAGAGGGCGAGGGAGAGACAGAATCTTAAGCAGGTTCCACGCCTAGCACGGAGCTTGATGTGGGGCTCGATCTCACAACCCTGAGATCATGACCTGAGCCGAAATCAAGAGTCAGGTGCCCAACCGACTGAGCCACCCAGGTGCCCCTAGCTTGACGTTAAACTGCAAAGTCCTGCATGCTGGGAGCCCTCTCAGAGGCAGGTGCACGGGAGAGCTGCTCACCCTCCTGAGTTAGGTTGGGTGCCCACTTTATTCTCCCTGTCTTCTCACCTGGGGACTGTGACCATGCAGAGATGCAGCACGCATGTGTTATCTGTTCTCCTGGTGACCTGCCCTACAGGAGGAAAGGGGAGAGCCACCTTGCGGCCACTTGGTGGTGGGGTACTGTGACAGCATGGCTGGGAAGCCCGCGCCCCGCCCCCCAGAGGGGTTACTGCAAGCCATCCAGCCCACCCAGGAGAAGGGGGAGGAAATTATACAAGGATGTCCCAGCAAGAGATTTCTTTCATTACATGGGTGACAGAAACGTGTATAAAAGAGCCCATTGTTGAATACGATGTGAACATGACACTTACTGGCATTCCAGGAGTATGTTTTATACCAGTGACTGAGGCCTGTGCAGAAGGCGTTTTGAACAAGGTTCCAGAAGCTTCTCCCACTAAGCCAGCATCACTCTGCTTCATGCACTCGGATATTCATGGCACCAGGGAGGCTCGTGGGACATTTCTGAGTTGCAGACAATCTGGAGAGAGTCTCAGGCGTGATTAGCAGTGGGACAGACCGAGGGTGGGGATCAGGCTCTGCCCCTCGGCACCCACTGGTGTGGCTTCAGTCATCGGACCCCTCGGGGCTTCGTGCCCCAGGGAGACCGCAGGCCACAGAGGTGGAGGGCTGAAAGAGACTGTGTGTGAGGCGAGTCTGGCACACAGTGGGCGCTCAATAAATACTAGTTTCCTGTCCAAACTTCTCTAGCCACAACTGTCTAGTATGCTCGAAGCCTGTTATCCTCTCTCCCTGACCCCTTTCTCTTAGGTCTGGAAACTTTATTCACTAGTGATTAGATTAGTGGCCAATAGGTCTTGTCTGCAAATCAGAATGGCTTTCACTGAGGCCAAAGTGCCCCGCTCCTAACAGGAATACACACAAAAAATCCATTGCTGTGGAAAGACGCCTTCCAGATGACATGAGCTCTGCTGACAGGATGAGGAGAAATGAAAGACTGGCCGAGATGGCATGGGTGGCTCCCCTGGGTTGCTGGGGGAGTTGCGCTGGGCCTCCTCCCGTCCTTTGCTGGAGGTCCTTCGGGAAGATGGCTGGTCAGCTGCTTCTCCAAATGGGAGTAGAAATCTCTCCCCAAGGCCTGGACGGGACCCCCTCCCCAGGCCAGATCTTTCTCCCACTGCCCAGGCACCTCTCAAGTCCCTAAACTGAGAAACTGAGCTGAGCCCCTGTTTCATCATCTGTAAAATAGGACAACTGATGCTTATTTACCCCTGGGGTTGGAAAGTGAGGTGCGGTTATGCGTGCAAAGCTCAATGAACAGTGGCCATTATCTCGAACTTCTTTACCCTCGTTATGTCTTTTCTTAAAAATCATTTTCACTGGGGCGCCTGGGTGGCTCAGTTGGTTAAGCAACTGCCTTCGGCTCAGGTCATGATCCCAGAGTCCCGGGATCGAGTCCCGCATCAGGCTCCCTGCTCAGCAGGGAGTCTGCTTCTCCCTCTGACCCTCCTCCCTCTCATGCTCTCTGTCTCTCATTCTCTCTCTTGCAAATAAATAAAATCTTAAAAAAAATTTTTTTAATAAAAAAAAATCATTTTCACTGAAGAACATTGGGGGTGTGAGGTAGAGCCTGAAGGGACAGAGTGTCAGCCCTGAGGTTCCAGAGCCTGCTTTTCACATTTTCCTTACACGCTCTCTGAAGTTCGATCTCTGGTCCTCTGTGTAAACAGTTTCCCAAAGTTACATGAAAAAGAAGGATTGTCATTATCAGTTTAGGCAACAAATGAGTTAAAATATATACTGTATATTTTATATGTAATGAATAATCTATGAAATACGTAATGGTATATCATTACATGTAAAAAGACAAAACTCATACATATTTATTTCAGAGATCAGAAAATTCTGGAAGGGAGAAGAAGAAAATACAAATGCCCCATGAGTGCACACGTAGGGATAGTTACTGTTAATATGTTGGGATAGTTTCCTTCCAGTCCTTTTCCTCTGCTGCTCTTCCGTGTGAAGTTAGCTGTTCTCAGCCAGAGAATGGAGACTGTCTGTCTTCCAAAGGGTTAGGTTACTTGCCTGACAGGTAAATAGTCAGTCTGGGCTGACAGGTAAATAGGTGAGACGTGTCCAAAGGTTGTTTCTGCTCTGAATTCAAAGGTGGTATACACGCTTATTAATTAAGGTAACTAGTTTTGCTTCTCAGCTATTGCCCCTGGAGGTGTCCCCAGCAGGGAATCAGAAACTCTCCCCCCTTGGCTATTGGTGTGCCTTGAAGGTTGGGAAAACAATTTACAGTTAAATATTTTCTAACACGTCAATATTCCTTCACTGCTGTGATATTAATAATTAACATTTCTTAGATATTTTGCTAAGCCTGTTAAAAATACTTTAGTTCTTGCAATACTCTCATGAGGTAGGTTTTCTTATTATCCCTATAGTACAGATAGCAAACGGAGGCTTGGCCAAGGTCACACAGCTAATAAACATTGTACTGGAATTAAATGACTTCTCTTGTTTTTGCTATGAACATAAATAAGTAAATAAGCATAGATATGCATGTATATATAAAGTATGTGTATATAATAATCTCTTTCATCTATCTACCTATCTGTCCTTGTTTGATCTGAGTTCTTTTTTTTTTAAGATTTTATTTATTTGAGAGAGCGAGAGAGAGCGTGCACATGAGCAGGGGGAGGGGCAGAGGGAGAGGGAGAAGCAGACTTCCCGCTGAGCAGGGAGCCCCATGCGGGGCTTGATCCCAGAACCCCGGGATCATGACATGAGCCGAAGACAGATGCTTAACCGACTGAGCCACCCAGGTGCCCCTGATCTGAGTTATTTCTGAAGAATTTTCATCTGTCCAAAGGAAGCATTTGTCATTTTTGGATACCCTGCATCCAGATGTCCTTATTTTGGTGGGCTCCCCCAGCGTTGTGAGTCTTGGTGGGAGAGGACCTCACCTCTCACGTGGAAGCTGAAGGGGTGGCTATGCCCTCTCCAGCTCCGGGAACAGCTCCGGTAAATCAATCGGATGCTCCAGCCCAGGACTTGGAATGTTCAAGCAAATGATACAATTCAAGGGCAGCGTAGAAATCACTTTTCCAGCAGTGGTAATGGCAGTGGCATCTATGGTCCAGGGACAAAGGACACAGTCGTTGTAGTGGAACCTGCAGAACATCTGCTGGGCAAAGCCACTGCTGAGTAGCTTGCTACCTGGATCCTTCCTGGGGTCTGATCGGGACTCATTTCTCTGTTTCCTGCCCGTTGGAATGAGAGTTGCAGCCTATGCAGCATCCACTTCTTCCCTTGCTCCTCTCTTAAGAACCTCCCCTCTCCGGGACCCTCCTACACTGTCGGTGGGAATGCAACCTGGTGCAGCCACTCTGGAAAACAGTATGGAGGTGCCTCAAAAAGTTGAAAATAGAGCTACCGTACGACCCAGCAATTGCACTACTGGGTATTTACCCCAAAGATACAAATGTAGGGACCCAAAGGGGTACATGCACCCTGATGTTTATAGCAGCAAGGTCCACGATAGCCAAACTGTGGGAAGAGCCAAGATGTCCATGGACAGACGAATGGATAAAGAAGATGTGGTATCTATATACAATGGAATATATTATGCAGCCATCCAAAGGAATGAGATCTTGCCATTTGCAACGACGTGGATGGAACTGGAGGGTGTTATGCTGAGCGAAATAAGTCAATCAGAGAAAGACATGTATCATATGACCTCACTGATATGAGGAATTCTTTTTTTTTTAAAAAAGATTTTATTTATTTATTTGACAGAGAGAGAGACAGTGACAGCAGGAACACAAGCAGGGGGAGTGGGAGAGGGAGAAGCAGGCTTCCCGCCGAGCAGGGAGCCCAATGCGGGACTTGATCCCAGGACCCTGGGATCATGACCTGAGCTGAAGGCAGCCGCTTAATGACTGAGCCACCCAGGCGCCCCTTATGTGCTATGGTGAGCGCTGTGAATTGTGCAAGACTGTTGAATCACAGATCTGTACCTCTGAAACAAATAATGCAATATATGTTAAGAAAATAAAAAAAGAAGATAGCAGGAGGGGAAGAATGAAGGGGGGGAATCAGAGGAGGAGACGAACCATGAGAGACGACGGACTCTGAGAAACAAACTGGGGGTTCTAGAGGGGAGGGGGGTGGGGGGATGGGTTAGCCCGGTGATGGGTATTACAGAGGGCACGTTCTGCATGGAGCACTGGGTGTTATGCACAAACAATGAATCATGGAACACTTCATCTAAAACTAATGATGTAATGTATGGTGATTAACATAACAATAAAATAATTAAAAAAAAGAACCTCCCCTCTCCTTTAATTTTTCTCGGGGGGCTGCCCCAACCTCAGCTCCAAGACAGCCCTAGTCCAGTCGGTGCACGGCATTCCCCTGGTGGGCGCTAACTCACGATGGACCAGTCAGACCGAGAGGAGGGTGTATATGGCATGGGGAGAAGAAGGTTTTCTCTTTCTTCTTTCTTCTCTGCTGTAATGTGGACAAGAGGACATGCCACCCTGATTGCCAGTGTGGGGATCTTGTGACCAGGAGACCCCCTTCTTAGGGTTGAAGCCAGAGCTGTGGGTAGCAGAGCAGGTGGAATGGAAAGGTCCAGGGTCCTTGACATTGTGTAGCTGCTGAATCAGAGAACCCTGGAGCATCCCCTTCTGGGACTTCCTTTATATGAGAGAAGAGGATTTCCTCTTCGTTTAAATCAGTTCAAACTGAGTTTTCTGTTTCCCATAGGAGAAAGTATCCTAACTGATTTGCTGCTGCTTTTTTTTTTTTCCAGACGTGATTCTCAAACAACTTTTTAGTGTCAGAATGTTTTGGTTTCTTCTTGATTTCCAGTCTTAATAAAATTGAAGGACCTCAAAGAGCTTTTGTTATGTAGGTTATAATTATTGATATTTACTGTGTTAGAAATAAAAAACATTGTTTTAAATTTATTTTATGTTAAGTAATCTCTACCCCTCAATGTGGGGCTCGAACTCATGGCCCTGAGATCAAGAGTCATCTGCTCTACCGACTGAGCCAGCCAGGTGCTGCATTAGAACTTTAAAATGGAGAAAACTGGGGCGTCTGGGTAGCTTAGTCAGTTAAGCCTCTGACTCTTGGTTTTGGCTCAGGTCATGATCTCAGGGTCATGAGATTGAGCCCTGCACCGGGCTATGGGCTCATCAGGGAGTCAGCTTGAGATTTTCTCCCTCTCCCTCTGCCCCTCCCCCCTTAAAATAAATAAATAAATCTTTTAAAAAATTAAATGGAGAAAACTTAAAAATACTTATTAATTCATTTAAAAACAAAATTACAAATACATCAACATGTTAACATTAGTAATATTGTTATGAAAAATAACTATTTTCTCAAAAAATAGAAGAGTGGCATTGTTTAACTTTTTATTTGCAGATCTCTTTAATGTCTGGCTTAATAGAAGATAGCTGGATTTTCATATTTGCTTTTGCTTTCAGTCTGTTGCAATTTGTTGTTTTGGTTGAAGAATATGAAGAAAATCCAGCCTCACCCAGATATGTGGACAGAAAAGGGAGGAGAATTTTAATAGCCATTTCAGAGAGTATGGACATTCTTCTTTAATACTACACCGAAACTTACAACTAGTAGTTTCTTTTTTTGAGAGACAGAGAGAAAGAGAGACAGAGACAGAAAGAGAGCAAGCAAGCAGGAGCAGGGGGAAGGGGCAGAGGGAGAGGGAGAGAGAGAATCTTCAGCAGGCTCCATGGTGAGTGTGGAGACCAAGGTGGGTCTGATCTCATGACCCTGAGATCAGAACCTGAGCCAAAATCGAGTGAGATGCTTAACTGACTGAGTCACTCAGGCACCCCACAACTGGTAGCTTCTTAAAGATCAGTTGCAATGTGAAATCTAAAACCATGACAATGAACTGCACTTTGTTTCATCCAAATCCATTTGTTTATCTTGCACTTTGAATGGATCTGTTACCGCCACACGATTTTGTAACATTGCACATTGGCCATTTAGAAAAATTGGTGTGTTGATTTATGCAGATCTTCTTCTTTTTTTTTTTTTTTTTAAGATTTTATTTATTTATTTGACAGAGAGAGAGACAGAGAGAGAGGAAACACAAGCAGGGGGTGTGGGAGAGGGAGAAGCAGGCTTCCCGAGGAGCAGGGAGCCTGATGTGGGGCTCGATCCCAGGATCCTGGGATCATGACCTGAGCCGAAGGCAGATGCTTAACGACTGAGCCACCCAGGCGCCCCTTATGCAGATCATCTAAAGTCTGACATATTTCATTATATAATACCTAAATCAGAAAGCTAATCAGAAAAGTCTTGAAGGATTGAGAAGCAGTCTAGCTTACTGCAGAAAGCATCCTAATTGACAAGTTTTCTCGAAATTCAAATTTTCACTGGAAGGTTTGAATTTTATCATTGGCTAAAATACTGTCGATTGTTATCCTTGAAGTGACAGGTTCATCTTGTTCCTTTCTGAGAAAATGCCTGCCCAAGACCAGGCCTGAAGTTCGTCAAGCCCTCTTTTGATAGCAAATGGTATTCTGTGAAAAAAAGTGGCTTCTTCAGTTTGCAACTCTCAGAATTGCATCTGTACTTTTTCTTAAGACAATCATCATGCTTCAGTGTGCAGCAGAAGTGACTTTTTCATACTTCCCATTTCACCACATGTAATATTAAAATGTTCTGTCCCCAAGGGTCAAGATTTAATAATTTCATGGCTATATCAAGGCTATTCTGAAGTGAAACTGACTCTTTTTTTTTTTTTTAGCTATTATGCATGTTGTGAAGAATACTATTACTATGAATATAGTTTGGCATGATACATGATAAGACACCATCAGTTTTCTTTTAAGTTTTTATTTTGATTTTAGTTAGATGACACACAGTGTTATAGGAGTTTCAGGTGTACAATGTAGAGATTCACCACTTCCCTACATCACCTGGTGCTCATCACGACAAGTGCCCTCCTTTATCTCCATCACCTGTCCACCCCCCCACCCCTGGTCACCATCAGTTTGTTTTTTATAGTTAAGAGTCCGTTTCTTGAATTCTCTTTTCCTTCCTTTTGTTTTGTTTCTTAATTTCCACATATGAGTGAAATCATATGGTATTTGTCTGTCTTGCCTGACTTATTTTGCTTAGTATAATACACCCTAGCTCCATCCATGTCCTTGAAAATGGCAAGATTTCATTCTTTTTTATGGCTGAATAATATTTCGTGGTGTATGTATACCACATCTTCTTTATCCATTCATCAGTCGATGGACACTGGGACTGCTTCCATATCTTGGCTATTGTAGATAATGCTGCTATAAACATCGGGGTGCATGTATCCCTTTGAATAAGTGTTTCTGTATTCTTTGGGTAAATACCCAATAGTGTGACTGCTGGATCGTAAGGTAGTTCTATTTTTTTTTTAAGATTTTATTTATTTATTTGAGAGAGAATGAGATAGAGAGAGAGTATGAGAAGGGGGAGGGTCAGAGGGAGACGCAGACTCCCTGCTGAGCAGGGAGCCTGATGCGGGACTTGATCCCGGGACTCCAGGATCATGACCTGAGCTGAAGGCAGTTGCTTAACCAGCTGAGCCACCCAGGCGCCCCAAGGTAGTTCTATTTTTAACTTTTTGAGGGACTTCCACACTGTTTTCCACAGTGGCTGTATCAGTTTGCAGTCCCACCAACAGTGCCTGAGTGTTCCTTTTTCTCCACATCCTCACTCACACCTGTCATTTCTTGTGTTGTTGATTTTAGCCATTCTGACTGGTGTGACGTGATCTCTCATTGTAGTTTTGATTTGCGTTTCCCTGAAAAGTGATGATGAGCATCTTTCCATGTGTCTGTTGGCCATCTGGATGTCCTCTTTGGAGAAATAAGACACCATCAGTTTTCATCATCATTGCTTTTTTTTTTTTTTTTTAAGATTTTATTCATTTATTTGAGAGAGAATGAGATAGAGAGAACATGAGAGGGGGGAGGGTCAGCGGGAGAAGCAGACTCCCTGCAGAGCAGGGAGCCCGATGCGGGACTCGATCCCGGGACTCCAGGATCATGACCTGAGCCGAAGGCAGTCGCTCAACCGACTGAGCCACCCAGGCGCCCATCATCATTGCTTTTGCACCATTAGTGCAAATGTTCACTCAGTGAAAAAGCCAAAGAACGTTTTAGTATTATAACAGCATTAGTTTTCACTTTGAAAATTCCTTGGAAGGGTCTCAGAGACCCCAGGAGTCCACAGACCATACTTTTAGAACTTCTGCTGTAGCTTACAGTTGATTCTAGAAGCAATCCAACATGCTTCCAGTAAACTCCCTTTTTCTGAAATCAGCCAGAGCTGGTTTCTGTTGATGTCACTGGTGTTCCATGTTAAAAATGTCACTGTTATTGTGCAAGACTGTTGAATCTCAGATCTGTACCTCTGAAACAAATAATGCAATATATGTTAAGAAAAAAAAAGAAGAAGAAGAAGAAGGTGGCGGGAGGGGAAGAATGAAGCAGGGGAAATTGGAGGGGTAGACGAACCATGAGAGATGATGGACTCTGAAAAACAAACTGAGGATTCTAGAGGGGAGGGGGTGGGAGGATGGGTTAGCCTGGTGGTGGGTATTGAGGAGGGCACGTTCTGCATGGAGCACTGGGTGTTATGCACAAACAATGAATCATGGAACACTTCATCTAAAACTAATGATGTAATGTATGGGGTTTAACATAAGAATAAAAAAAATGTTAAAAAAATGTCACTGTTTATGGATGGTTGAATCTAAATGTGTTAAAGAACTCTAGGGCAATTTATAAATAAGTCCTTCGTTATGATGATTTGCACAGCAAATAATCAGGAAGAATGAAAGATTCTAAAGTTTCACTTTACTAAAAAAAAACCCCTAACATTTGTGCTTTTTACATTCTTGGTGTTAAGTCAACGTTAAATAATCAAATAAGTATACATAGGTCTAGGAATTGTGGCAAAAGAAAGATAATATTTTCTTTTATGAGTACTAATATTTTCTCTTATGAGTGCTTCAGATGACCTTAATTGAGCTAAGTATTATTCTTATTTTAGGCATTAAAAAGAACTGGGATTTGATGGTTAAGGACCTTGGTCAAGGCCACTCAGTGGTCAGACCTCATCATCCCAGCTGAGAGACTCCAAAGCCCAGGAACTCTTTGCTCTACTACACAGGAATTTCTGATAAGGACACAAATATGAGCCTGTGACGTCTGAGGCTTATGCTTTGAAGGCAGTGTTGCAAAGTCATGGGCGTTAGAGATTGTTCTTTAAGGAACTTCTTTTTTTTATTCTTCTTCTTTTTTTTTTTTAAGGAACTTCTTTTATAAGTTCTATTGTGGTGATATCATAATGCTGACTTTCTACCAAAGCAACATTTCTGACATACCATAAAATGGCATTTTAGAGTCAGAAGAGACTCTGTCCAAATTTATCACCAATGGGGCATGCCAGAATACTCAACATGCATTTCAAAGAGCATTCCTTGGGTGATAACTTGATTATTGTTCATCCCACTAAATCACAATGAATCACATACAGTGGCAGGCATCTTCCTGGATGGCCAGAATAATCTCTGCTTCCTGATATTCACATGCTTGTGTAATCCCTACCCCCTGCCCCCAAGTATGGACAAGATCTGTAACTTGCCTCTAACCAATAGAATATAGCAAGGGTGTTGGGATGTCACTTCTATGATAAGTTTCATAAGATAGTGACTTCTGCCCTGCTAGCAGACTCTCTATCAGCTTCCAGCTTCCACACTTGTACATTTTAATGAAGCAAACTGTCATATTGGAAGGGCCTACGTGGTGGGGAACTGAGGGCAACCTCTGGCCATCAGTCAGTGGGGAACTGAGGCTGTCAGTCCAACAGCCTGTGAAGAATTGAATCTGGGAACAACCACTGATTGAACTTGGAAGCAGGTCCTTCCCCAGTTGAACCTTCAGATAAGACCCCAGCACCTGCTAACACCTGAGTATAACCCTGTGAGAGATCCTAAAACAGCAGGCTCAGCTAAGCTATGCCTGGATTCCTGACCCACACAAACTGTGAGATAATATATGTGTGCTGTTTTAAGCATCAAAGTTTTGAGGTAATTTGTTAGGCAGCAACAGGTAACTGATACACAGTAGTATCTTTATTTATCTGTCTCTTTCTCTAGCAGGATCAGGAGAGAGCTGTTTAAGGTCAGTGAGTTCTTGTCATGTGTCTTTACCTGTTCAGTCACCACTGGAGAGTTTCCTGCCAGGATCCATCCTCAAGGTGAAAGGTGTGGAAGGTCCTCAGTGTAGTTTCTAATGCTCCAGGAAAGCCCTCTGTGCTCTTCATCAGTTCCCACCTTTGGGCCTCCCACTGGAACCCTCCACAATTGTGTTTCTCCACTTAAGCATCATTTAGTTTACAAACCAGAGGTAGCAAGTCAATTACTTCTGGAGTCTAAAACTTTAGCCTGGGAGGGAGATTATTATTTTATTTATTTATTTATTTATTTATTTATTTATTTATTTATTTATTTATTT
>NW_023270464.1:17397013-17401717 GCF_011800145.1 Mirounga leonina
TTTATTTATTTATTTATTTATTTATTTATTTATTTATTTATTTATTTTTATATGTTAAGTTAATCATCATACATTACATCATTAGTTTTTGATGTAGTGTTCCATGATTCATTGTTTGCATATAACACCCAGTGCTCCATGCAGAATGTGCCCTCTTTAATACCCATCACCAGGCTAACCCATCCCCCCACCCTCCTCCCCACTAGAACCCTCAGTTTGTTTCTCAGAGTCCATAGTCTCTCATGGTTCATCTCCCCCTCCAATTTGCCCCCCTTCATTTTTCCCTCCTAGTATCTTCTTTTTTTTTTTGTATATATATATATATTTTAAATTTTATTATGTTATGTTAATCACCATACATTTCATCATTAGTTTTTTTTTTAAAGATTTTATTATGTTATGTTAGTCACCATACAATACATCATTGGTTTTTGATGTGGTGATCCACGATCCATTGTTTTCGTATAACACCCGGTGCTCCATGCAGTATGTGCCCTCCTTAATACCCATCACCGGGCTAACCAATCCCCCCTCCCACCTCCCCTCTAAAACCCTGTTTGTTTCTCAGAGTCCGTAGTCTCTCATGGTTCATCTCTCCCTCCAATTTCCCCCCCCCATTTTTCCCTTCCTTCTCCTAATGTCCTCCATGTTATTCCTTATGTTCCACAAATAAGTGAAACCATGTGATAATTGACTTTCTCTGCTTGACTTATTTCACTTAGCATAATCACCTCCAGTCCCATCCATGTTGATGTAAAAGTTGGGTATTCATCTTTTCTGATGGCTGAGTAATATTCCATTGTATATATGGACCACATCTTTTTTTATCTATTCATCTATTGAAGGGCATCTCGGTTCTTTCCATAGTTTGGCTATTGTGGACATTGCTGCTATGAACATTGGGGTACATTTGGCCCTTCTTTTCAGTACATCTGTGTCTTTGGGGTAAATACCCAGGAGTGCAATTGCTGGGTCATAGAGTAGCTCTATTTTTAAATTTTTGAGGAGCCTGCACACTGTTTTCCAAAGTGGCTGTACCAACTTGCATTCCCACCAACAGTGTAAGAGGGTTTTCTTTTTTTTTTTTTAACATATAATATATTATTTCTTTCAGAGGTACAGGTCTGTGATTCAACAGTCTTACACAATTCACAGCGCTCACCATAGCACATACCCTCCCCAATGTCTATCACCCAGCCACCCCATGCCTTCCACTCCCCCACCACTCCAGCAACCCTCAGTTTGTTTCCTGAGATTAAGAATTCCTCATATCAGTGATGTCATATGATACATGTCTTTCTCTGATTGACTTATTTCGCTCAGCATAACACCCTCCACTTCCATCCATGTCATTGCAAATGGCAAGATTTCATTCCTTTTGATGGCTGCATAATATTCCATTGTATATATATACCACTTCTTCTTTATCCATTCATCTGTCGATAGACATCTTGGCTCTTTCCATAGTTTGGCTATTGTGGACATTGCTGCTATAAACATCAGGGTGCATGTACCCTTTTGGATCACTACATTTGTATCTTTGGGGTAAATACCCAGTAGTGCAATTGCTGGGTCATACGGTAGCTCTATCGTCAACTTTTTGAGGAACCTCCATACTGTTTTCCAAAGTGGTTGCACCAGCTTGCATTCCCACCAACAGTGTAGGAGGGTTCCCCTTTCTCCGCATCCCCGCCAACATCTGTTGTTTCCTGACTTGTTAATTTTAGCCATTCTGACTGGTGTGAGGTGGTATCTCATTGAGGTTTTGATTTGGATTTTCCTGATGCCGAGTGATGTTGAGCACAAAAGTGCTCTGTTGTGTCCGTTGGCCATTTGGATGTCTTCTTTGGAAAAATGTTGTTCATGTCTTCTGCCCATTTCTTGATTGGATTATTTGTTCTTTGGATGTTGGGTTTCATAAGTTCTTTATAGATTTAGGATACTAGCCCTTTATCTGACATGTCATTTGCAAATATCTTCTCCCATTCTGTCGGTTGTCTTTTGGTTTTGTTGACTGTTTCCTTTGCTGTGCAAAAGCTTTTTATCTTGATGAAGTCCCAATAGTTCATTTTTGCCCTTGCTTCCTTTGCCTTTGGCAATGTTTCTGCGGCTGAGGTCAAAGAGGTTGCTGCCTGTGTTCTCCTTTAGGATTTTGATGGACTCCTGTCTCACATTGAGGTCTTTCAACCATTCGGAGTCTGTTTTAGTGTGTGGTGTAAGGAAATGGTCCAGTTTCATTGTTCTGCATGTGGCTGTCCAATTTTCCCAACACCATTTGTTGAAGAGACTGTCTTTTCTCCTTTGGACATTCTTTCCTGCTTTGTCAAAGATGAGTTGACCATAGAGTTGAGGGTCCATTTCTGGGCTCTCTATTCTGTTCCATTCATCTATGTGCCTGTTTTTGTGTCAGTACCATACTGTCTTGATGATGACAGCTTTGTAATAGAGCTGGAAGTCCGGAATTGTGATGCCACCAGCTTTACCTTTCTTTTTCAACATTCCTCTGGCTATGCGGGGTCTTTTCTGGTTCCATACAAATTCTAGGATGATTTGTTCCATTTCTTTGAAAAAAGTGGATGCTATTTTGATGGGGATTGCATTGAATGTGTAGATTGCTCTAGGTAGCATTGACATCTTCACAATATTTGTTCTTCCAATCCATGAGCATGGAACGTTTTTCCATTTCTTTGTGTCTTCCTCAATTTCTTTCATGAGTATTTTCTAGTTTTCTGAGTACAGATCCTTTGCCTCTTTGGTTAGATTTTTCCTAGGTATCTTATGGTTTTGGGTGCAATTGTAAATGGGATTGACTCCTTAATTTCTCTTTCTTCTGTCTTGTTGTTGGTGTATAGGAATGCCACTGACTTCTGTGCATTGATTTGATATCCTGCCACTTGACTGAATTCCTGTATGAGTTCTAGCAGTTTTGGGGTGGAGTCTTTTGGGTTTTCCACATAAAGTATCATATCATCAACTTCTTCTTTGCCGATTTGGATGCCTTTTATTTCTTTTTGTTGTCTGATTGCTGTGGCTAGGACTTCTAATACTATGTTGAATAGCAATGGTGATAGTGGACATCCCTGCCGCGTTCCTGACCTTAGGGGGAAAGCTCTCAGTTTTTCCCCATGAGAATGATATTCGCTGTAGGTTTTTGATAGATGGCTTTTATGATATTGCGGTATGTACCCTCTATGCCTATACTCTGAAGAGTTTTGATCATGAAAGGATGCTGTACTTTGTCAAATGCTTTTTCTGCATCTATTGAGAGGATCACATGGTTCTTGTTCTTTCTTTTGTTAATGTATTGCATCACATTGATTGATTTGCGGATGTTGAACCAACCTTGCAGCCCAGGAATAAATCCCACTTGGTTGTGGTGAATAATCCTTTTAATGTACTGTTGGATCCTATTGGCTAGTATTTTGGTGAGAATTTTTGCATCCATGTTCATCAGGGATATTGGTCTGTAATTCTCCTTTTTGATGGGGTCTTTGTCTGGTTTTGGGATCAAGGTAATGCTGGCCTCATAAAATGAGTTTGGAAATTTTCCTTCCATTTCTATTTTTGGAACAGTTTCAGAAGAATAGGTATTAATTCTTCTTTAAATGTTTGGTAGACTTCCCCTGGGAAGCCATCTGGCCCTGGGCTTTTGTTTGTTGGGAGATTTTTGATGATTGCTTCAATTTATTTAGTGTTTATACATCTGTTCAGGTTTTCTATTTCTTCCTGGTTCAGTTTTGGTAGTTGATACATCTCTAGGAATGCATCCTTTTCTTCCAGATTATCTAATTTGCTGGCATATAGTTGCTCATAATATATTCTTATAATTGTTTGTATTTCTTTGGTGTTGGTTGTGATCTCTCCTCTTTCATTCATGATTTTATTTATTTGGGTCATTTCTCTTTTCTTTTTGATAAGCCTGGCCAGGGGTTTATCATGGGAGGGAGATTATCAATCCCTCCAATTACTTGTTCCACAGCAAAGGTATGAATGCAGAAATGCACTTCCCAATTCAGTTCATAAGCAGAGGTGCAAAATGTCTGGAAATTGACACCACAAGATAGGAAACTCTTTTGAGAGAAAGAGGGAAATTGGGGAGATGCTAAAATATAATGCAGTGCCTACGCACTCTGGAGGCTTGTTTCCTCATCTGTAAAATGGGGGTTTACCTCCAGGTCCCATAGACTTTGGTTCTTAGTCTGTCACAATCTGGGATGCTGTGAGCTGGCTCTCTGGGTACTAAATCAACGATTCAATGAGAATGAAGAAATACCTGTGTCCTAAAAGGGTTTTAGGATTAAATGAACTAAAAAAACGTCCACACCGAAGCACAGAGCTTGCACAATAGTGAGCCTGACCGTGATTGCCTTCCATGCGGGGGTTCCAGGCCCCGGTCGGGGGCGGGGGGTTGGGGCAGCCGCGGAGCGGGGCACAGCCTGCACCCCGGCCCGGCGGCCTGCCCCGCCCACGTGGGGCCGCGGCCCCGTCGAATGACTTGGTGCAACGTGTTGGTGGCGGCGGCGGCGGCGGTTTGGGCTCTTCCGGGCTCCGCAGCTTCCTGCCGAGCACCGCGCAGCCGCCTCCGCCGCGGAAGCCCCGGGTGCAGGCCTCGGCGGCGCCGGTGCGGGCCCCGGGCTCAGCCGCGCGCGCCCCCGCGGGGCCCCGGCCGCCCGACCGCACGATGCGCGCCGCGCCGCCGCCCGC
>NW_023270464.1:17402117-17458814 GCF_011800145.1 Mirounga leonina
GAAGGCAGACGCTTAAACAACTGAGCCACCCAGGCGCCCACCTCCGAGGCTTCTTAATGCCCCACCTGCCTTTTTCCTTTTTCCTTCATTGTGCTAACAAAAAAAAGCTGTGACTAGAGCTCGGGGATGTGCCCAGGACGTGTTGGAGGTGTGCTTTGCATCGGGGATTGGAGCTGGACTCCAGGATGCTTGGCGACCCTTGGTGGTCTTAGGGCCTTTCTGTTGGGGGATGCAAATGGCTCTCCTGTTCCCCTGCCTGACAGAGCTTGTCCCAGTGAAGACTCCCAGGGGCATGAAGGGTCTTGGGGAGGCTTTTGTCAGTTGCTCAAGTTCAGGGAGCAAGTGTCTGGGAAATGAGGAAGGAGGACCTGGGAGTAGAGATGGGAAAAGCTACCTGGGATACAAGGAGGACATTTTCCCCAAATGCCTGGGAAATCCTGTTTTTGCAGGAAATGAACCAAATGTGTCCTGTTGCTCAAGCGGGCCGCTGGGAAATCTGGGTGTGTGTGTGTCCATTATTCACTGCCCACCACCGGCATTCCAAGTGTAGACAGTGTGCTTTGCTGTTTGATCAGCTGTTGGAGGTTTGGGGCCAGGGGCTGGCTCTCCACCCTGGGGAGCATTTTCAGCACAAGAGCGGAAACCAGACCTGGAAAGGCAGGGTGGAGAGTTATCTGTTGAGGTTTGTTGTTGTTGTCGTGTGACTGTGAGTCAAGGTGTTTCCTTGTGAGTCTGTACGATTAGATGCCAGAGGTCCTGAGAAAATGGAGCGGGCGGGGGGGGGGGGGGGGGCATGTTTCCACATCCATCTCCCCATCCCCTGCCTGGCACAGCCCGCGTTGTTCCTCACTGTGCTGGCCCCCTTGATGTGCTTTGGGCATTGAATCTCCCCCCACCCCGATCCTTTCCCCTGCCCTCACTCTTCTGCTTATAAACTTCAGTGGCTCCCTGTGTAGCTATTACCTGAGTGTGGCATTCAAGGCTCTTATAGACTGGCCCCAGCCCATCTGGCGGCCATTAGCCAGCCCTTCTGAGTCTCCTCTCTGTCGCTTGCTTATTTCCTTATGCTCCATGTGTTGGCCTGTGCTTTCCGACCCCGGGGCCAGTTTCTGCTGCATACCTGCCGTGACCGCCCCAAGACCCAGCTCCCAGGCTCCTTCCTCTGTGTGGCTTTCTGGACATCTGAATGAGACCCTCACTTGCTTTTCTGGCCTGCCCCAGCCCTAGCCTTGCGCATCTTCTGTACAGCCCTTCTCACGCCGTGCTTGGGTGGCTGGGTTTAGTGCCAAGCTCCCATACTCAGCAGACAGCCCTGGGCTGCAGGGATGTCCAGTCCCTCCCAGTGTCTTGGTGTCCCGTGCCGGCCTGGCATTCAGTGGAGGCACAATGGTCCTTTACTGACTTCCCGATTGTTCTGCTGGAGTTAAGCCTTGATGCCTAGAGCAGCTCTGAGCATGGAGTTTGAAACATTTTGCTCAAAATAGGCCTCCGAGCCTACAAGGCAGTGTACTTTTTAAGAAGGCATTTGAACTATTTTGCCAGTCTGCTCCTTATTACCCAGGGGTGGGGGAGAAAAGCAAGCAGCATGTGGCCGGATGTGAGCTGTGTGTTTGGGGGCGGGAGTGGGGGAGCCGACACTCAGGCCTCGTTGGAGGGTTTGCGCAGTTTGGGAAGGAGGTTCTGATTTCGTAGAAGCTGGTTAGGTGTATGATCTGCCTCCTCTTCCAGGCACGTGTTCTTGCGGGGGTGAGTTTGCAGGTGCCCCACTGCCACCCTGGTTTCCGAGGCAGACAGGAAATTAGAGCATTTTACAGCTGGGAAGGGCCTTGATGGCACAGAGTCCCTGTGCGCTCCTTTGCTGAGGAGAAAGTTACATTCCAGGGAGCAGACTGAGTTACCCGCCAGATTCTCGAACATGTGGCGGGGCTGGTGGCCCATCTTGCCGGTGGTCTGTACCGTGGCCTTTCCCCCCTCCGCAGTCCTCAGCAGGCGCAGCTCATCGGGCCTCCCGACCACCTGCTGCTCTGGGTGGGTGTCCCGCTTCTGTGTCGTCACTGGGTCCTGGCCATTCCACCCTTCGAGTGACCCGGAGGCTGGCTGTCCTGCCTGTGCCCGCATCCCTCTCCCATGGGAGCTCCCGCACCTGCCAGAGCTTCTGACCGGCTTGGCTCCCTACCTTGTGTCCGAGTCTTAGCAATAGCCTTCATGCGTCCACTGCTCTTCCTGCTGCCAGTCTTGTCCCTGCCCCTGTCCATCCTCCCTCTCTGGTGTCGTCCTTCCCCTGTCCACCGACGCCCCCATGCACAAGCTCCTTAGTGTGTGGATGATGCTGGCTCTTCATACACAGGGCCCCGCCTCCCTCTTGAGCCCCTGTGTCGGCTCTGCCTACTGGTCCAGCCCCGCTGGGCTTCCAGAGGTTCTCCAGGGGGTCACATGGCCTGGGGCTGGCATGCTTTGCCCCACTCTGACCCTCTGCCTGGAGTCCCCTCTGCCATCATGACTACACGGCCAGGTCCTTGCTCTTTGCCCTCCTCTGTTCCCTCTGAGAAGCCTCTTCAGCCAGGGCCCTCCAGAGCTCCCAGAGCATGCTGGGGTTTTGAAGGTTCCTTGTGGAGTCGAGACAGGAGACAGTCACTGAACGTGTCCCTCTGCTTTCCAGCCTGGGGGGCTCCCAAGAGCAGAGCTGGACCTTGATCCTTTGTGTCTCTCTGGCCCCAGGTAGCCTCCAAGCACACACTGGCCTCTAATGAAGATATTTTTAGCAAATGAGTGGAATGCACAAGTATTTTGTGTTACTGATGCTCCTTAGAAAGTCCTCTGTGACTAGATGCATGGCTAATGCCAGAAGCCTTCGAGGTAGGAACTCATTTGGATGGTGACCCTCCATTTCCTTAACAACGCAGACCAGGGAGGACGAGGGTAGTCAGGTTACTGCTTATAAAGCAGCAACCCTAGCCCATTTGTCTATTCTCCCTGAAGGAGCCACCCTGCCAGACAACAGAAAAAATGTGGATCCGAGGAAACCGTTAAAACTGAAAGCACAGAATATATATAGTAATGAAAAATACCTATACCTTTAATGAAGCAATTCCATCCCCAAGGTACACACATTTTTCACTGTGATACATCTTCTTTCTTCCAATTCTATTAATTGGGAGAGGAAGCCAAGATGCTTGGGCAGTGAAGTTCAGAGCAGTTCTGTTTGGTAGTGAAAATATTTAAATAACCTAAGTATCTAACAATGGATCTTGGTTAAATAATTTATGGAAAGTATGGAATACTCTTCAGCTGTTAAAAATGATGACGCTCGGGCGCCTGGGTGGCTCAGTGGGTTGAGCGTCTGACTCCTGATCTCAGCTCAGGTCTTGATCTCAGGGTTGTTGAGTTCAAGGCCCGTGTTAGACTCTGCATTGGGCGTGGAGCCTACTTAAAAAAAAATGATGATGTTGATCTAATACTATATATCACTAAGTGGAATGGTTTATAAAATAGCACGTATAGTATGCTTTCATTTAAATAATAAATTATACATATAACAAACATGCAAAGAAATCTATGTGTATGTGCACATTTGTGGATGTGGGTGATAATTATTTTTCAGGTTATGTTTTTACATGATCTGAACTTCCTGACAGCGGACATATGTTCACTACTGCTCTCCCTGTCTGTAGGGTCAGCTCCTTGCTCTGTCGTTGGGTGTATCTGAGGCCTGAAGACCTGTATGAGAGCGTCTAGGATGTAAACAACAAGTGGGATTTTTGGGTCCCAGAGCTACTCATACTTGATTTTCCTTAGTCTGTACCGGTTCACCCTCCCGCCTGCAGTGCCTGAGGGTTCTCGCATCATAGATGGGAGGTACTTAGTACCATCTGACTTTCTCATTGTTCCAGGTAGATGGGTGTAATTTGGTCTCTCATTGGTTTGTTTGGCATTTTCCCAGTTTCTACTGAGATTGAGCAGCAGCCCCCCTTCCCATACTTATTAATCAAGCAGATCTCTCCATCTGCAGAATCATTGACACCTTTTTCATGTATTTGGATCATTAAGGAGCACTGTTTTAAGACTGGAGACAACATTGGAAGGAGGGAAAGGCAGTTTGCAGTCCCCTCAGGTCTGTTACTGGATACGTTTCTGAGAGCTGGAAGGGAATCAACAAGGAGGCTGTGTCTAGGAAGTAGAAAACCACAACTCCTCTAATTTTTTGATGTTTAGAAATATCTGGTGGGTTGTGTGGCGTCAGTAATAAGCCAGTATTATGCCCCATGTGCTCTCTGAGGTCTCACTCGAGATCTGGGAGGAGTCTGACTTCACTCTCCAGAGTCTTCTGAACAGGGTGGAGACAAGGCAGGGAACCCACCACCTCCACCATGACTCTCCTTTCCCCGTGGGGATCCCTTCCCCGTCTTGGCGAGTCTCCGAGCTCCGCTGCCCAGGCCACATTTCTCCCAGATCTCTGCTGGCTGCTTTCCCAGCCACTTCTTATTTCAAAAGCTTTGTAAAATCCTCTTCTGTGGAAGGAGGGTTTTGGTGCTTCCTGGGGGATGAGGAGGAAGATGAATTCCAGGTGATCTGACACTGCCCGCTGTCACCCTTGTATGAATGGCAGACGTGCGTGCCGCCGTGTCCTGAGGATGTTGGGACCCCAGAAGCTCAGTTACTTTCCTAAGCCAGCTCTTTGAAAAGGAACGAAGACTTTCCTGCCTAGCCCGGATTCCCCAAATTTCCCATCGTCCACGTATTCACATTTATAATAAGAACGATGTTATTTAAGAGAAAGCATAACAGCTTCCTACTTTTGGGATTTGGGGAAACTTACTGTTCTGACATGGTTTTAGTTATTGCTCGTTAGTAGAAGAATATCGAAGCCTTAAGCCAAGCGCGGTTGGCAAGTTAAGTCTCTTTATGTGAGTTTGAGAGAGACTAGGGAGCTTGTGTAGGGTTAGGTCATTTCTGATGGTTTGACCAAGGTTTTGAATTGGGGGAAGAGCTATAGAAGTGAAACATGTTTACTGTAATTTTTAATTTTTTAGTGGATTTTCTGTTTTCTTTTTCAGTTTCATTGAGATAAAGTGGACATAGAGCACCGTGCACATTGAGAGTGTACAGCCTAAGGGTTTGACTTAGATTTATTGTGAAATGATTAGTGTAAGTTTAGTTAACATCTGTCACTTCATAGAGATACCCAACAAAAAAAGGGAAAACATTTTTTTTCTTTCTTTTTTTTTTTTAAAGATTTTATTTATTTATTCATGAAAGACAGAGAGAGAGAGAGAAGCAGAGGGAGAAGCAGGCTCCCAAGGAGCAGGGAGCCTGATGCGGGACTCGACCCCAGGACCCTGGGATCATGACCTGAGCCGAAGGCAGATGCTTAACCATCTGAGCCACCCAGGTGCCCTTTTTTTTTCTTTATGATGAGAACTTTTGGGATCTACTGGTTTAAGTAGCTCCCAGGTACACCGTCTGGCAGTGTTTACAATACACCCCCCGTATGTATTTGTCTTATAACTGGAAGTTTGTACCCTTTGGCCATTTTCATCCAATCCCACGCCCCCATTTAATTTTATATACGACAGTGAAGAAAGAGTGTTAAATAAATCTAAGACAGAAAAAATTCAGATTTTTTATATTTTTAAAAGAGGGTAGAGTGTACCTTTGATTGCTTTTTCCGTAAAGTTAAAAAAACAAAGTCAAAGGACATGGGAAACATAAGTTCCCTCAAGTGGTTCTCATCCAGGGAGGATTTTTGCCCCCTTGGGGTCATTTGGCAAGTGTCTGGATATATATATATAATTTTAAAAAAGATTTTATTCTTATTAGAGAGAGAGGGAGAGAGCGCATGCACAAGTAGGGGTGGGGTGGGACAGAGGGAGAGGGAGAAGCAGACTCCCCACTGGGCAGGGAGCCCGATGTGGGGCTCGATCCCAGGACCCCAGGATCATGATCTGAGCCGAAGGCAGATGTTCAACTAACTGAGCCACCCAGGCGCCCCTGGAGATATTTTTGGTTGTCGTGAGTTGCGGAGAGGGATGCTGTTGGCCCCTAGTATTGAGAGCCCAAGGATGCTACAAAACATCGTACAGTGCACAGGACAGCCCCTTAACAAAGAACAGTTGAGCCCGAGATGTCAGACGTGCTGGCGCTCCCTGAGAGTCTGGGCTGCGACGCTGTTGGTCGTCTGAAGTAAGCAGTGTACTGAGCCTTTCTGGGCATTCAGTGCCCAGCGCTAATTGCCATATACACCTCCAAGGCCTACGGGGATATTTAGAATGACATGGAGTCAACCGCGTCCATGGCTCCCCTTTAAACAGCTAAGTCTTAACTATATTTTAAAATATGGTTCTGAAAACAGATGTAATTTATACCCAGCATTTTGGTCTTGCTTCTGCCTGTAACTGAGGATACAGCCGTTTGGCCAAAATAATCAGGCAGGTGCATCTGCCTCTGGGTCTCTTTCAAATGTAGTTGGTGACTTTTTAACCTGCGGGAGCCTCCCTGGACACATAGGACCCTGAGTGGAGGAGATACCTCATGGCTGCTCTTATTAATGTGCCTGTGAGGACCCGGCACCTGCCACTGATTCCTTCTATCAAACTAGGAAGGGAGAAAAATCCCTCTTTAATTTAATGCTGAGCCCTCTGCCTTACGTGGCTTTACCTGTAAACTCTCATGCCCACGATCACCTGTTTCGAGGGCTTTGCAAACGCAGATCCTTCTTGGCACATTAGGCGCATTTAGGGGTGGGGGTCCCATGTATTAGTGTCTATAAAGCACGCTTCCGGATTTAAGCAGAGAAGGCTTCAGGGGCTGTGCTGGTATTTTAGTCTTATGGCTGATGCTTTGGTTCTAACTCTTTGCAGAGGGAATTTCTGGGACCATGAATTTAGAAGCATGTTGTCATGGTTTCACTTAAAAAAATCTGTGCTTGGGCGCCTGGGTGGCTCAGTTGGTTAAGCGACTGCCTTCGGCTCAGGTCATGATCTCAGGGTCCTGGGATCGAGTCCTGCATCGGGCTCCCTGCTCCTTGGAAGCCTGCTCCTCCGTCTGCCTCTCTCTCATGAATAAATAAACAAAATCTTAAAAAAAAAAAAAAAAGTCTGCTCCGCTGACGGATGTCACTCCGGTGGCTAAGTTGGGGGTGGAACCCTCATGGGACAGTGTGGTTTCAGGACCCTCGGGGTCACAGAAAGACTGGGGGTGCCTGAGTGTGGCAGAGCTCCCAGGTAACGGAGCAGGGAAGCCGGCTGCAGAGGCGGAGCCCAGGCGCGGGCTCTCAGCTCGGGGTGGCCATAAACCGTGATCCGCGGCACAGTCGGGCCCCTGCTCCTCCAGCAGGGACCCAACAAGCGGCAGATCCGGGGAGACTCCCCTTCCTCCCCCAGGAGGAGCCGCGCGGGAGTGCACCGCAGGGATCTGCTGGGTTTGGAGACTCCATCCGGGGTCGGGTGCCAGAGATAGAAACGCTCGGTCACAGGCCAGGTGAGCATAGAGTGTGGCCGGAGACCGGGGAGACAGGAGTGACTGATGGCTTTTCTCTGGGGGCTCACTGAGGAGTGGGGCCCCGAGTTCTCGGCTCCTCCAGGGCAGAGATTGGGAGGCCGCCATTCTCACTCTCGGCCTCCAAAGCTGTACGGAAAGCTTGCAGGGAACAAAAGCTCCAGAGAGCAACCCGAGCAGATTATTTAGCCCAAATAGGGCAAGGGGGGGCAATTCCGCCTCCAGCAAAGACATTCGGGAACCACAGCAACAGGCCCCTCCCCAGAAGATCAGCGAGAACAGCCAGCTAAGACCAAGTTTACCGATCAATGAGAACTGCAGAACTCCAGCACTAGGGGAATACTGCACATAGAATTCATGGCTTTTTTACCATGATTCTTTAGTCTTTCAAAGTTAAATTTTTTTTTAACTGTCTTTTTTTTTTTTTTTGAATTTTTCTTTTTCCCTTTTTCAACCAACATCTTATCAATCCCTTTTTTAAAAAACATTTTTATTTTTCAGTTTTAGAGTCATATTCTGTCCCTTCATAGTAGTTACCCGTATTTTTGGCATATATATAAGTTGTTCTCTCTTTAAAATTTGGAGATAGTTTCTTCTAACAGATCAAAATATACCCTAAATCTCTAGTGTATAGTTTTTTCCTACTCCCCTGCCTGATCACATTCTCTCCCTTTTTTTTCTTTTTTTTTTTTTTAAATCTTCTTCTTTCTTTTTTCAAACAACTTCTTATCAATTCCTTTTATAAAATTTTTTATAATTCCCATCTTTACAGTCATATTCCATCCCTTCATCAACCGTTATTTTTGTACATATATAAGTTTTTCTTTCTTTAAAATTTTGGGAGGTACTTTCTTCTAACAGACCAAAATACACCCAAAATCTAGTGTGTGGCACTGTTCTATATACCAGCCTGATCATATTTGATCACATTCTGTTCTTTTTGTTTTGTTCTGTTTTTATTTGTTTTTATCTTTTCTTTTTCTTTTTTCTCTCTTTCCCTTTTCCTACTGCTTCAGGTCTTTTCTGATTTGTTTAAAGTATATTTTCTAGGGATGTTGTTACTCTGCTAGCATTTTGTTCTCTCATTAATCTATTCTCTGGACAAAATGACAAGACGGAAAAAATCACCTCAACAAAAAGAACAAGAGGTAGTACCGACTGCCAGGGACCTACTCAATACGGACATTAGTACAATGTCAGATCTAGGTTCAGAATCATCACTTTAAAGATACTAGCTGGGCTTGAAAAAAGCATGGAAGTTATTAGAGAAACCCTTTCTGGAGAAGTAAAAGAACTAAAATCTAACCAAGTAGAAATCAAAAAGGCTATTAATGAGGTGCAATCAAATATGGGGGCGCTAACTGCTAGGATAAATGAGGCAGAAGAGAGAATCAGTGATATAGAAGACCAAATGATGGAAAATAAAGAAGCAGAGAAAAAGAGAGATAAACAACTACTGAATCATGAGGGCAGAATTCGAGAGATAAGCAATACCATAAGATGAAACAACATTAGAATAATTGGGATCCCAGAAGAAGAAGAAAGAGAGAGAGGGGCAGAAGGTATACTGGAGCAAATTATAGCAGAGAACTTCCCTTATTTGGGGAAGGAAACAGACATCAAAATCCAGGAAGCACAGAGAACCCCTCTCAAAATCAATAAAAATAGGTCAACACCCCGACATCTAATAGTAAAACTTACGAGTCTCAGAGACAGAGAAAATCCTGAAAGCAGCTCGGGAGAAGAGATATGTAACCTACAATGGTAGAAACATTAGATTGGCAACAGACCTATCCACAGAAACCTGGCAGGCCAGAAAGGACTGGCAGGGTATATTCAGAGCACTAAATGAGAAAAATATGCAGCCAAGAATACTATATCCAGCTAGGCTGTCATTGAAAATTGAAGGAGAGATAAAAAGCTTCCAGGACAAACAAAAACTAAAGGAATTTGCAAACACGAAACCAGCCCTACAAGAAATCTTGAAAGGGGTCCTCTAAGTAAAGAGAGAGCCTAAAAGCAACATAGACCAGAAAGGAACGCAGACAATATACAGTAACAGTCACCTTACAGGCAATGCAATGGCACTAAATTCCTATCTTTCAATAGTTACCCTGAATGTAAATGGGCTCAATGCCCCAATCAAAAGACACAGGCTATCAGATTGGATTAAAAAACAAGACCCATCGATATGCTGTCTGCAAGAGACTCATTTTAGACCCAAAGACACCCCCAGATTGAAAGTGAGGGGGTGGAAAACCATTTACCATGCTAATGGACACCAAAAGAAAGCTGGGGTGGCAATCCTTATATCAGACAAATTAGATTTTAAACGAAAGACTGTAATAAGAGATGAGGAAGGACACTATATCCTACTTGAAGGGTCTATCCAACAAGAAGATCTAACAATTATAAATATCTATGCCCCTAACATGGGAGCAGCCAATTATATAAGACAATTAATAACAAAAGCAAAGAAACACATTGACAACAATACAAGAATAGTGGGGGACTTTAACACCCCCCTCACTGAAATGGACAGATCGTCTAAGCAAAAGATCAACAAGGAAATATAGACTTTAAATGACACACTGGACCAAATGGACTTCACAGACATATTCAGAACATTCCATCCCAAGGCAACAGAATACACATTCTTCTCTAGTGCCCATGGAACATTCTCCAGAATAGATCACATCCTAGGTCATAAATCAGGTCTCAACCAGTACCAAAAGATTGGGATCATTCCCTGCCTATTTTCAGACCAGAATGCTTTGAAACTAGAACTCAATCTCAAGAGGAAAGTCAGAAAGAACTCAAAAACATGGAGGTTAAAGAGCATCCTACTGAAGGATGAATGGGTCAACCAGGAAATTAAAGAAGAATTAAAAAAATTCATGGAAACCAATGAAAATGAAAACACAACTATTCAAAATCTTTGGGATGCAGCAAAGGCAGTCCTAAGAGGAAAGTATATAGCAATACAAGCCTTTCTCAAGAAAGAAGAAAGGTCTCTTTTTATTTATTTATTTATTTATTTACTTACTTATTTATTTATTTATTTTAAGATTTTATTTATTTATTTGAGAGAGAGAGAATGAGAGACAGAGAGCAGGAGAGGGAGGAGGGTCAGAGGGAGAAGCAGACTCCCTGCTGAGCAGGGAGCCCGATGTGGGACTCGATCCCGGAACTCCAAGATCATGACCTGAGCCGAAGGCAGTCGCTTAACCAACTGAGCCACCCAGGCGCCCAAGAAAGGTCTCAAGTACACAACCTAACCCTCCACCTAAAGGAGCTGGAGAAAGAACAGCAAATAAAGCCTAAACCCAGCAGGAGAAGAGAAATAATGAATATCAGAGCAGAAATCAATGAAATAGAAACTAAAAGAACAGTAGAACAGATCAACGAAACTAGGAGCTGGTTCTTTGAAAGAATTAACAAGATTGATAAACCCCTGGCCAGACTTATCAAAAAGAAAAGAGAAATGACCCAAATCAACAAAATCATGAATGAAAGAGGAGAGATCACAACCAACACCAAAGAAATACAAACAATTATAAGAACATATTATGAGCAACTCTATGCCAGCAAATTAGATAACCTGAAAGAAATGGATGCATTCCTAGAGATGTATCAACTACCAAAACTGAACCAGGAAGAAATAGAAAACCTGAACAGACCTATAACCACTAAGGAAATTGAAGCAGTCATCAAATCCCAAAAAACAAAATCCCAGGGCCAGATGGCTTCTCAGGGGAATTCTACCAAACATTTCAAGAAGAATTAATACCTATTCTTCTGAAACTGTCCCAAAAAATAGAAATGGAAGGAAAACTTCCAAACTCATTTTATGAGGCCAGCATTACCTTGATCCCAAAACCAGACAAAGACACCATCAAAAAGGAGAATTACAGACCAATATCCTTGATGAACATGGATGCAAAAATTCTTACCAAAATACTAGCCAATAGGATCCAACAGTACATTAAAAGGATTATTCACCACGACCAAGTGGGATTTATCCCTGGGCTGCAAGGTTGGTTCAACATCCGCAAATCAATCAATGTGATACAATACATTAACAAAAGAAAGAACAAGAATCATGTGATCCTCTCAATAGATGCAGAAAAAGCATTTGACAAAGTACAGCATCCTTTCGTGATCAAAACTCTTCAGAGTATAGGCATAGAGGGTACATACCTCAATATCATAAAAGCCATCTATGAAAAACCTACAGCGAATATCATTCTCAATGGGGAAAAACTGAGAGCTTTCCCCCTAAGGTCAGGAACACGGCAGGGATGTCCACTATCACCACTGCTATTCAACAAAGTATTGGAAGTCCTAGCCACAGCAATCAGACAACAAAAAGAAATCAAAGGCATCCAAATCGGCAAGGACGAAGTCAAACTCTCACTCTTTGCAGATGAAATGATACTTTATGTGGAAAACCCAAAAGACTCCACCCCAAAACTGCTAGAACTCATACAGGAATTCAGTCAAGTGGCAGGATATAAAATCAATGCACAGAAATCAGTGGCATTCCTATACACCAACAACAAGACAGAAGAAAGAGAAATTAAGGAGTCGATCCCATTTACAATTGCACCCAAAACCATAAGATACCTAGGCATAAATCTAACCAAAGAGGCAAAGGATCTGTACTCGGAAAACTAGAAAATACTCATGAAAGAAATTGAGGAAGACACAAAGAAATGGAAAAACGTTCCATGCTCATGGATTGGAAGAACAAATATTGTGAAGATGTCAATGCTACCTAGAGCAATCTATACATTTAATGCAATCCCCATCAAAATACCATCCACTTTTTTCAAAGAAATGGAACAAAGAATCCTAAAATTTGTATGGAACCAGAAAAGACCCCGCATAGCCAGAGGAATGTTGAAAAAGAAAAGCAAAGCCGGCAGCATCACAATTCCGGACTTCCAGCTCTATTACAAAGCTGTCATCATCAAGACAGCATGGTACTGGCACAAAAACAGGCACATAGATGAATGGAACAGAATAGGGAGCCCAGAAATGGACCCTCAACTCTATGGTCAACTCATCTTCGACAAAGCAGGAAAGAATGTCCAAAGGAGAAAAGACAGTCTCTTCAACAAATGGTGTTGGGAAAATTGGATAGCCACATGGAGAAGAATGAAACTGGACCATTTCCTTACACCACACACAAAAATGGACTCCAAATGGTTGAAAGACCTCAATGTGAGACAGGAGTCCATCAAAATCCTAAAGGAGAACACAGGCAGCAACCTCTTCGACCTCAGCCGAAGCAACTTCTTCCTAGAAACATCACCAAAGGCAAAGGAAGCAAGGGCAAAAATGAACTATTGGGACTTCATCAAGATAAAAAGCTTTTGCAAAGCAAAGGAAACAGTCAACAAAACCAAAAGACAACCGACAGAATGGGAGAAGATATTTGCAAATGACATATCAGATAAAGGGCTAGTATCCAAAATCTATAAAGAACTCATCAGACTCAACACCCAAAGAACAAAGAATCCAATCAAGAAATGGGCAGAAGACATGAACAGACATTTTTCCAAAGAAGACATCCAAATGGCCAACAGACACATGAAAAAGTGCTCAATATCGCTTGGCATCAGGGAAATCCAAATCAAAACCTCAATGAGATACCACCTCACACCAGTCAGAATGGCTAAAATTAACAAGTCAGGAAACGACAGATGTTGGCGGGGATGTGGAGAAAGGGGAACCCTCCTACACTGTTGGTGGGAATGCAAGCTGGTGCAGCCACTCTGGAAAACAGTATGGAGGTTCCTCAAAAAGTTGAAAATAGAGCTACCATACGATCCAGCAATTGCACTACTGGGTATTTACCCCAAAGATACAAAAATCGGGATCCGAAAGGGTACGTGCACCCCGATGTTTATAGCAGCAATGTGCACAATAGCCAAACTGTGGAAAGAGCCAAGATGTCCATCGACAGATGAATGGATAAAGAAGTGGTATATATATACAATGGAATATTATGCAGCCATCAAAAGGAATGAGATCTTGCCATTTGCAACGACGTGGATGGAACTGGAGGGTATTATGCTGAGCGAAATAAGTCAAACAGAGAAAGACATGTATTATATGACTTCAGTGTTATGAGGAATTCTTAATCTTGGGAAACAAACTGAGGGTTGCTGGAGTGGGGGGTGGGGTGGGAGGGATGGGGTGACTGGGTGATAGACACTGGGGAGGGTATGTGCTCTGGTAAGCGCTGTGAATTGTGCAAGACTGTTGAATGTCAGATCTGTACCTCTGAAACAAATAATGCAATATATGTTAAGAAAAAAAAAAAGGTAGCAGGAGGGGAAGAATGAAGCAGGGGAAATTGGAGGGGTAGACAAACCATGAGAGACGATGGACTCTGAAAAACAAAGTTAGGGTTCTAGAGGGGAGGGAGGTGGGAGGATGGGTTAGCCTGGTGGTGGGTATTAAAGAGGGCACGCTCTGCATGAAGCACTGGGTGTTATGCACAAACAATGAATCATGGAACACTACATCTAAAACTAATGATGTAATGTATGGGGATTAACATAATAATAAAAAAATAAAAAAAATTAATAAAAAATAATCTGTGCTTAATCTAAGGGTGATCTGCCAGGAACCCGGACTTGGTATTTATTTTCTCGGGGGTGCAGGGGGGCGGGAAGGAAATCCACGCTCTCTGGCAAGTGTGGAGCAGAGGAAAGGCATAGGGAGCTCCCCTGACCTCCTCCCTCCATCCCATTGTACAGATGAAGAAACTGAGGCCCATTAGGGGGAAGGGTTTATTGAGGTCATCCAGTGAGTTTGTAGGAAAAAAAAAGCAGAACTTAAGCACAGGTGTTTTGATGCTCAGCTTGGTCCTTTCTGGGCCTCCAAGCTGTGGTCGGCTGGGTTTTGGTCTGTTCCAGTTGGGTCTCCGGAGCAATCAGCCAAGGACCCAGGAGAAAACATGGTTGAAAGGATCGAGCTTTTTTCCCGGTGTGTTTCCTGAGACCCACTGTGAGCATAGGGGACACTGTGCTGTGGGGAACACACCAGAAGCTACGGAGCTCCGCGTTCAGTCTGGGAGACGGGATAGTGCCCTTGGATGACAACTACCGGGCAGAGAAGAAAGATTCCGATTCAACTGGGGAATGATGTATCAAAAGTAACACTTGTAAACAAAAGTATAAATTGCAAAAGGACTGCCCCGGGGGCTTTGGCTGGGGATAGAACCGTCTGGGAAGGAAAATGGGGAGGAGAAGGATTAGGGCTTGGTACAGGGTAGGATGAAGAGATTCTTCCAGGACCAGATGGCCGAGCAGGATTTGCTGTGGTGGGGGTGGGAGGAAGTGATCATTTGGAAATCGTGATGATGATAATACTAGTAGCCACTGATATTTATTAAGCCCTTACTGCGTTCCACACTCCGTACTAAACGTTTTCTATGTGTTTCCTCATTCCTGTGATCGGTGTGCTGCCAGAGTCCCCGTTTTACAGATGAGTAAATCAAGGCACAGAGTGATGAAGTCTTGCTTAAGGCCACGCAGCTGGGGAAGGGCCAGAGTCTGACTTCGGAGCCAGCATTCCCCGCCCTTCCCTTGTCGCAGCCGGATTTTGGAAGACACGGGTTCTAGCTGGGACACCGGGAATTGTGGTGGGTCGGAGGGGTGGATGGAGTAATCACAGTGCTGTTTAGTGCTGCTGACCGATGCTAGGGGCTTGATAAGTATTTGCTGGGTGAGTGGGTGAATCGTGATGTGGCCATCGCGGGGACTCAGGATGGCTGTGGAGACCTGTAGAAGGTGCTGGAAGGACAGGTAGGGAGGCCTGGAGGCCTGAGTGGATGAAGAGGAAGAGGGAGAGGAGAGTGTCAGGGGGCCCCCGAAGGGCCTGGAGAAGGGGGGCAGGGTGAAGGGAGTGGTCAGGCAGGGGAGAAGGGGAGGAAGAAGATGGTGTCCAGGGAAACTCGCTTACAGAAATGCCAGCCACACATCTGGACATCTGGGCTTGGGAGGAGAGGTTGGGAGCTTCTGTGAGAAGTGACTCCTCCCTGGCAGCGAGGAGTGACATGCCCAGGCCTCCCCTCCCATGTGGCAGGGACAGGTGGATGCCGAAAGGGCTATTCATGACATGTGTCCCAAAGCACGGTGACCTCAGAGTTTCCACACTGTAGTTGGGTCCGCTGGGTCCACCAGAAATGTCCCTGTTGGTCGTCTTGCCACTGCCCTTGAACCAAGGGAGCTGCCCCTGGAGGCTGCCTTCCTTGCTTTAAGCCTCGCTTGCCTCACCTGGCACCTCAAATAAAAACAAGGAGGACCCAGCCCTTTGCAAACATACCTGGGGGCTGGAGGAACAGGTCTTGGTGTATTTGTCTTTGCCATATCGCATGTGATTCCTCCACCAGGTTAAAGCTGGGGTGTGCTTATTTTGTCTTGGAAGAATGAAAGTTGGATCTGTCCCTCAGGGATTGACAGGGGGGAGGAGAAACAAGTGTGGAGAGCAGATGGAGGCCAGAAGCTGTAGCATCACGAAGAGCCCTAAGGCTTGTAATTGAGCTCTTTGGGGTTGTGTGGTCCGTGTTGTTGTACGATCCATGTTTAGATGAACCGTAAGCACCCCCAGGGCACAATGACACCACTCTGTTAACCCCAAAGGGGATGGTGCCCGAAGCGGGGGGATGCAACCAATAATGGCTGGTACCCCTTAATCAAATGAGCTGCTGGTGAGCAGGTATGAGGAAGCGTATCGGTTGAACATGCGTATCATTCCTTCTTTCTGGGCTCCTGATTTTTAGTTGAGTCGTTTGGTGTCACTCATGCTTGGCATTGCATCCATGACCACGGCCAGGAAACAGTTAGGGGTTGCAAACTGATCGTCTCCAGATCTGTGTTTTGTTTTGTTTTGTTCTGATGTGCACAGTGTTCTTAACAACCGAGAGGGGTTGAGAACACCTAAAAATTGGCAGTCTTTGCATAAAAAATCTAGGGCTGCTTTTCTGGGCAGATGGAAATACTTGGCAACACAGGGCCTGTGTTCCGTGTGACAATAAGGGGCGGGCGTCCGCCTCGGCTGGGGTGGTGAGCACCACTCCTTGTGTCTCTGGCTTGAAGACAGAGCATTGGTCACCGTTTGCCATGCTGTTTGTTCTAATGTTTATGACACCCCAGACCTGCTTCACTGGTTTCCTCTGCCTGGGGGGGCTCGGGGGCAGTGGAGTTTTTGACCTGGTGCTTTGAGTCCTGGTGCTTGACCCGGAGCTGAGTCCTGGACGGGGAGGAGACCCGGCATGGTGGGGAGGGTGCAGCACGAGGACAGGGGAGCGGTGTGGAGGGGCTTGCGGGTGCTTCTGGAAGGCTCTCGCTGTGTTCAGGAGGGCTGGATGGGAGCCGTGTTAGAGCGGGGCCCCTGGAGACCTTGAAGCTCGTGCTGCGCCGGAGGAAAAGCCGTGTGTCTCCTGTCACCGGCCGTCGGTGTCCGGGAGCCCCTCTGGAGCAGTGCGGGATGAGGTTCATATTGCACTGCTGTTTACCTCTTTCGGTGGCTTGTTTAAACTGCTCTAAAAGGAAGCTGTTGGGTGGAGCACAGGCGGCCGGGCCCAAGGCAGGGCAGGAAGGAAGGTTGTCCTTGGGAATTGTATCCTGGCCGCCTGCCTTGGTCGGGGGCAGTGGTGGCCTCGCCGTCCGAGCTCGGGGCTAAGCTCGAGTCGCTGCCCATTCTCCAGGGACCGCATCGCTGTCCCAGCCTCTTCGGCCCCTGCTTCCCTGCAGGGGTGCTGGGGGTGGGTTCTGGAATTGGCTTCTTTCTTTCTTTCTTCAAGTTTACTTAGTTTTCTAGGGAAGGCTCAGTTATGTCTTAGGCTCTGAAGACGCAGGTGCGGGGTCAGGGTCAGGGTCAGAGTGGAAAGTGCGCAAGGCCTCTGGCCCCAGAGCAGAAGCCCCACCAGGCTTTAAGGCATCTCAGCCAACTGCCGGCCACTGCTTGATGTAGTCTCCCCCTCATTTTGTTCTCATTTTCTTTATGAATTTTTCTAAATGTCGAAGGTGACATGGGCTCTTTGCGACTAGTAGTGTGGTTTCGGCAGCATGCTGGTCCTTGAGCTACGGAACTACTTTATTTTTTTATTTTTTACTTTTTTACGGATAGACATATATTTTTAATTTTTATTTATTTTTTTAAGACTTTGTTTGTTTGGCAGAGAGGGAGAGGGAGCGCAGAAGCAGAGGGAGAGGGAGAAGCAGACTCCCCGCGGAGCAGGGAGCCCCACGTGGGGCTCGAACCCAGGACCCCGGGATCATGACCTGAGCCGAAGGCAGACGCTTCACCGACTGAGCCACCCAGGTGCCCCCTACGAAACTACTTTAATGGGATTAAAAATGAAATCAGCTAGGGTGGAGGGAAGGTTCGCCTGCTGGGTCTGGCTCCCGAAGTCACCGGATGCTCTGCGAAGCGACAGTGTCGGCTCTGGGTGGAGCAGAGGGGCCCCTGGGCCAGCTCCGGGAAAGAGCAGGCCTGACACGCGCCTGCTACGTTTAAAAATGTTATCTTAATTACTGACTTCGAATCTTACTTCCTTGTTTGTTCGTTTTAAAAATAGGTCGTACATTCACATGGTTCAAAGGTCCTGAGGAGCCAAAGACTATATTGTCAATAATCTTCTCACCTCTCGTCGCCTCGGCCACCGAGCCTCCTTCTCTGGGTGCTGTTGGTTTCCTGGGACACTTTCCAGAGATTTTAACAGTATAGAAAGGAGTGTAACATAGGTACATACACACACACACACACCTTTCTCTATTTTTAATAACAGCTTTGTAAGATAAAATTCCTATATCATACAATTCACCCATTTAAAGTGTCCGATTCATGGTTTTTAGCGTATGCAGAGTTGTGCACTATGACCCCAATCCATTTTATTTTATTTTATTATTTAAAAAAACTTTTTAAAAGATTTTTACTTATTTGACAGAGAGAGACACAGCGAGAGAGGGAACACAAGCAGGGGGAGTGGGAGAGGGAGAAGCAGGCTTCCTGCCGAGCAAGGAGCCTGACGTGGGACTTGATCCCAGGACCTTAACCGACTGAGCCACCCAGGCGCCCAAACCCCAATCAATTTTAGAAGATTTTCATCACCTCAGAAAGAAACTCCTAAGCCCATCAACAAAACCCCCATCTCCCTCCCAACCCTCAGGCTTGGGTAAACACTCAATTAGGACCCATTTCCCTTCATACTCCTCTTTTCCAGAATTTTCCTGGCTATTCTTGTTACCTTTTTATTTTTTTATTTTATTTATTTATTTTTTAAAGATTTTATTTATTTATTTGACAGAGAGATACACAGTGAGAGAGGGAACACAAGCAGGGGGAGTGGGAGAGGGAGAAGCAGGGGGAGTGGGAGAGGGAGAAGCAGGCTTCCCACTGAGCAGGGAGCCCGATGCGGGGCTCGATCCCAGGACCCTGGGATCATGACCTGAGCCGAAGGCAGACGCTTAACCATCTGAGCCACCCAGGCGCCCCCTTGTTACCTTTTTAAAAAAATTTTCCTTCTCTGAGCTTTGGGATCAACTTGTCTAGATTCCCCCACAAAAATCTGTCAGTATTTTATTCGATTTAATTAAACTGGTAGATTCATTTGGGAGCCCTGAGATCAGTATGGAGGTTGAAACTTTCTTGTCAGAAGCATGGCACGTCCTCTTTTCGTTGACACGGTCTTCCGTGGCAGGAGGTGGCCGGCCACCAAAAGCCCTCGCAGCTGAACTTCTAGCTGCCTGAGAGTACCCACTCTGAGGGTGTGGGGACACCGGGTGTCTCAGCTGAGTTTCCTGCTCTCTTGTTGGAGGTTCTGGGATGTGGTGGACTAGATTTGAGTCCCACTTGCGGATCAGGTCACTCAGTGCTTCCCGGCTTTTGTTTCCTTGACTCCATGACGCCTCGCTGGCTGGAGGCTCCAGTAAGACCATGCGTATGATGCCTGGCACTGAGCGTGCCCATCATGGTGGCTTCCATCACTGTCACCCCAGGGGAGCGATGATGCAAGAGGGCCACATGGGTTTGAGAGTCACATGTAGATGGTGCCCCACGGTGGGGGCAGTGCTCATGAATGGAGATCACATTGGAGTCTGAAGAAGGTGGACACTTGACTTGTGTGGGGTGTCCTGGGAAGCCTTGCCGGGGAAATGGGAAAGCTGTGGCCCCATGGGGTGGTTGGGGCAGGGAGGCACCCTGGGGACCCACCACCAGAACCCCAACTGAACCGGGCATGTGGTAGAAATGGATATGAAATTAAAATTCAGGTGCGTGAGTCATCTAGAGGCACATAATGAAGGAATTGCAGAGCCGAGGTCCGAACTCCATCTCTGGACATGCAGTCTGTGGATCTGAGCGCTGCACCCCCAACCCTTAAGGGTTTGTTTGGTTGTGTTCCTCTTGGTGGGGGAGGGCCAGGACGGAGGCCTGCTGAGCTCCGAAGCTCGGCTCCCGGCCTTCGTGTTTGCACAGGCGGCGCAAACCCTCTTCTGACCAGCTGCTGAAAGGGCCTTCGAGTAAACAAATCCTCTGGCTTTAGGGTTACATTTCAGAGTACAAGAATCTTGAACTTCTCCTCTGTCTTGTTACGAATGTGTGTTTTGTCTCCTGTGGAAGGATCCTTTGTCTCTTAGAACTTCTCTGGTCTTGCCTGTTCCTGTGAAGCACAATGTGAACATTTACTTAAAACCACCATTTGCCATCCCTTCGCTGAGGCCACCTGCTTTAAAGGGACCTGTTCCAGGAAGGAGAAACTGTGTCAAGGGGCATGGGCCAGTTCTATCTTTGCCTTTCTTTGATTTCCTGAATCTCCTTCTTTAGCCAGAAGCTCTATGCCCCACGGTTTTGGCAAGCTGCTCTTCTGCCTGGTCCCCCCAACCCTGTCCAGCCCCACGTGTGTCTGGGTTATGAACTCAGGTCTGACTCTACACCTGGGCTCTAGAACCAGGTGTCTAGAGCTTTCTTCTAGAGCTTTCTTCTCAGGCTGGTGAGCGAGGGCAGGGCCGTGTCCACAAGCTGACTCACTGTCCCCTGGAGAGACTCAGGGGACTTCAGAGTCTTTGTGGCCATGTGGACTTTGCCTTTTCCTTAGGCCGGTGTGCTTATAAACAGCCCTGTGGGAAGGAGTCACCAGGATGTTTGTCTTCTTAGAAAACCTGTCCCCCGGTGGCCCTAAGCAAAACTTCTTATGATATGGTCACTGAGGCACTTGGTACGTGGGGTCCTTTGTTTCTGGAGCAGGGATGTGTCCTAGGGTTTGAGAGGGTTTGACAAAATGAGAAAATTGTGCTTACAGGTGGAGGTTTTACCATTAGAATGTCGGAGAATCCCAAGATGGCGTGATGGTTATAGCCTAAGCTTCACATGGTGCTGTGCCTGCCTTCGGTCCCTTGAGACCCCATGGCGGTTCGGGTTCTCCACGTTGTGTGTACCAGAAACCCTGGCCCAGACTGGCTTTGGTAGCTGTCAAGGAGGGCTGGCTTTATAGTAGATTTGGAACTTGTTTTCTCTTCCTCTCCATCTGCCTTCTGCCGTGTTGGCTTTATTTTCCCTTTATTTCTTCCTCTCTCTCTTTCTTTCTCCCTTTCTCTCTCTCTTTCTTTCTCCCTCCTTCCCTTCGTTTTTTTTTTTTTTTTAAAGATTTTATTTATTTATTTGAGAGAGAGAATGAGAGACCGAGAGCACGAGAGGGAAGCGGGCAGAGGGAGAAGCAGACCCCCTGCTGAGCAGGGAGCCCGATGCAGGACTCGATCCCGGGACTCCAGGATCATGACCTGAGCCGAAGGCAGTCGCTTAACCAACTGAGCCACCCAGGCGCCCTTTTTGTTTTTTTTTTTTTAAGACTTTATTTATTTACTTGAGAGAGAGAGAGCACAGAGGGAGAGGGCAGAAGCAGACTCCCTGCTGAGCAAGGTGCCCAATGCGGGACTTGATCCGAGGGCCCCGGGATCATGACCTGAGCTCAAGGCAGACGCTTGACTGACTGAGCACCCAGGTGCCCCCTATTTTCCATTTCTAGAAGGTGGCAAGATGGCTTACTTCATTTGGGTCTCAAGGCCAGTGGGTGGAGCATCTGTGTTCCCTCCTCCCAGCCTTGCTAGCAAAGGGCCATTGGCTCTCATTGGTCCCCACTCCCGCCCCTCTTGCCGCGGCCTGGGGTTGAAACACACCGATTGGCTCAGGCTTCAGTCCCATGTCCACTCCTGGAGCTGGGGGTGTGGTCAGTGGCCCAGCGTCCTCAGCTGCAGGGACCAGATGGGAAAGGGGTTCAGCCGGGCCACTGAAGATACAGATGCCGAAAGGAGGGGGGAGGTGGGCGCTGGCCTGCCTCAGAGCAGCTCAGGTCCTAAGGGAGCCACGATTCAGAAGTGTGGGCAGATCAGTCTGAAGTAGGAACGTGTGAGCTGTATTAAGTGGCAAGTTCCAGAAAAGTCTGATGAGGGCAGAGAGTTTCTCGGTGTTAACGTTGAGTGGGTGTGGAGTCTGGTGGGGGTGCAGAGTGGGGTTGCAGTTGGGAGTGAGCTGGCCCCTCGCCTCTTGGCAGGCATGGGCGGTTCAAGGTGACCACCAGGGAGCTCTGTTCTGGGGCAGCCTTTGGCCTTGGCCATGGGGATGTCAACCCCTCTGAGCCTCCTTTCCCTCAGTTGTGAGGCAGAAGCACCTTACAGAGTGATTTATGTTTTACATGTGATCCTGTGTGTAAATAGCTTAGCTGGACCCAGCAAGAGCTCAACTATGATGAACTAGTATTAATTTGAAAAGACGGGTTAGAGTGTCCACACTCAGAGAGCACAGAGCAGGACTAGGCGAGGTTATTTCGACTGGAGAGATGTCCATTTTCTGTTCTTCGGGGCAGGATGGCACTGTTCTCCAACTCAGGACAGCTAGAGTCTGCGGGAGAGGCTCATGGATTGTTCGAACAGTTCCCCACTGCTAACTTGTACGCGGCTATAGAAGGAGGGGTTGCTTTCTACGGTGAGAAATGTGTGGGGAGCCTCCCACCCTGTGCCCTCTGAGGGCAGTGCGTCACATGTCATGCAGTGGCTGCCCACCACCTGCCCGCCCGTGAAGGCGCTTGTCCATGGAGGCCTCTGCCAATGAGTCGGAGTCTCTCCAACTTCTCACAGGTCCCAGTTTCCCTGTTAACATGGCCAACAGTGGGCAGTGACATGGCTCCTTGTTTGTGAAGGGTTTTTGTGTCTCAGAGAGTTGATCGTTTGAAATGTAATTTCTTCAGCTCATTAGGTCAAAACTGGCATTTAAAGCATGTATGGGGGCTCTTACTGATGGCCTTTTGCACTAGTCAGGGTTCTCTAGTGAAACAGGACCAATAAGATAGATAGATAGATAGATAGGTAGATAGACACACACACACACATGCACACACGGAATGTATGTCAATATATAACATATGAATTATATTATTACTACATTAATTAAATTAATCATTTGTATTAATATAATCAATAGATTGATACGTATTTTTTGAGTAATTAGTTCACGAGATTATGGAGGCTGACAAGTTCCAAGATCTGCAGGGTGAATATGCAAGCTTGAGGCCCAAGAGCTTATAATGGCGCAAGTTGCCATCCCAAGGCGGGCAGGCCTGAGACCCAAGAAAAGCTAATGTTTCAGCTTGAATCTGAAGGTGAGGAAGAAACAAACAAAATACAGTGTCCCAGCTCAAAGGCAATCAGGCAGGAGGAGCTCTCTTACTCGTGAAAGGATCAGTCTTTGTATTCTGGGCAGGCCTTCAACTGATTGGACGAGGCCCACCACACTGAGGAGGGCAGTTGGCTTAACTTAGTCTGCCAGTTTGAATGTTAATCTCATCCAGAATTACCCTCACGGACACACCCAGAAATAACGTTTGATGAAATGTCTGGACATTTCATTTAACCATCATACCTTTGATGATATCTTGGGTTTTCAAATTCTTTCCTGAGGTCATGTGGTTGGAATGGTTGGCATTAAAGCAAGTAGGCCATGACATTCTAGAGGCTGCTGGTGGTTTCCAGCTTCTCCCTTGGGTAAGTGTTCAAGGACCTTATTTTAAACTAAATAGGTTAATTTTCTCATGACAAGACTCTATAAACAATCAGGAAGGAGGGAGGTGATTTTATGGGTGATAGGGATCCACTGCCATGAAGCACAGCTAAAGTCAGAGCCTCCAGAACCTTCTTCCAGGGTCAGTAGTCAGTCTTGCCCCAGGGCCAATGACTAAACTAGGTTTCAAGTTCCAAGGGGGCACAACGAGGTTTTCAAATCAGATTTTGCATTTTCAGGGCTTCACAGTATGTGAGAAAGAGTTAGAAACAGCACTGGGACTCCTTAGCCTGAAACCATCTTGGGGTGTCCGTCTCTTTGGGCATCCACATGGGGCTTTCTCACTATAGATTGTGTAGGGTGAGTTATGCCGAAGATACGGATACACATACAGATAAATACATATTTTTCCTGTGTAAATGACGCTTTTCATATTTTTGGTAAAGCATACTAGGTAAGACAAGAACAATTTGCAGTTGCAAAGAAATTACGAGAAACCTGAAAGCTTCTTATTTCATCCGTTGTACAAACCGACCAAAGAATTTCTGTGTGCCGGAGACCGAGAGATCTCGTGTGTGTCTTGAATGTGGTCCCCATCTGGGAACAGCTTGCTGTCTGCAGGAGCATAGGATTCTTCAGGGCCCCGTTTATGATTTTTTTGGGGGGGAGGGGCTTGGCTGGTTTCTCATAGTATCAGATATACTCAGAAAGGAGGAGGGACACCATAGACTACGAGGTATTTGGGAAAGCGTTCAAGATCGTGGAGAAATAAATGCAAAGAGCATCGGTAGTCATGATAATAGTATTATTCCCAGTGGGGCGTCATAAACTTTCAGCCATGCCCTGATGAATATTGCATCCTTTGTGCAGAGTGACTAACGCCAGAGAATGAAAGCCTTGTCTTAGCACTTTCCCTGTGGCCCACAGTGACCTTTTACCATCCTGGAGGTAAAAAGCTTAGTGTTAAAACTCACTATCCTCGGGGCGCCTGGGTGGCTCAGTCATTAAGCGTCTGCCTTCGGCTCAGGTCATGATCCTGGGGCCCGGGGATCGAGCCCCGCATCGGGCTCCCTGCTCGGCGGGAGGCCTGCTTCTCCCTCTCCCACTTCCCCGCTTGTGTTCCCTCTCTTGCTGTATCTCTCTTTGTCAAATAAATAAAATCTTTTAAAAAAAACAAAAACTCACTATCCTCATAAATCCTCATGATGGAAACAGTATTGACTTGTTTTTACAAGTGCTTGTCATCTGAGAGAGGCTGTAGCACTTCTGTTTATTATTATTACTAACGGTAATTTTTGCTGAGGTCCTCCTGTGTTGCAGGCTCCTTACGTGCACCATCTCATCTAATCCTCTCCTGCCTGTGAGCGACAAATACTATCCTTACCCTATCTTATTTAGGAGGAAACGGAGGCTTAGGGAGATTAATTGACTTGCCCGTGATCACACAGGTAGAGGGTGCCTGAGCCCTGCCCCGGATCCCACCTGGGTGGCCCACGGGTGCTGCTCTCAATGCCACTTGTGCTGGGAGTGGGGATGCACGGACACAGTGGTGCCAGGTTGAGGGTGAGGAGCAAGGGGGCGAAGGACAGGTGTGTCACCCCCATGCAAACGCGGCGCTGGATCCTGTCTTCATTGAGCATTTTTTTAAAAAAGATTTTATTTATTTGAGAGAGAGAATGAGATAGAGAGAGCATGAGAGGGGGAAGGGTCAGAGGGAGAGGCAGACTCCCTGCCGAGCAGGGAGCCCGATGCGGGACTCGATCCCAGGACTCCAGGATCATGACCTGAGCCGAAGGCAGTTGCTCAACCAACTGAGCCACCCAGGCGCCGTTCATTGAGGATTTTGATCTTCTGCTCATTGCAGATTTTCTTTGCATTAGTTTTGTCCTTTTAAAAATATTGCATTGGGGGGGCGCCTGGGTGGCTCAGTCGTTAAGCGTCTGCCTTCGGCTCAGGTCATGGTCCCGGGGTCCTGGGATCGAGCCCCACATCGGGCTCCCTGCTCGGCGGGAAGCCTGCTTCTCCCTCTCCCACTCCCCCTGCTTGTGTTCCCTCTCTTGCTGTGTCTCTCTGTCAAATAAATAAATAAAATCTTAAAAAAAAATAAAAATATTGCATTGGGGCATTATTTATCTGGACGACTGGGCTTTGCAGTGCTCAGGGCAGGCATAATCATCTCCACTTTGTGGGTGAGGACCAGGAGGGCTAGCGAGGTCAGGAGTCCGTAGAGGTCCCCTGGCCAAAAGGGACGGAGCTGGGACGTTCGCCAGGGCTCCTGGGAGCTGGGCTGGAAGTGGCAGCATGACTTAACTGTGGTGATCCTAGCGTTCTCAGGAACGTGTCTCTCTTCTTCTAGGTCGGGAAAGAGGTTGAGGAAGACCCGCAAGTATGACATCATCACTACTCCAGCTGAACGCGTGGAAATGGCCCCACTGAATGAGGAGGATGACGAGGATGAGGACTCCACAGTATTTGACATCAAATACAGGTATGGGGTGGGGACGGCAATTCCCTCCTGGGCTCTCGGGCGTAGGATGTTCACCTTGGAAAACAACGTGAGGCCAGGCGTGGCGTCCACATGTCCTTGTTCTTTGGTTGCGTGTTTGACCTTGGGGCGTCCTGCTTACGGAGGGATCTGCTTTGATCCCTTCCTAGAATGCACAGCCCCCAGAAAGCCCGCAGAGAGATGCTTGCAGAGAAGCGGCTATTCCTGCTTTCCCCAGATGCGGATGCTGGTGAAATGCGCTCTGCATGAAGAAAAGGGGGGCTGAATGTCAGACAGCGAACTCGTCACGCACTGCGGGGGGCGGGAGGTGGGGGATGGGGTCTGAGCAGCCGCAGAGGCCACACGTGGTGCACAGAGATGGACACTTCTCTTTTAGCCTCTCTAAAACTCGTGGCTGGGAGCATGGGGTGGGATGGGGGTTACTCCCTGGATGGAATTTACTGATGAGCTCCAAAGGCAGGGGCGTGACCGAAAGGCAGCCCGTAGGAGAGTCCGGAAGACTTTGTGACTTCAGGGCTGTAGTTTGGTTTTCGGATCCTTTTAGAGTGTCCTTTGGATATGTGAGATGCTCACTGTAAGGCTGGGGGCGAGCATAGTTGGGAAACAAGGGCTCAAAGCCTCAAAGAAGAGTAAGCTGTTTGCCCAGCGTTCCGGTTATTACCAACAGAGGGGAGACACCGATCGGGGCTGGACCCCATCCTGAGCTTTCCCTGCCAGAGTTCTCCAGAGAAACAGAACCAATAGAAAGATTTATTTTAAAGGTCCAAGTCTGAAGGTCTGAGAACCAGGAGAGTCAGTGATGTGAGTCCCCATCCAAGTGTAGGAAAAGACCAGTGTCCCAGCTTGAAAACAGCAAGGAGAGTGAATTCTCTCTTACTCACCTTTTGTACTATTCAGGCCTCCAGCTGATTGGATGAGGCCCACCCCCAGCAGAGAGGGGCATCTGCTTCACTCAGTCTACTGATAAAATTGTTAATCTCCCCCAGAAATACCTTCACAGACACACTCAGAACGGTGTTTGACCAAATACCTGGGCACGCTATGGCTCAGTCAAAGTGACGCGTGAGATTAACCAGCACACATAGCTTCTCCATACTTGAGAAGGCACATCTTCCACACCTCTCCTGACTTGTTCTTGATCAGCACAGCCTTGGCTGTTCTTGGCCCTTCTGTGTAAATCAGTTGTCAGAATCCGCAAAATGAAGTTTGGGATTTTGACTCCATGTATCAGTTTAAGGGGAATCAGCCCCTTTATGAGAAACCCTTCCAATCTATGAATATGGGTTGACTTTCCATTTATTTAGGTATTTAAACAAAATGTCTTTCAATACTTTCAAAAATTTCTCCATAAATGTTTTATAGGTTTTTGTTAGCTATATTCCCAGTATTGATATATCCCCAAATATATATATTTGTTACATATCTCCAAGTGTAAATACATATATGTGTGTGTATGTGTATATCTTTAACCTAAAAATACTATTTTGTCATCATGTCTGAAAAAAATGCCTGCATTATCATGTTTATATACATACCAATATTAGAAACAGTTTGTTGATGAGTCACACCTAAATCTTATTAAGAACAGGTAAACATTAAACCATGAATTGCTTATCGTAGATAGCAGAATAAACCATTAGCTGTAATGTGCATGTTAGGTAAATAGCCCTCTTTGAGTAGAATCAAAACACTCAGTGAGGGGCGCCTGGGTGGCTCAGTCGTTAAGCGTCTGCCTTCGGCTCGGGTCATGGTCCCAGGGTCCTGGGATCGAGCCCTGCATCCGGCTCCCCGCTCGGCGGGAAGCCTGCCTCTCCCCCCTCTACTCCCCCTGCCTGTGCTCCTCTCTCAATGTGTCTCTCTCTCTCAAATAAATAAATAAAATCTTTTTAAAAAAAACAAAAACACTCAGTGATACTCATCCATTTGACAACATAATATACACATAATAAAGTTAGTGATTGTACTGATTTTGTTGCTTAGCCATTTTATCTGTCTCACATTGAATGCACAGAAATAAAACATAATGTGGAGAAAACTATGTCTTCATTATTAGTCACAGTGAAAAGGGTCTGCTGCATCCTGCAGACTTGGGAGTATTAGACACTGGGGAGCACTTGAGGGCTTACGTGGATCACTGAACTGTTTTGATTCTGAGACACTGAATAGAATCCCATCCGTATTTAGTGACTGAACCAACGGTGGAAGCCTCAGATCTCACAAAACAGGAAAAGACCAAAACAGAGAGATAGAGCCGTCAATCTGTCCAGATATTCTATCTTTAGACTCGTGCTTTGGTGTAAGGTGGAAAAGGGGGCCCTTTCTTAAGTACCTGGATACACCTATTATTGTGGTCTGAAGACTGCTGGGGTGATATTGTGTCTGGGATCATGAAAAGAAGGTACATACTGAAACGACCATCAGATTAAGAAAATTCCAGGCTTGTCTTAGTTCTTCAAATAATGAAGCAAGCGCCTCTTCTCGGCTGACAATTTGTGCTGTATCAACACTGGTGCTTTTTTTTTGCAATTTTCGGATTTGCATTCTGTCTCCGGTACTTATTTCTCTCTTAGCTGGAAGTCTGTACCTTCTGGCCATCTTTGCCCAAGTCCCCCACCCCCAACCCTCTGCCTTGGGTAGCTACCAACGTGACCTTTTTCTTTTCTTTAAAAGATTTATTTATTTATTTATTTGAGAGAGAGAATGAGAGAGAGAAAGCACATGAGAGGGGGGAGGGTCAGAGGGAGAAGCAGGCTCCTTGCTGAGCAAGGAGCCCGATGCGGGACTCGATCCAGGGACTCCGGGATCATGACCTGAGCCGAAGGCAGTCGCTCAACCAACTGAGCCACCCAGGCGCCCAACGTGACCTTTTTCTACGAGTTTGGTTTTTTTGAGATTCCACATACGAGTAGGATCATGTGGTATTAGTCTTTCGCTGTCTGGCTTATTTCACGTAGCATAACGGCCTCAAGGTCCGCCCATGTTATTGCAGACGGCAGGATTTCCTTCTTTTTTTTTTTTTTTTTTAAGATTTTATTTATTTATTTGAGACAGAGAGAATGAGAGACAGAGAGCATGAGAGGGAGGAGGGTCAGAGGGAGAAGCAGACTCCCCGCCGAGCAGGGAGCCCGATGCGGGACTCGATCCAGGGACTCCAGGATCATGACCTGAGCCGAAGGCAGTCGCCTAACCAACTGAGCCACCCAGGCGCCCCTTGTTCGGTCTTCCTAAATGGTCAGTCGCCTTTGGGCCCGAGGACTGGAGCAGTCTTGTGTCTCTTGACCCGGCTCCAAGTTCACTCGCATCCTGGTATCATTTCAACCCGAGAACAATGCAAACTTCCACCAGGAGCTACTTGAAGTTCAACAGGGAGGCAGGGGAGTGCCTGGCGATAGGAAAGCCTGTGGAAGGCCAAAATGCTGACACCAGGAAAGTAACTGAAAATAAGAGCCAAATACTCGATTTTCTAAATACTCAACGGAAGACATTGGAAACACACCCAAAGGAAGCCTAAGGAAGGGAGGCAGCGCCCCTGGCCCCCTCTGCCTTCTCTGCACCTGGAGCAGCTCCCCTGCCATCCCTCAGCCCCTGAAAATGTCCTCTCAACCGGTGAGCCGATCACTGTCTGCAGGGCTGCTAAAACCTCCGGAGACATTGAGGTGCCTGAGGGACTTAAGGTAATTCCTGTCTTAAAAATTACCACGCGGGGCACCTGGGTGGCTCAGTGGGTTAAGTGTTTGACTCCTGCTCAGGTCATGATCCCGGGGTCCTGGGATAGAGCTCCGCGGGGAGTCTGCCTCTCCCTCTGCCCCTCCCCCCTCTCATGTACTCGCTCTCTCTCATTCTCTCTGTCTCAAATAAAAAAAAAAAAAAAAAAAGGAAGACCGAACAACAGCTTTCTTGAGTACAGGTGTAATGTATGCTGTAGACATGACAAACAAGAGAAAGGAAAAATAAAAATTACCTGTAATCTCACTGCTTAACGGTAACCACTAGAGTGTGTATCAGTACGTATCTGTGAATTTTCTTTTCTTTCTTTCTTTCTTTCTTTTTTTTTTTTATAGAAGTAGGACTGTGTTACACATGCTGTTTTGGAATCGTTTCCCACCTGAACGACACATTACAAACAACTTTATAGGTCAGTAAGTTTGAAAGAACAAGGATTTTAAGACCCTTTTTTTTTTTTTTTTTTTTAGATTTATTTATTTATTTGATAGAGAGACACAGCGAAAGAGGGAACACAAGCAGGGGGAGTGGGAGAGGGAGAAGCAGGCTTCCCACGGAGTAGGGAGCCTGATGCGGGGCTCGATCCCAGGACCCTGGGACCATGACCTGAGCCGAAGGCAGATGCTTAACGACTGAGCCACCCAGGTGCCCCACCTTTTGCAATCCTTCTTATGCTAAATATATATATATTATTTTTAAGGCATCATAAAATGTTCCTTCCTTTTTTTTTTTTTTAAAGATTTTATTTATTTATTTGAGACAGAGAGAATGAGAGACAGAGAGCATGAGAGGGAGGAGGGTCAGAGGGAGAAGCAGACTCCCCGCTGAGCAGGGAGCCCAATGCAGGACTCGATCCCGGGACTCCGGGATCATGACCTGAGCCGAAGGCAGTCGCTTAACCGACTGAGCCACCCAGGTGCCCTTTAAGACCCGTTTTATGTTCGGTTGAGGGTTTTTGAGAACTTCCTTGTCTGCACCTGATAATCTGCTCACGGGTACTTGTCTTTCCTGTTTAGACATAGCTCAACTAAATATTGGGGTTCCCTCTGGGAAACAGACTACATTTCAATCAGCGCAGCTGAATTGGGACCTTGGGTTAGTTTATGAGTGAGTGCAAGGAGGAAAACCGTGTTCTTGGATCCAGGGCACCGAGGCAGCAAGTCGGTTCAGACTGTTGCACGTGCCTTTGTTTGATAACACTTTGTGACTTGGAGCCTGGACGCATCGGCCAGGCAGGAAATGGGGAGAAGGTGGCCAGGGCAAGGCTTCTGTGCAGAGCCCTCTTTTTGGGCTCCAGTGCAACTGGGATGCTCTAATCCGTGAGGTAAGACCTCCGGTGTTTAGGGCCGGATGTGGTGGGGGCTGGAGTGGGGGGAGGGCAACAGAGTCTGTGGAAATGAATTTCCAGGCTAATTAGAGGAAAGAAATGATGGCTGAACAGATTACAGAGAACCCTGGGGTTTTGAAATGATTCCATATTTCACAGGACGTTTGAGTCCCGGCCGTTCGTGCTTTGAGCTCGGTTGGCCCAGCGTGCAGCTTGGCTGATGTTTTGGGTCTCTGTGCACCCCCGCCTTATTACAGGAGACTTCTTTTTTTTTTTTTTTTAAGATTTTATTTATTTATTCATGAGAGACAGAGAGAGAGAGAGGCAGAGGGAGAAGCAGGCTCCCAAGGAGCAGGAAGTCCGATGCGGGACTCGATCCCAGGACGCTGGGATCATGACCTGAGCCGAAGGCAGATGCTTAACCATCTGAGCCACCCAGGCGCCCTACAGGAGACTTCTGTGATCCCCTCTAGGCGTTTCCCCAACGTGAGGCAGATGCTGCCCTTCCTCCTGTTTGTCCGTGGCTGGTACTGGTGGCCATGCCATGTGCTGCCCAAAGGTAGGCTGCTGGGAGCCTGGGAGACACGCCGCTCCCACCCACCGTGCGTCCGGGCCCCGTTCCTGTGCCTCTTAGGTTTGCAGAAGATGTGGACTGTGGGAATCCAGTCATGCATTCTAGAAATGCCTGCCTCCCACCCTCTCCGGGGTAGAGCTTCCTGTGGGAATCTCATTAGAAACCGATGAGATTTTTGCTGTGACGCCTAGGCGCTGGGCCTGGCATCTTGTCTTTGGAACAGCGGGCATCGGGTGGCTGATTGCAGCCAATGGCCCCTGGAGGTAAGGCTGGGAGCAGGAGAAAACAGATTGACTCGCTTGTCCTAGACTGAGGCCCAGGCTCAGAGTCCCCAGGGACAGCCAGTGGTGGATGCTAAGTGCGCTCAGTGCAGTGACTTCTGGAAGGTTGGGCTCAGAAGGCCCTTTTGCGTATCCCGTGCTTCCTCATCTCCTGGAACGAAGGTTCTAGAGTGAGGAACGAAGCTGTTAGGAGCATCAACCTGTGGACAGCTGTGGAGGCGATGGGTATCCTGAGCTTCTGAGGCCCGGAACGAATCGTTGACCCGCAGGCCCCTCCCCGGGGATGCCCGAGTATCCTACCTGGACCTGAAACAGAAGCAGAGTCATCCCCAGAGCACTCGGAATGAAGCTCAGCCTGCCCTCTTCCTTACAGGATGCCAAGCTTGTGTGTGTAAAATAGGCATGTCATGAGACCTTTTGGTTTCCCTGAAAAGGAATATTGGCAATCTGGGTTCAGTTCTCGGTAAGGTACTGTGCACCTTAGAACTCTTTTGAGTTTCATGTCTGTGAGGGGAGAACCTATGCAAACAGGAATTTGTATGGCAATGAAAATTTACCGCTAAGTGAATGTGACTTACTCAGTTTCCTGCCTACACACACACACACGCACACACACCCACCCACCCCCACAGAGTTTATAGAGCTACGTAAGAATCAGGCAAAAAGGAAAAAAAGGAAAAAAGAAACCCAGCACAAATAATCCTCACTAGCAATGCTTTTGTAAAAGCTAGCCACGTTATCCAGTGGTTTCTTCCTATGTTTGGTGTCCTGGGATGAAAGCCACAGGCCTGCTGATGGGCGGTGGTGATCCTCACGTCTGTCTCATGCACGCTCCCAGACGGGGCCTCGCTACCTCCCTCGGCTTGTCCTTTATTCCTGGGGCCCATGTGCCCTGTTCCTGAGGGGTCCTTCACCACTGCACAAAGGGGTCAACTGCCAGGCGCCGGACAGGTGCAGAGGCAGGTATTCTGCGGGGAGGACTCTTTCTGCTGACGGACAAAGCATGGGACATGGACAGGTTGGGACACGTCCCTGTCCTTCTCTGCGATGGTTATGACCCAATGTCGTTGGACAGGACTCTTGGAAATTTGAAAGGAATAAGCAGGGAGCGTGGCACCTAAATGCGTCCTCACATCTCAGGGAACTTCCAACGGGGAATGGGGGGCGGGCTCAGCATGGAGACTCTTTCAGGTTTATCTTACTGATGAAGCAGGAATGTCCTTAGCACTTTGGCTCTTCTGGGGGGAGACAGAGAGGCTGAGAGCATCCTTTTAGAAATCTCTGCTCATGCCCCGCTCCGTGTGGCCAGCTTGTGAGCCTGCTTGGTGCAGTCACTGGGAGTGAAGATGGGTGAGCCTGGCCTGCCCTCCGGGAGCTCGTGCTGAGACGGGGACACAGCCAGGAACACTGACACAAGACAGCCCCAGAACCACAGGGGAGGAAAGAATGGGGTACTGTGGACAGCCGGGAGGGGTGCCCCTCCTGGGCAGGAAGCTCTCCCCAGAGGAGGTGCAGCTTGTGGTGAGTTTGAAAGGAAGTGCCCCAGAGCAGGTGGACGGGCAGGGAGGAGTGAGGGCGTTGCAGGAAGAGTTGATATAGCATGTGCGAGTTTGGGTGTGCAGAGGGAGAGCCAGGTGAGCTGCAGCTGTGAGCTGCGCACCCCCCCCTGAGCCCTCCAGAGGAGAGCCCCAAAGCTCATGAGCTTGGGGAGGCAGCAAGATGAAGTGAGGAGACCTAGGGTCCGTGTCCATGGTGCCCTTGGGCTTCCTGAATCAGTGTCACCGGCGTCTGAAGCCAGCCCCACTGCTCAGACTTGCCATGGAGCTCCCCTCCTTAGGGAGAGGCCGAAGGAGCTGGTGACCCCCAAGGGCGGTTGCATGTGCCCAGAGCGACTGCTCCCCCGTGGAGGTGTGTGGAAGCTCTGTTGTCTTCTCTTTTCGGGCAGTTGCCCTGCAGGTTTAGCTCTGCTGTGGAAGAACTGAGGAATTGTATCCAGCATGGTGATTCGTGGGGGCCCCCCTGTGTCTGCCCTCTTCCACTCCACCCTTCATGTGCGTTTATTCTATATAAGCACAGGGGTGGACACAGCTGCCTGGGGGGATGGGCGCCCATAGGGGTCCTGGCCGAGGACCCTGGGGTATGCTCTCGTAGCATTGCCAAGATGTGCCATCTCTAGATCAGCAATATCGGCATGCCCATTCTTGGTTTGGTCTTTGAGAGCTTTGAAAGCCCCAGGCCCCCGGTGCCCCCCCACCCCACCCCCGCATCCTCAACATTGAACCTGCAGTGGATGCAGCCTGATTGGGGGGGCAAGCCTGGTGGGGGGGGTCTGAACACTTGAGGTCCAGCAGTCTGCATCTGTAGGAGGGGGGAGTGCCTGGGCTCGTGGATGTTAGTCTGGGAGGTTAGCCCTCCACTCCCCAGCCCGGGGGAGGGGGCATGTGGGCGCTGGAAGAAAACCACCCCATGCAGGACACGGCTGTGACGATTTTTCTTTTTTTTTTTTTAAAGATTTTATTTATTTATTTGACAGAAGCAGTGAGAGAGGGAACACAAGCAGTGGGAGTGGGAGAGGGAGAAGCACGCTTCCCGTGGAGCAGGGAGCCCGATGCGGGGCTCGATCCCAGGACCCTGGGACCATGACCTGAGCTGAAGGCAAACGCTTAACGACTGAGCCACCCAGGCGCCCCACGATTTTTCTTTTTCGTCTGTCGAGGAGGGTACCCTAGTGGCCAATAGGAGGATGCCCCTATTTGGATTTTTTCTTGAAGTTTTTATTTGGACGTCATTTCCAACTTAAAAAAAGTTGCAAAAGCAAATATAGTATACTCTTTACCCAGATTTTCCTGGTTTGACATTTTGCCTCATTTGCCTGATGATGGCTCTGTGTGTGTGCATACGGATTTTTTTTTTTCTGAACTATTTGAGGGTAAGTTACATATATCATGTCCCTTTCCAGCAAATACTTAAGTGTGTATTTCCTAAAAATAGGATGTTTGTGTCTTTTAGAAAGTAGTTACCCGATAATGATAGTATTTATATTTGGGAATCATGTAACATTTTGAAAAGATGTTCATAATTTTATAACTTCTGTTAAATCCCCACTGTTTTTACATGTGTGATTTTTGTGTTGCCCGTGATCAAACACGAACAGAGGACGGTGATGGGTCTGACCTCGCAGATTTTCCCTCCTTTCCTGAGTCTCTTTGGATGATGTCTTGAATGGATTTAGTTTTCAAGCTTTCTTTCATTCACTGCACAAATGTTCCTTGCACCCGCTACGTTGCCTGGTACCATGCACTTGGTGCTGGGGGTTTGAAGGTGAGTGAGCTCAGACAGGGATCTTGCCTGCAAGGAGCTCCCAGCCTAAGCAAGAGCCAGAAATGAATCAGATGATGACATAAATCAGGGATTCACAAACTTTGGCCTGTGGGTCAAATCTGGCTGGCGGCCTGTTTTTGTATGGCTCATGAGCCAAGATTGATTTACATTTTTAATGGTTGAAAAAGAATTAAGAGAAAACTAACATTTCATGACGCGGAAAAATTGTTAGCAGATCAAATTTCGGGGTCCACAAATAAAGTTTTATTGGAACACCGCCATGCTCAAGCATTTTCATACTGTCCGTGGCTGATCTTGCTCCACAGGGACAGAGTTGAGTAGTTGCCATGGAGAATGTAGGACCCACAAAATGAAAAAATATGTACTCTCTGGACTTTTACAGAGAAATTTTGCGAAGCCCTGGTGCAAACACTGATAGAAGTGCTAGGAAGGAGGGATACAAGGACAAAAGAAGTTGTGTGCTAGTGAGTCTGCATGGGGAGCTAGGATCCTGAGCTAGGACCTGAAGGAAAGGAAGGACTTATCTTCCAGACGGCATGTTCAAAGGTTCTGTGGTTGGGGAGTGTGGCCTGCAGGTTGGAGACCATTAGGGTCAGAATGGATGCAGGGTTCTGCTGAGGGCACTAACTGGTTCTTCCTTTTCTTTCAGGTAAAATCTATTTCCAGCATGTGGGCATCCTGTGGAATGTTGGTCAGCTGCAGCCTGGGGTGTGAAGGATCTGGAAGCTGTCTCGTCTGAGGTGTTGAAACCAAAACAAACATTGTTGTTGAAACTCTGACACCCTTGCGTGTGTCAAACGACAGCTCCGAATGTTACTGCAGGAGAGTCGCCTCTACCACCCTCTGGATGCCCCTTTAAAATGTCACCCTTTTCTCCTCAAGAGGGCTTTTGCCTTGCTAAGGGACAGGGGTAGAAACATTTTGACTTAAAAAAAATAATTTTAAGGTAACTGTTGACAAAAGTAAAGAGTAAAGTTCAGAAGTTAACAGGAACCTAAAAAACGCAAAAGCCTAAAGGATATTCAACTTATAATCTCTGACATTCTGCTCTCCTGGATCTACGACATTCTAGACGTCTGACCTTTTGGTGGTCTTTTGGGCTTGGTCAAATTCTGGTCTGCTTTTGGTGACGGCTGTGCAAAAGTTCAAAGTGGAAATGTTGAGAACTGGCAGCCCTAGCAGAAGTGTAACTGGTGTTTCTGGCTCCTTTTTCCTTTTTTAAAAAAAGGGTTCAGCAGAATCAGGTGTAGCTAGTTCACAAAGAATTCTGAGCATCAGGGAAAAACCTATATGTGCAGGTGTGTGTGTGTGTGTGTGTGTGTGTATGTACACATAGAATCATTTCTCCTTTTTTGGGGGGAAGAAGCAGTACAAGGCAGCCTTTGGTTAGGAACATCCTCCGTGTTTCTCTGCCCTGTTCTACACTGTTGCTCTTGGAAATGTAATTTTAAAAAATCACCATGGTGATTCAGATGAATGGGGATTGGGCTGGCTGGAAAAGGCACAGGGTCAGGGACCGGGTTTGAAGTTGGGTCTAGGCCAGGCTGGACTGGGAACCCTGCGGGACCCAGGAGGTTACCGCAGCAAGGCCCCTCCCGCAGGTGTGGTTTGGGGGTCGTGGCTTGTTTCAGAGCTTGCATGCCCAGACGTCTGCTGGCTTCCAGAAGCAGGGCTGACTTCTCGGGGTTGATGGAGACCTCGCATTTTGCTGTTTCCTGGGGGTTGAGATTATCTGCTAAAACCAAGCAGCTTCTGCTAAAGCTCTGTTAGCAGTGCCTTTGGGGCCCTGGGACTCTGTTCTTTCTGGAGAGGGGTTTTGCTTTTCTTTTTCTTCTTCTTCTTTTTTTTAATCCCCTCTTTTCTGTTCTGGCATTCTGCAAGGTTTGTGCGTTTGCCGGTGGATGCCTGCCCGTTGGCTTTGGATGAAAACTCTAGCCTTTGCTGACCCACCTGTTCTCAGATTCTTCAGTTTCCTGAGAAGGGCAGTCAGTGCGGCGGGGTCTGGGGGGGCCCCCGGGTTCCCGAGTCCCTGGCTGTTGGGAAGGCACGCTGGCCTCTGCAGGACAGAGGGGTGCCCAGGGAGATGGCTCGGGGAGGAGCACACCTTACAAGCAGCTGTCCCTCCACTCCCTCTGGCTCATGGGTGGGTTCTCTTTCCCTTCTGCTCTCCTCCGCCCTGTTTGCCCGAGGCGCGGGCCTGCTTTACCTCTCCCCTCCACCGGGGACTCATGGGCCAGAGTGGTGACTCAGTGGGACCTGGGCGCCCTCCGAAACTTGGAACTGGAATCCTGTGTGTGGGGCGAAAGCTCAGTGCTTCTGCCTTACACATCAACACCGGGGCCACCTGCCGGGTGCTTTCCGCTGGGCCTGGCAGACGGGGCGGCCACCAAGAGTGACCTTCCAAGTCCCAGAGCTTCAGCACCGTGTGCTCCTAAATAAAACCCTTTCGGCATGAGCCACGTGTGCCTCGGTTTGGATGTGTTCCGAGGAGGCACCAGCGAGGCACCTTTTGGTGGTCAGGGGTGCGGGCACACAGCTGGGAGGAAGGCAGGGGTGGGGGTCCCGGGGGAGGGGCTTGGCCCTGGTGGTCTAGAGGACAGTTGAGGAATGCGGTGGGGCCGGCGGGGACGAGGGCATGGGAGGGATGTTTCCGCACCTGCTCGTTTCCTGGAGGCCGCCGCTTTGGCGAGGAAGTACTGAGCCTGCACCGAGTTTGGAGAATCCTGGGGTATCTCCAGAGAAGACACAACCACTTGTGTCCGAAAGTTGCTGGCTTCTTACTGCCCCCTACCTCCTTGGCTTGGCTTCAGCTGGTGAGGAGCAGGAACGCGCGGAGTCCCAGCCGGGTGGGCAGGCCCGTGAGGAGACGCCAGGAAGGAAAGCACGCTTGCTTCCATCCTAACGGGGTGTCCTTGGAAGTTATGGAGGCGCTGGTGGGCGTGCTCGGCCTTCCTCTTCCCAGAGAAGCGGCTCCTGCTCACTTCTCTCACAGCTGGATTTGGCAGGTGGCTCTCCCAGCAGGGCTGGGGGGGCGGTGGGGAAGCCAGCTCACCCCCGGAAGGTCCCGTCAGCTAGGGTCTCCTGTGGGGTCAGGTCCTTCAGACACCCAGGGAGGGGCCACGCTGGTGGGGGAGAGGAAGCTTGTCCCGGAGTCAGCGGGGGTCCCCCAGGGTTGGCCCATACTGCACCTTGCCTTTTATCGGGGGGGGTGGTTCCATTGGGGATCCACCCCCACCATATCCCCCTGCGACACAAAGAATGCCTGTCTTACCTGGTGTAGGACCATGTAGGACCTAGGAGAGCCTGAAGGGAAAGGCGATTCATAGTATCAAAGCCCTTCCCTCTACTGCCTGCACGTTATTCAGGAGATGGTTGTTTCATACGGTGTGGGGCTGGGGGAGAGACTGGGTGGTTGATGCAAAGGGACTTTTTATAAGGAATCGGCACCCTGTCGCTGAAAGTCTTGTCCGTCTCCCCTCCGTGCCCCCTTTGGTGGGAGTCTTGTGTTTAAGTGGAGTCAGAGGGAGATGACCCAGAAGAGCAAGATCCGAGGGATGGGATACAGCCGTGCCCCAGGCCTGCGAGCGAGACTGAGGCAACCATTTCAGCCGATTGGACAGCTGCCCTTTCCTGAAGAGGGGAGCGGAGGGAGGGGAGAAGAGGGAAGAGGACGGAGGGGAGAAGAGGGGAGGGAATGAAGAGGAGGGGAGGAGAGAAGAGGTGAGGGAAGGGAAGAGGGAGGGAGGAGAGAAGAGGGAAGAGGAGGGAGGGGAGAAGAGGGGAGGGGAGGAAAGAAGAGGGGAGGGGAGGGAAGAGGAGGGGAGAAGGGGAGGGAAGGGGACTAGCACAGGAGAGTGCGCTAGTGCAGGGCTGGGGGAGGACTCCATGCTGCCTCCCCGATGGAGCCCCCTGCAGCCCCCTGCCCGCTGCACACCTCTTCCCAGAGCAGAGTCATGAATTTGCAGGACCCGATATTGCTGACAGTTCTCACCATTCATGGTCTCCTGGGTCTTCTGAGGGTATTGGCGTTAGGTCTTGTCTTTGGCAATTAAGTGGTTTCATCCTTCGAGGGCGAGGGGCGAGGGCTGAGTGGGCTCTGGGGCCCCCGTGTCTGCTACAACCCGCCAGTGTGGAGAAAGGGTCTGCCCCAGCAGGCCCCCCAGATGGCTTCCTGCGGAGACAGGTGGGGGCCAGGGCTGGCCTTGGTGTCTTGAAACATTCTTGTGGTTTGTACTTATGAATGGACCCCAGAACACGTGGACTCAAGCGCACATGGCACACAGCTTGTGAAAACGGTTTATTTTGCATTGTTTTAATTTTTTAATTATTTTTTTTGAGGGCAGAGGGAGAGAGAGAATCTTAATCCCAGTACACAGCCTGATGCGCATCTCATCCCATGACTGAGATCATGACCTGAGCTGAAATCAAGAGTCGGATGCTTAACCACCCAGGTGCCCCTATTTTGCATTGTTTTGGAGAACCAGGCAGGCTCCCACGTTCCGGAGGTGGCCGTGAGCACACCCTAGATTGCTACCCGAGTCTTCGGTCCACCAAGTACTTGAATGTGCGTCTCCTTGGAAAGTGTACTCAGAACGTGCTGAGGTGTGAGATTGTGTGTGCAGTTGGTTGGCTTATCAGCAAGCTCAGTTCTCCCAGGGATGGGTTTTCCACGAGCTACGCAGACATGATAGGAACACAGGGAGCTCTCGTGTGTTGGCAAAGCCGGGGGCGTGGGGCCTGGGCTGGAATGTCTAACCGCTGACCTGTCGTGGGAGCTGCGGGCAGGTAGGAGTGTGGTGACTCTTCCTCCGTGTCTGCGGGAAAACCAGCCAGGGTGCCGAGCCCCGCGGGAAGGAGAATCCGGAGGCGGCCAGACCCGTGTGGGATTCCTGGTCGGGCTGCCGACAAGCCGACAAGCTGTGTGAGCCTGGCCTCACCCCTCCCAACGGCCATAGGGGAGGAGCAAGCCTACTTCTTTGATGATTGTGATCATTAAAAGGAATGATCCAGCAAAGCTTGAGCTGCATGTGCCTGGCACAGAGTCACTCGGGAAATTGTCACCGCTGCCCCCCGTCACTGGTAAGGTTTGAGTCCCTCCTGTGGGCCAGGTGTGTTTGCATCCAGGCTCTTGTTCAGCTCCTTGGGAGAGTCCTTTCTGTAGGCGTTCGCCTGGAGGTGCTGCTCTCATTTCCACGGGTCCTGGGCTGTGCCCATCCACAGCCGCACATCCTCCCTCACTCCCCGTAAGAAAACACATCTCCTGTGGGCCCAGCACTTTCATGGCCTGGGAGTCCAGCCAACCACGTGGAGAGGCTGGTGATGGTCTTTGTTTTCTCCTTGGAGGCACGGGACTGGGATGGTTTTGCCGCTGTGCAGGGTCAGCTGGTTAAAAGGGGCAGGTCTTGGGCCTCGAGTCTCCTGCCCTCTCCAGCACTTTCCCCTAAAGAAAGGCAGGGGGGCATCTCTTCAGAGACCATATAGTAGCTGACTTGTGGGATGGCATAAAATATCTGAGCTCTGGGTCAAGGACCCTGAAGGTCACGTGTCCCGCCTGGCACCCCACCCTCTAGAGGGCCGCATTCTGGCTGTGGCCTCCTCATGGGATCCATGTCCTTCCCTCTCCAGATCTCATGCTAGAATTCTCTGCCTCAGTGTACCTGGCTTCCCGGGACGTCCTGTCTAGGGCCGCTTGCGTGTCTGCACCGTGGCTGAAGAGTGGCCAGGTGTGCCTGGGACGGGGGTGTGCAGGCTGCCTGAGGTGTCCACGGACAGGTGCAGGGCCCCTCGCAGTGCAGACCAGGCGGGGATGGCAGGAGCAGGGGGACAGGCTGCCGGCCGGGGCCTCTGCTGGAATCCTGACCTGGGCGCTGCAAACTGGGGCAATGGTTCCGCTCAATCCACGGGACCCGAATTTGGGCTGTGCGCTGGGGAAGAGAGGGTGTTTGGCTTCCATTCTAGGTCTGATCTCCTCAGTGTCATCGTACAACTTTAGAACTGATGGAAGGGAGACAACCAGATGCACACACGGATGACAAGCCTGCCCCGGGTACCTGCGGGGTGAGGACGCACCGTTTGCCAGACTGGAGTCTGGTTCACGGGCATCTTCCATGTCTCCTTTTTTAAATTTATTTTTTCTTTCTTCCCCAATCAAAGATGTAGTAGGGACGTGCTTTGAGATTGCGTTGTTTTCCTTTGTGATGATTCTCTCACATTACACGATGTGAGACCATTATCGATTCAACTGGCCTTGACATCACCCCGCATTTTCCGATGTTCTCGCTCTCCTCCCAGTTCCCTCGAGGCCCTCGTGAGCATTAGTGTACTTTTCTCTCATTTTACTCGGAGCCACTATCCATGGAAATAATTGCTGGAATTGTTCTGGAATAGAAAGTGAAGAACAACTGAGTTGTATAAGCACCACATAAAGTAACGAAAGAAATGGGATCATCTCCTTTTCCTTTGAAAACTACCCCAGGGGTATGTTGCTCACACGTGTGTGTGTGTGTGTGTGTGTGTGAGAGAGAGAGAGAGAGAGAGAGAGAGAGAGGGAGGGAGGGAGGGAGGGAGAATCGAATGGGAGAAGGTGCCCAGGGTGGGTGCCTGATAAATGGGATGTCATTGTATTCCACATTCAGCAGGTGTTCAGGGAGCCACAAGGCACATCGCAGGGTCTGCTGGGCCACAGAGGTGAGCGGGACAGGCGCGCTTCTGTCTTGAAAGGCTGGTGGAGAGGAAGGAAGAGGCCGGCACGCAGAGCCCCATCAGCCCCAACCTCTGCTTGGCTAAGATGTCTGTTAACAGTAGAGCATCAGCTACAATGTGTTGTGCTTTAAACAGCGTCCAGACACCGTCTTAGGGGCTTCAGCTCTGAAGCCCAACTCGAGGCCTGCTTCTAGTATTCACCACGCGTGGGACCCTGGGCACGGCTCTTACCCGCCCGTGAGCCCCTCTGCTCACCTGTAGAAGGGGCATAGGAGAGCGCCTGCCTCGTGCTGTGGTAAGCACAGGCACAGGGCTCTCACGTGTTAGCGCATGTGGCACGACTCCAGGGGACCTTCTGCTACCATTTCTGCTCTACAAGCTAGGAAACCAGGGTACGGTAATGGACTTGCCCAGGTCCAAAGCCCTGGGTGCTGCATCGCTCCCCGGTGCTGGGTCTCGGTGCGAGCGTAGGGGGCCAGGTCGTGCCAGGGCCCCGCTGCCTGGAGGCCCTGCTGAGAGCTACACGGCGTCAGAGGCACTGACAGGGCGCCGTCCGTGGAGGGCTCTCCTGAGGTGGCTCTCTTTCCCCTGGGCAAGGCGTCTGTGGCAACAGGTGCTTGGTGCTTGGGAGAGTGGGGTCCCCAGACATAGCCCCTGGGCCGAGAGGAGAAGGGAGGGCGGGGTGGGGACAGGAGGCTGCCGGAGGGCCTTTCTTCACCTGGATGATCCAGCTCCTTCCCTGGGATAAGATTTACTTCCTAAAAGCAGGATGAGTTCAGTTGGGAAAGCTAAGTCAGGTTGGAGGAAGATCAGACCTGGGTAGGGCGTCTTTCTCCTTTTAAGTCTCCCTCTTCCCATCTTTGCTGTGGGCCTTCCAGAGGGGCCAACCTCGGGGTGAAACGGGCCGGCTGTTCCAAGGGATCCCCACCCCCAGCGTTCCTGCCTATTCCTTAGATGTGGGGGTCTTGCCCAGATTTGTTGGGCATCCTGATGGCAACTACTCAGTTCCATTTCTTTTATGAGCATTTGGGAACTTGTGAGATCCTGTGTCCCAGTATTGGCTCTGGAAGATGTGACCGCCATATAGACGTCACCTAGTTCCGTCTCTTCTAGAGTCACCTAAAATAGGACTTGGAAGTTAGGAAAAAACATTTCAGGCTGATTTAAATAGAATTTTGATAAATAGTGGATTTATTTTAAAGGTGATTTTTTTTTTTAACTTGGTGACATTTTGGAAGACTGGTAACTATAAAGAAGATAAGTTACTCAGAGAATAACAACCCTCAACATTTTGGTGTGTTTCCCTCTGAACTCACCCCTACCTGCCCCTCCCCCTTTCCTCCCGTCCCCTCCCTCTTCCCTCCTCCTTTCCTCCCTTTCCCTTCTCTCTTGCCTCCGTCCCTCCGTCCCTCCCCTCCTTCCTTCTATCCATCCATCATTTATTCACTCATTATTTGCAGACATTTATTGAATGCCCCCTTATGCCAGGCTCTGTGTTAGTTGAGAAGTTTGAGAAGTTGAGTCTGGGGAAAGACCAGACACACGACCTCCAGGGATGACGGAGAAGAAGGGGCCGTGACAGGCACTGTAGGGTAGGGTGGGGGCTCAGAAGCCCTGACCAGGGAGGGACCAACTCTGCTTGGGTGACCAGTGATTTCTGGACTTCTATGTGGGTGACTTTCACAGTCTTCTCTACAAAATTGGGTCAATAGCTGATTTTTTCACTTAATACTATGAGCATTTCTGGTGTTACTATTATGAGCATTTCTGACACCCATAAATATTTAAAGCAATTCTTTAAATGAGGGTCTTAGAATTGTATTTTCTAGGTTTGCCACCGAGTGACCCGGTCTCTGACCTATATTGGCAGAAGCTACGGAGGCCAGGGGCCCCATGGCCAAGTCCAAGGAGTAAGGCCTCTGGGGTCTCACCTGGCCCCCAGGGAGAGCTCAGATAATGGTTAGTTGCTTTTCCTCTCCTCTTTCCTCCCCTTTGTGCCCCTTTCAGTATTTCAGTGTGGAGCCTAGAGAAGGATGAAGCCTGTGTGAGCACTTCGGCCCATCATTACCTCCATGTGACCAGGGAGCTTCGGCCCTTGGCCAGGCCCGGCGGTCACCGCTGGGCTGTTTGCTGTCCTGACCCTCTGCTGTCCTTCCCCTGGCACAAAGCCGCTCAGTGACCCCCTATGTGGCACGGACCGGAGCCCGTAAAGGGCTGCGGCTGCCCGGGGAGGGCTGTCCGCTCCCCATAGGGATGGCCCCACTGAGAGCCCCCAGTGGTTCTGATGTGCAGACAGGGTTCAGAACCACTGAGCCCTCTGCCTGGCCCTGAAACAGCCATCGTGTGAGGTTTGGACTTATTGGTTCTCCTGTTGTCCCTGCACCATGGACTTGGGACACCACCTCTGTAATATGCTAGTTCTGCAGCCAAGTTTTATGTTTAAAGCTCTTGCATCTCAGCTCTGTATCTGTGGGACTAGGTCCTAGGGCCTGGGAATGTCCAGCCCGAAGTCTGTCCCGGAGGACTGAGCACTGCCCCGCAGGACGACACGGGGGGATTTGTCGCGTGGGTATTCAGGCTGGAGGGACACTGCGGGGGGTGGGTCACGGAGTCCAGTGTCCTCGTGCTACACTTCAGGGAACAGGGGCTCACAGAATTTATGGGAATTCCAACTGTTTCCTCCACAGGGGGTTAAGCGCCCTCTGGGGCTGGACCATTTGCACACAGAGCCCGAAGCAAGACTCAGCAAGTGGCCGCCGGCCTCCTCTTCCTCCAGGTCTTCCTTCTACACCTGTGCCTCGTGGTTTTCCCGCCCCGTCCAGGGCAGGGTGCCGGCAGGGGAGTCGGTCGGGTGGGCACAGTCCAGACTGGGGAGGGTGTGGCCACTGCGCTCGGGGCAGAGAGCGGATTTGGACCCATCTATAAAAAACCCCAGATTCACAACGTGGAGCTCCTGAAGGAAAAGTACTGTAAGGTGTTTCCTAAAAGCAGCTCAGTGACCAAGGGACCCAGGAGTCTGAAAGCCTGGAACTTCACCCTGAGGGGCACCAGGGAGAACTGTGGAGGGTAATGCCCCCTGCCTCACAGGCTGTGGCCAATGCTGGAGGGGGGTCGGCTGCTGGGGCTCGCTGTCCGTTTTCCCGTCTGGAGGCCCCACCAGCGCATGTCCACGCTGGGAGGAGAAGGTGCCAGGGTGGGGTGTTCTGTCTGAGGTGGCCAGAACCCCCAGGGCTGGGAGATGGCAGCCAGGCCCTGGACTGCCAACAGCCAGCCTCGTAGGCCCCACAGAAGGCCCACTTGGGGACCACGGTGAGGTCCATTGAGGCCAAGGCCACACAGCATTGAAGATGCATTGAAAATGCAGGAGCCCAGGTAGGCTCAGCAGGCCTGGGGCCTGAGATTCTGAATTTCCAACAAGCTCCCCGGAGAGGCCAGTGATGCGGGTCCAGGGAAACATGTCCTGAAGAGCCATGGTTTCGGTTGCTTTTTTCCTCTACTCTGCCTCATGGTCACTCCTCGGCTTTCCAAGGTCACCCCTGACCTGCCCCCTCACACTTCTTCAAGAGTCCCCAGATACCATGAAGCCTGCTGTATTAGGATCACATGGAGGTCCTGGCCAGACGGTCCCACGTGTCGACTCCACAGACCGTCCCCGAGACCCCAGGCCAGAAGGCTAGCTAGGAGGGGGCTATCCCCGGTGCCCTGGAGGAGCGCGGGGAGCAGGGACATGAGTGGGGTGGCGGTTTCCTTCCTGTGCCCAGGAGGGCCACCTTGTTTGGAGGAACAGATTTCCCGGGATGGCCAGTGAAAAGAAAAGAAAAGGCTTTAAAAAACAGAATATTTGTTTCCTTTTCTTTTCAGCAACCTACAAGTGAAAAAACCTCACCCATGCAGGAGGTGAGGGTCCAGCCCTTGAGGGCCTGCTGGACACTGCAGGCGGGATTGTCAAAGAGGTGATCCCGGCGTGGTGTCTCAGCGCGGGGCCTAGTGCCTTCCACGTGTGCCACGGGCAGGTCTCAGGCAAAATGGGCCACGGCTGGGACCTGACGTCACTGCGGCATGGACAGATCACCTTTTCCAAAGAGGTGGCTGTGGGATGCTAGCATGTGCGGTGCGAGAGTTCGCTTTGGGGAGAGAAAGACGGATGCGGTGCTATTTCCCACAGCCCAGTGAGCATGGAGAGGAAGAATAGAGCAAAGTATTTGGATGCTGGCCAAGCAGCGACACAAAGTGGCGCGAGGAAGACATAGATGCAGAGGAGGGAAAGAGAAAGTGCCCCCAAAACTTCAGTTTTGATGGATAAAAAGTTACAAGTTCGAACTTTGCAAGTAGAGGTAAAGAATCATGAAACTGACACTTGAGGATGGTAACCGCGTAGTTGGGGAGATTTTCAACATTTTCAGCTTGGCAGGGAATTTCAGATGTTTGTCCCCCCCTGGGGGTACCCCAATTACGGGCAGGGCTTCCTTTGCACGTGGGCATAAGAGAAAAAGCAAAGGGGTAGCTGGGTGGCTGCAGGAGCTGTGAGTGGGGTCGGGAGGACAGCAGGGTGGTGGGCCCCTGGCCTGACCCCCAGGAGAAGGGAGCAACTGGATGGGGCAGGTGAGGCTGCCTCGCTCACTTGTTAGTGCTGTAGGCTGGGGTGTGTGCGTGACGCCCAGTGCGCATCTTGGGGTGGCGCATGTCTCCATCCAGTGAGATGTGGATGCCTTTCCTAGGGCAAGGCCAGATGGCACGAAGCCTCTGTGCACTCGAGAAGATGGAGGATGAGAATGAGAGTGAGTTCGCATTTGAGAAAGGCAGTGTGAGTCAAGAAGGTCTCCCCGCCTCCCTCCCTCCCTCCCTCCCTCCGGTGTGCTCACCTGGCGCAGTTCCCTGCTGGCCCTCCCCGAACCCCACCTGCCTCTCTCCAGGGTCCCCTGAGCTTCCAGACCTCTCCTAGGCATCAAGGTCGTCCGCATCATCTTTGATTCAATGTCTGCCCTCCTCCCCCATTCCCTCCCTGCCTCCAACCAGCTGGTCACCGTGGGTTCTTGCCACTTCCTTGCCTCCCCTGCAGTTGTCAGCCTCAGTCCCCCTCCTCCCCTCCAGGCCCTCCTTCCCCCAGTCTGAGCTCCTGCAGAGTGTCCTAACTGCTCTCTGGGCCCCCCCCCCCCCCCGGCTCTGCCCCCAGGGTCTCTCCAACACCGCCCTTGGGGTGGTCTCAAGCACTCTGACGCAGGTGCTTCTGTGGTCAATAAACCTTCACTGGCTCCCCATTGCCAACAGATTAAAAGTCCAAACTCTTTAACTTAGCTTAGGAAGCCATCTGCAGCCTGCTCTGCCTTCTACTGTTCACCCCCACCCCCCCAGTCTTCACACAGCCCTTGTCCCCAACGGTTCCTGGACACACGTGCCCTGCCCCCTTCCGGTCAAGGTCCAGTCCAGCCCCACTTTTACGTAGTGCCGTGGCCCACCGACGCGTGGCCCTATCTCCTGAGAGCTTTATTCTCTGAGGTGGCCAGGTCCTGGTGAGACTTAAGATCTAGGGAGCTACCACTATGGGCTTTCTTTGGCGGCCCCGGGGGCTTATGACCGTGGGGTCATCTTTGCCTCCTGCTTTCTGCCTTCTGTACATCTGAACTCTCTTTATCAGATCATCCTGGGTGTCAGGTGCAGTCAAAACTCAATCACATAAAATACTTGGGGGCAAAGTTTCGATGTTCTGGAGGACCTGGGGACGTTCCTGCACTGCAAACACATGCACACACTTTTACAAGGGTGCCTTGGACATTCTTGCCCATAAGCATTCTTTCTGGCCCCCTGCCACTGGAAGCCGTGGGCTCACCACTCTTCCCTGTGCCCTCAGGCTCTGGAGACCTCCCCTGCTGCCACAAGCGCTGATGAAACCCTCTGCCACCCCTGCCCCCAGCAAATAGCACGCTTTCTCCAGGAAGGGACCTTGTCGAGGCATCTGTAACATCATCAGAGTGCTCGCTGGCCCCGCCTTCCCCGTGATGCTCCAGCTTCCGGGTGAACCTGTCAGTTCTCTTTGTGGTCAGTCCGGGGTCTTGCACGTGGACAGCGAGGCTGTGACCATTTTTGATAGTGACAATGACGGTAGTATGAGGACACTGCTGGTAAATGGATTTGGGAGTGTTTTTAAAACGGAAACGAGTCGACTGGCACTTTACTATAAGAGTTCTCCAAAAGCCCCCAGTGAGCCAGGCACCTGAAAAGTCTCATACAAAAGGAGGGGACAAAAGAAGAGGAAAATGAAGGGAGGTAAGGAGAAGGACCCCCAGTATTCCTGAAGGAGGAGGAAGTCTATTACTGAAGCAAAGGCAGGGGTCAAGTCCTGTAGCTGGCTGCCCGGGGTCTCTGGGCTTCACAGGAAATGCTGTGATTTCATTCATTCACTCGGAAAAAAAAAAGCGGCTGAGCCCTACTCTGTGCCAGGCACTGTTCTAGGAACTGGGAACACCCTCATGGACAAAACAGAGCTGGCTTGTGTGTCCTTGGGATCTGGACTAAGCAAAAGGCAGGCATCAAGCAAATAAAAGTCTCTCATGGTGGTGAGAGCCCTAAGGGATGAAGGCGGTGGTCAGCCCTGAATCGGATCGGAAGGGAGAGGAAGGCACGGGACAAGGGAGGAGGCCCAGGAGTGAGGCTCAGGAGAAATGGCCCAGAGGTGAGATGGGTCCCGAGCCCATCGTAGGGATACTTTCCTATCAAAGAGCCTGGAGCCCATTTCCCGGAGTCAGACGCCCTCCCCGGGCAGGGCCACCCGATTCCTAAGCGATCCTCACGACTCCTTGCAAAGAAAACTGTGGGAGAAGGCAGTCATGGGTTTTAGTGGTTCTCACTTTTTTAAGTTTTAAAATTTCTCTCTTTGAGAAGAGGCCTCCAGTGTGGACACAGCTGATTTCACAGAGAACCTGCATCTGGGTCCAGCTTCATCCCAGAAAAGGGCACAGTGAGGGCTCATTGCAGGGTGGGGAGGGGTCAGGTTTGTTTCCGCCCCATGGGACAAGACGCTCCAGTGTCCTTATGAGGTGACCTCCCTGTCCTTTTAGGGAGCTAGCCTGCCGGGGGTGTCTGGTGAGGAGAGACTTCAGGGATGGCGGGCTCTTTCTTTATAGGAAAAATTTGAGGCCTAGGATGAGGTTACTTTCTTCCAGAGAAGACTTCTCTCTGCTTCTGCCAAACACCTGCTGGTGGGACAGGAGCGGGGCCTGCCGTCCTGCCAGGTCACGGCCTGAGGTCTCCTGGTCAGCCAGAGGACGTGGAGCCGAGCTGCTAGCCCGTGGAGATCTGGCTCAATTCTGGTTTTCCTTTGCTCTGGGGGTGTAACGCTTTGGGGTCAGTGTAAAGGTGGTGGTGGTGAGGGGGCGCTCATTAGGGCCCCAGGCTGTGTGGTGGGTCCCTGGATGTGACTTTTGTCCCTGAGCCCATTGGAAGCACAGCTCAGTCTCTAAGCAGATTCGTCTGGACCCACCAGCGCCCTCAAGGCAAAAGCATCTTCAAGAGCTGCGTTTACTGTTCCGGGTTCTCTTCTCTGTGACTCTGCTCAGCCATTCCTCACTATCTTGTCATCTCTTTGATGCCTTTAAAAAGAGTCTTTCTTTTATAATATCCCATCTTTTTTTTTTTAATAACATTTCCAGAAGCTGAGGTCTTAGTTACTTCTCTAGGCTCCTCCTGGCCATGGGCTTCTCATCAGTTCCAGAGATGCCCCCCACCCCTGGGAAAATGGAGCCCAGCAGAGCTTGGGGAGGGAGTGGGGAGGGCAGAAGAGGGCTGGCTGGGCTCTGGGGTGGGGGCTGAGCCTGGCACATCTGGGTCTTCAGAGCAGGAAGAGCTTAGAGGTGCAACCTCAAGTCCAAACCTCCCAGGAAGGCTTGGAGGGTCTGGCATCTGGGCCACCCGAGGGAGCGCCCAGAACCAGCCTCCTCGCTCACCAGCTGGTAAGTCCGTCCATATTTCTCTAAGGGGGTTTGGGAACAGAGACAGCCCACACAGAGAGAGGAGGAGTAGGGAGTGCTGGAGGGGCCTGCAGACCTTAGAGGATCAGAGAGGAGGGATCAAATTGCCTGCAGGTATAAAGAGCCGGCATATTTCTAGGGGACTCCTACCTAGGCCTTTAGGTAGGGTATTCTATGTTTTTCTGAACTTAGGCATTGGTATAGAAAAAGAGGCCCAAGTGGAAATCAAATTACATTTACATTTCTTCAAGTTCACCTCAATTCTTTTCTCATATGTTTATGTATTTTACATGTAAAAAAGGATATATACGTACATTGTGCCTTCTGACTGTGGCCTCCCTCTGCCGTGTACCAATGACCCCCCCCCCCAATTTGGCATGGGACACATCTTACATAGGTCTCTCTTTTTCTAAATATCTAAATATCTACTAAGGAAGAAGAGAGAGGCCGTGGGGGATGCTGGGGCCAGAGGGTCTAGCCTGCAGCTGGGTGCTTAGGAGGCTGCAGGTGATCCCAGGGAGCCAAGGGGACAAAAGCTGAGTATAGGAATTTTTTTTTTCTGTTTGGAGTGAAATGCTGTCCAAGCTATGATGTAAGTCATTTCTGCAAACCCCTACACGTCCTGCAAATTGAGAAAACCCTTTGCAGGCACGGCTGCATTACATTTGGAGGTTCCTGCCATCTCTTGGGCCTACGGCATGCTGGGGGCATGCGTGGGTTTCCTGAGGACCATACTCTGATTTACCCCTTCTCTCCCGGACCTTCGTGCAGCTTCCAACTTCTCATCATTATAATTAATGCTGTGGAAGACATCCTTCGGCGGTTGTGTTATGACTGCCTACGCTCATCACTTCCAAGGAAAGATCCCTAGAAGTGGGATCACGGAAGGCAAAGATTCTTGGTATATATCATCATAGCTTTTGCTTTTTCTAGAGAGTTCCTACCACTTTGCCCTCTAAGAAGCCACATACGATGATGTAAATCTTGCCCAAGTGCTCCCCCATTAATGTGCCTTGTCCTGATTCCACACTTTCCAGCCCTATAGTAAATTCCAGATGTGTCCTGGAGATATCCCAGGATGGGAGAGGAGAAGTCTGAGGCGATGGAGGGGCCTGCAGACCTCAGAGGATCAGACAAGAGGGGGCAGATACTAGGGAGGGATACCTGCAGGACTTGCTCATGTCCCCTGGGACAGAAGCCTTTCTCTCTTTTTTTCTTTTTTTTTTTTTTTTAAAGATTTTATTTATTTATTTGACACAGAGCAAGAGAGAGAAAGAGAGAGCACAAGCAGGGGGAGAAGCAGGCAGAGGGAGAAGCAGGCTCCCCGCTGAGCATAGAGCCTGACATGGGGCTCGATCCCAGGACCCCAGGATCATGACCCGAGCCGAAGGCAGACGCTTAACTGACTGAGCCACCCAGGCGCCCCACTTTCTCTCTTTTTTTCTAATGATTACGCTTGGCCTTGGAATTTATCAGTTTTGGATACCCAGGAAACCAGGCTTCTGAGCTTGCAGAGGCTGGGTGGAGGTCCTCCTTCCTCCTCTCATCCTCCCGTGGCGGTTTCATGCACTTTAGTGGTGAGCCAGTTGGCCTTTTTGGTATCTGCCTGGAGCAGCTTAACTGGCATGGACCCTCTTCAACTTCATTATTCCGCACGTCTACTTTCAGTTGGGAAGGAACCCATCTTGATCGATTCATTCATTCATTCATTCCACAAATATTTACTAAGCACCTACTATGTGCCAAGTCCAATGTTGGGCACTAGGGTTCACATCGGCCTACAAAAAAAAAAAAGCCCGCTTGTGTAGATTTCATATTCTCAGGAATGGTCTTGCACGAGGATGCATTTAGGAATCTTTCACTCTCCCAAATCATCAAGAGTAGGCGGTCCCTCTCCTTGTGCTAGAATCCCCCTCTTCCAGATCACCCCTGGGTCCCCAGGCTTACTTGTTCCTTCCAGGACCTGTGTGTGCCGGCCGAGGTGCGTGAATTTCTTTAGCTTCTATCACTAGCCTTTTGGGGCCGGGCAGTGCCCTCTGTGGGGTAGAGCAGAGCTCCATGTCGGCACCAGCAGGTTTTCATCGCGGGAGGATTTCAGGGCTGGGGGTAGGCTGTGAGCACCGGTCAGTTGGTCAGCAGTGTGAGGCGCATTGCCTGAGGCTCAGATGCCAGCCCAGAGAGCTACAGCGGAGCTCGTTTAGCTGGGACAACGGCACCCGAGGTCATGGCGTGGCTGGGGTTTAGAGGCCTATCCTCCCAAGACTGGCGATTGTAAGGCGGCTCAATCCAGTTACAGTATCTCCTGGATACTTTCATTTGCATTTTCTTTCCATTACATGGATTAAGAAATGGGAGGTATAACATATTTGCATGATTGCAATTTAGCACTTCTCAAAACGGGTAAGTGACTGAGCGCCCTGAAGGCATGCCTGTCACCGGCGAGGCTGCCTTGCCGGATGGGGGAGGGGCCGTCTTGCCCAGACTGGGAGGGACACTGCCTGTCGCTTGTGGGACCACATTACCGACCCTGCTCCCGGCCACAGTTCTACAGAAGGCTGAAGCACAGCCTCGCAGTGTTCCTGCCAGCTTTTGGAAAGGGCCTTCTCACTGTCCCCTGGCCCCAGACTTCTGCTCGAATTCGCGCTGCCCGAGTCAACAAGCGTGAAACCCAGCCCTTTCCCCATTTTCCCCAGACAAGCCAATCTCCCCACCCCCAGGTATTTCTTGGTCTCTTCTGTAGATGTGGCTGCTTCAGTGAGGGGGGGTCGCGCTGAGCCCCATAACAGTCTCCAGCAATGTCCCCTGTGCCCCCTCCCCCACACCATCATGACTTCCCCTCCCCCACTCCCATAGGGAGGGAGGGGAATGTCTTCCTGCGTAGGTGTCAATGGGCATGTCCCAGCCCTTAATGGCACTCAGGAAAGTAAAGGGCTTTCCATTCACCAAGCCAGCTCCCCTGAGGGGGTAATAAAAGTGATGATTAGAACTTCGGGGGTGGAGGAGGGAAATGGTGGCCAGGGTGGGCTCCGCTAGAATCGCTTTCCCAGGACTTAATACACCTGCTCCTCGTCGCCTGCTAAATCTGGCGGTGAGCCAGCCCATCAGCAGCCATTCTCTCTGAACGGGTATGGAGAGATGGGTCTGATGAGGGCAGGGCTGGGGCACTGTCCCCTCCTCCACAGAAGACAGTCTCCTGGGTAGGGAGGAGTCACCTCAGGGCTGGTGAAGCTCCTGTGTCCCAGAGTTAGGGGTGGACAGGTGAGGCAAGGGTGGCTTCCTGCCTTCCTTCGGACAAGATGTCCTTTTCTAGGGAAGAGGGCCGTTGGCGCATCTCCAGGGACACGCTTCTCCATCTGCCACCATGAATAAAGCGGTTAGTGAGGGTCTCCCCAGTGCAAGCACATTCTGGGATATTTTAACTGGGAACTAGGGGGAGGGTATATATCGGGTTCTACTGTACAACATGCCAACACACACTTTATGCGTGCTTTAAAATGTAAGCTCTGAAAGTATCCTGGAGAACCAGGAAGACATCTTAGCAGCTGACTGAGCCCAGCCTCTGTCCCCAGCCCAGGGACCCCCTTGCATTCCTACTGGTCATGATCGATGCCATGCTGACGGCGGTAGTTTTCTTCCTAAGACACAATTCTCCTTCAAAGGAAAATTCTAAGGGTGGAGGAAAAGCGCTATCCCTCCTTCCAGAATCCCTGGGATTTTTCTTTTTATTACAGCACATTTGCGTGATGTCCGTCTTCTCCAGGGCCTGGAGAAAGAGCTTGGCAGGCGAGGACCGGTTGGGTCACTGTATTCGATTGCCCTTTTTGGAGCCCAATAAAGGGTAGCATTGTTTTTAGGAGGTCACCTGAAACAGACATATGGTTCTCTGGCAGCCACAATGTCAAGGACTCCTGTGAGGCTGGGTCTCCTGGAGCCTTGCTTGGGCCCCAGCACCCCCAAGCTCAGCAGACTTCTGTAAATGGCTTCAGTCAGAATCAAACAAGGTGCGCCCAGAGCCCCCCAAGCGGCTGCTGGTTCCAACTGGAAGAAAGGCAGAGTCCTGCAATAAACTGTTGATACTTATCTATTATATGGCAGGTGCACTGGGGTAAGAACTGGCCGCTTCTTCCATTTCGTATCCAGCTCCCTTTCCAGGAGTTGCCTTTACCTGGGAGACTCTCAGAGGAGATGTTTGTTGAACTGAAAAACAATCCTCAATTCGACACCTCCTTACACCCAACTTCCAAATCTGTCTTCAAATTCAAATGGAGATATACAAAGCTAAGGTCGACACCTCCAATATATTTTGGAGTAGGTTTGTGAATGTGTAACCCTTCATTTTAAACCACCACCAAAAATAAATAAAAATAAATACATCACTGCCTAATTTCCTCTTTCCTTAGGTTATCAATACCCAGAATTGTAAGTAATTGAGTTTTATTAACTATTCTTGAGTCACTTGTTTGACTGATAATGGGAAACTCAGGTCTTTGAGATTATGTTAGGGTAGGCCAGACTGCTATAACAAATAGACCCGAAATACAATGGCTCAAGGGCAAGAGACATTGATTTCTTTCTCCCATGAGAGCCCAGGGCACATGTCCTGGATAGTTGGAGGAAGTTCTGCTCTCTGCATGCCTGTAGGACCCATGCCAAGAGTGGCTCCCAAGGATGCTATTCTGATCATCATTCCAGCTCCTGGGATGTGGCAAAGCATAGAGCTTTCCTGGGCTACCTGTAAGTTACACACCCCTTCTGCTCACACTGGAAAGAACACAGCCACACGGCTGCACCTAACATCATGACTGGGAAGCAAGGTGGAAGCTGGTCAACCAGACACCTGACGACCTTGGAAACAGAGGATGAGTTTGGGAGAGAGTAGAGCGACTTGCCGATTTGGGATCTGGAAGAGATCTTAGGTATCTCCTTGTCTGATGACCAACTCAGTACAAGCACTAATCCCCCGCTCACAGGGCTCCATGCCCCCGTTATGGATCGGAGCTGACTTTCTGATCTAGGACACTGAATAATGCCAGGCATCAGTGTGTGGGACGGAAATGGGAAGGGTCTCTTCTTTCAGACACATTCTTTGTCACTTGACAAAAAGGATGACACAGAGGAGGGAGAAGCCACTTGCATGGGGGAGCCCATCCTTTGTGCCCCCGGGGGCCTGGGATGGGGCCATCCCCACGCTTGAGTTAGGGTAGGGCTCACAGATGTGTGCTGCATCTGTGAAGATGTGACAGGATCCCCGGCCACAACAGTGATTTGACTTGTAACTGCTGCTTCCGGCTGGCTGCAGGTGTGTTTCTAGAAGGATAGCTAATTTTTGTGATTCTGAAGAAAAGGCAGCATCAACCCACAGGTGACTCTGGAAGACTTCCCTGCATCCCAGCTGCCTCCCTCACCAATAGTCTTGCCCATTAGCGTGGCCACCCTCTCTTCCCCTCGCCCCACCCTTCTCCCCCCACGCCTCACTCCACCTTCCCATGAACTTTCTCATGCAAACGCTCAGTTCTGGCCTTGTGGGGGTCTCTCGTCGTTTTTGGACTTGCGTATTCCTGCCCTGCTGCCCTTCTGCTCAGAGCCGATCCCGCCCCCACCCGTTCCCTATGCAGGGCTCCCCAGTTACCCTGCCCTGCTCCCACCCCCTAGATGCCTCTCTTGGCCCCTTGCGGGCACTCATCCATGGCTGGGTTGCTGTCTTCCCAGCAGCAGTGTAAGCTCCTTGAGTGTTTGCAGTCCGTCTTGTTTCCTTGTCTCCTTGGGCTTGTGCGTGGTATAGTATGTATTCCGTAAATGCTTGTAGACAATAGCAATTTGTAAGAATTTGGGGGACGCTGCACCGACTTGAGCTGGAACCGCAGTTGAAAGTGACTCTTGGATGGCAGGCACTGACAACAGCCTTCCAGTGGGCCGGCCCCTGGGGGCTAGAGCAGAAGAGGAGAACATGACAGAGGAAAGGCTTCTGACTGGGCTCAGCGGCAGCGAGCCCAGCTCCCGCAGGGTCCAAGCTTAGTGTGCCACACCCTGGGGCCTGGGGCCGTCCGTCCGAGGGATGTCGCTGGAGGCTGGTCACCACATTCCTGGAAACACTCAGCTCAGTGGGTGGGACCACAGCTTCCCAAAGAGATGGGCAGGCAAAGCAAGGCAAGGATCCTGAGAATGGGCCACAGCCCTCTGGGTGGGCCACTTTGCCCACCTTCTCTGCTTTGTTCCCCTGGTGGGGGGGGGGGCCTTTTGGATGATGTTTCTGTGCCCCGAGAGAGTGGAGAGGGGTGCAGGGAGAGGGAGTCACTTAGCTCTTGTGTCCCTAGTGGAAGGGCATCCGCTGAGCTCCCTCTTGCCCTCCTCCAGTGGGAATTTAAGGGACTCCCAGCTGCCCCTAAACTCCAGTCATTTAGGGACGGGTGACAAGCTCAGCCCAGTTTGAGACTCGGGGCCTGGGAGCCGAGGATTCTCTGAGGGACATCCCATGGGGTAAATAGTCTTTCCTCAGCAGGGAGGAGGAGGGGTGCCTGGCATCGGGAATGGGGATGGTCTGGAAAGTCTGCTGTGCAGACTGACTGGGGGTATGGGACACCCCCCGAAGCACTTTGCCTCAGAGATTCCCTCTCCTCCCACAGGCACCAGCCCGCCCTCCAACCCCGCCTAAGAAGTGACGGGAATTACGCAGGGCTGAGTGTTGGCGAAACACGAGATTCTGGAATGGCATCCAC
>NW_023270464.1:17459214-17575434 GCF_011800145.1 Mirounga leonina
AGTGTTCCATGATTCATTGTTTGTGCATAACACCCAGTGCTCCGTGCAGAACGTGCCCTCCTCAATACCCATCACCAGGACCAATCCCAACTCTGATGCTTCCTCTCCAACACCGAGGGGGAGGCCGGCAGGGGGCCCGGGGGCCCGTCTGCAGGGCAGTGCTCCTTCAGCTGCAGGCTGCCACCCAACAGCGGATCAGGGGATACTTCAGGGGGTCTTGAGCAACATTGAGACAGTAATAGAAAGTATCAGAGTGTCCTGCACAAAGTAGGCTAAGTATTGTTTTGTGAAACTTAGGGTTCTTCTTGGAGTACCCCAATGGATGTAATGGGTACCCATGCAATGGGGGCTTCTTACGGTGGTCCTGGTTCACAAAATATCTCAATCGCCTCCTCCAGAGTCTCAGCAGACCCCGACGAATCCTGGAGTCGTGCAGAGTGAGCGCGGGGAACTGTCCTTGGCCGCCTTCCTCTCAGATGTCCTCGCCGGTCTTCAGCAAGGGGACCTGACTGCGACGCCCCGGGCCCTGCCCCGCTGGTCCGTGTGGGCGAGAGGGAGGTGTGCTTGTTCCAGAGAGGGCTCTGCGGAGGGCTAGCACCCCACAGGTATGCGTCTATGTGGACTCTGTTTATATCACGCCTTCGAGGTGGCCCTTCCCAGGGCTTCTCCACAGCCCAGACTGGGACGACACAGACACATCCTTAACCGTGTGGACCGTCCAGAGCCCCGTCCTGGGAATGTGTGACCACTGCAGAAAACTACGCTGACACAATCTTTCCCAAACATCTCCTTTTCTTTTTTTTTTTCTTTTAAGATTTTATTTATTTATTTGACAGAGAGAGACACAGTGAGAGAGAGCACCCAAGCAGGGGGAGTTGAAGAGGGAGAAACAGGCTTCCCACAGAGCAGGGAGCCCGATGCGGGGCTCGATCCCAGGACCCTGGGATCATGACCTGAGCCGAAGGCAGACGCTTAACGACTGAGCCACCCAGGCGCCCCCAAACATCTCCTTTTCAAAACTGAAGTGCAGATGAAGCAAAAGAGAAGAAAAACAAATCCCGAGAAATAGCTTCTTCAAGGGAAGCCTGTCCTCCCTGTTGGAAGGTGGGGACGGTGCTACAGTCCGTTTCTGTTTCCCCGGGTTGGGGGGGCCCGTGGCTGCCGAGGCTCCACGGACTCAGTCCATGATGGCTGAGCCCCAAACTACTTCTAGCTGCTTATGGCGGTGGGTGCTTTCTCTAGGTTTGATCTGGGGATTCCGAGGAACAGGAGGGACAAGGGAGTGTTAGTCAGCTGGCAGTGCCGAAGAACTTTCTGAGGCTTTCTATTGACTGGCTTAGCACTTGAAGACTCTTTGCTGTTCTGACTTGAACTTCTCAATATTTCCTCTTACTTTTCTCATAGACCTCTGTTCCCATTGCCGGTTCAGATCATGGCCTGTGCACATCCAATTCCTGCCTGTAGCCATGGCCCTTCCAGTCATCTGAACGCCAGCCTTTCCGTCAGACCGGGCAGTGACGCGGGAAGTCTCCTATGCTGCTAATGGGGGTGTAAATTCTTCACCCTTCACCCTGCCCTGTCCATCACAGCAGTTTCTGGACATTAGGACACTGGGCTCTGGTTCTCTCGCCACGTCCTGTTCTGGCCTACGTTTCAATCCCGTTTTGTTTTAAAGCAACAACGTCTGATTACGAAATTATCTCTACCTTCTGCAGAAAATGCAAAAAGCACAGAAAAGTATAAGGAGGAAAAAAAAAATCATTCAAAAATCCCATCCTCAGACACAGCCCTCCTGTTACATCTTGGGGGGTTTGCTGCCTGTCTTTTTTCTAGGTGTCTATTATATGTGATAGTTCATTACACTGATGTCGTGCTGTCAGAAACTATCTGACTTTATCCAGTTCAGGTGGTAACACAAGGGTTTTCCCATCAGGGCTCTTCCCAAACCTGACATTCACTGACCATACAATATCCTATTGGAGGAGGGAGCACCTTCATTTCATTGTTTATAGTTTCCAAAAAGGTTATGCTCATTTACACCCCCATTAGCAGCATAGGAGACTGCCCGCGTCACTTCCGGTGTCACTATGGTGTCCGAGAAGCAGGCCCCCAGATGGATTTGGATGGGGGGGGAATGCCAGCGTGAATGGGAAAGTGGGGGGGGGGCAGGGCCGGTGAAGACCTTCAGATGGACATCTGAGAAGGTGAGAGGGAAAAGGACTTTAGAAGGGTCTCCGACTTGTGGCAGGATTCTAAGAAAGCTTTGAGCAGAGATAGGGAACCCCTAAACCACAGCTTCTTGCAAGAATGAGCTGGTATGAGGATCCCTGTCACTCTCAAGCTTTGGTTGGGGTCCTCCATGGTTACGAGAGGGCAGGCAGCTGGAGCTGGAAGTCAATTTTCTGCTCCCCAGGCCGGCTCCCTCTCTCCCCACTCTTAGCCACCCCCCCTTCACCTGCTCAATTGTGAATGTAATTAAAATATATCATTATTAACTGCAAAAATGTTCTCATTTTGCTGATGTACCTTTTTCTGATTAACCTCGAAATCAAACATTCATCATGAACCTAGTTACACACTTTCGTTTCTTCTAAAACCTGTATGTCTGGGTTCTCTGTTTGCCCATAATTGTTTTCCTTATTGATGTATAAAAGTATTTGCTGTGTGAAGCCTTTTAGCTCTTTGTTCATTTCCTTCAAATATTTTTAACCAATTTATCATTTCCCTTTATGTTTTGTGCAGGTTGTTTTTGGTATGTTTTTAGATAACTCATTCTTCTGTTGGCGATCATCTCATTTACTTCGTGATCAAAAAGCTTTTGCTCACCTAGGCTTTAGTTAAATATACACCGATATTTCCTTCTAGATATTTTTGGATTCATTTTTTTTTACATTTGATACACTGGGATTTTTGGGGGTGTATGTTATGAGGTAGGGATCAAATTTGATTTTGATTTCTTCTCCTTCCCAAAGAGCCATATTTTCCAATTTCACTTTTAGATAATTCAAACATTAGCCATTGCTTGCTTTCTGGTATTTCCTTTCTCAGATTTAAGTTTTTAAAAAACATAAACTAGATTTCAGGACTGTGTGGTTCTACTTTTTCAATTGGTCTACAGAGTCTTGCATCAGCAACACACTATTTTAATTACTGTATCAACAATAATATGGTTAGATATCTCTTAGGGAAAGTACCTCCTTGAAATTCTTTAAACAACTCTTAGCTAGTCTCATCTTTTTTTCCCCTTTCAAATCAGCTTTAGAATCTTTCATCAAGTTAAAAAAAAATCCCACTGGGATTTAGTTAGGTTTGCATTTCACCTAAAAATTACTTTGGCGAGGATTAATAACCTTAATATATTGAATGTTTCAATCCAAGGTTATGTCTTTCCATTAACTTTTCTCTTTTATCAACCTCTATAAAAGATTGTGTTTTTAATATAGGTCTTCGACATTTCTCATTAGTGTTGTTTCTCAATTTTTTTCAGTCCTCTCATGAATGCAATCCCCCCCGCCCAGATCTTCTGCTTGTTGTTGAAATATAGGAAAGTTGTTGATTTGGGAGATTTTGGTATGTTTTATCTTGTATCTTACATTTCCTTAATGTCTTATTGATACCAAAATGTTCCAATTGATGCTCTGATATTGATATTGATGCATAATTATGTTATGGTCTACAGATAGCACTTTGTTTCCTCCTTTCTAACAGGGATGTTGCTGTTGTAGTGTGTGAAAACAAGTTGGCGTGTGGTCCTGTTACTTTGAGGGTTGGATTTCAAAGTTATGGGGTTGAATTTATTTTGAAATTTCAAACAACTTGAAAGGATAGCATGTGATTTTGGGGGGGTTATCAAAATGCTTGAACAGTGCTGTTCTGGAGTGCCCAATGGACAGCATGGGCTATATTTTAGGATAGTTCCCCTACCATGCCCAACTGATATTCCTGCTGAATGCTAGGAGCATGGTTACTACAGGATGCTCATTAGGTGCTTTGATAGGCAGTGGGGATGGAGATCTTCTAGGAAAGCTGAGAATCCCAACAAGGCCACGGGTTGGAAGAGCACGCAGCTGAGAAAGCACACATAGGCCAGCAGGACCAATGTCCCTCCCAAAACAAACCACCCAGCAAAAACCAACCCCCAAACAAACCCTTCTGAAGCTTTTCAAAGTTCTAATCATTGTGCCTTTCCATCGGCTGTTCTAGAAGTTGTTTTCCAACTGTCGATTCATGAACTCTGCGAGGCGCATGGAGGAATTAAAGGAGACAAATAGCCAATTTTAAAAACATCTAACTCAAGTATTTTTAAACAACTCCCCTTTAATCAAAGTGTGGATTCTCTGTATGTGTCTTGTTTGCATCCACGGGGTAGCTCGGGGAGACTCTCTGAGCATCTTCAGGCCTAGCGTCCTTGGATGGCCTGGCTCTCGCTGCTGGCTACCACGATGCTTTCTGGCCACCAGTCAGTCTCAGCTCTTCTCTTTAGTCCTTTGTTAATGGCTTTAGACCCACTATGGACTTGTTAGTTAAAAATAGGAAGCAACTAATAATGTATTGTATGGTGACTAACATAACATCATAAAATAAAATAAAATTAAAAAATAAAAATAGGAAGCAAAGAGAATCCTGATGCGGAATTACAAGTCACTGCAGAGCACAAACATGGAAATAAGTCTACAGATGAGCTGCAGGATAACCCTTTCAAGGTCCCCAACTGGCATTCAGCTCATCAAAATCCCTCCGTTTGAATAGCATTTTTGAAGTACTCTTTCTTGCACCAAGATCTCTGATACCTCAAAAACCATTGTTCAAAAGGAAAACGAACATGCATTTCAGGGAGGCAGGAAGAAAAGCCTTCCTTTGCTGCACTGTGTGGAAATGTGGACTATGCATGATCATTCTCTATCATTTAGAGACAAAACAAAAATTATGAGAGCAAATTCACACAATTAAAAAAAATTACATCTTTCTGCAGCTTTGATCTATTTTCCAGGCTGCAACATGTAGTTAAATTTCAATTTACATCTTTGTTTTTGATTTCTCCAAACCAAACACAATATAGGTTTAAATATATTTGTTGACTGTGCTTTCTCTTCTAGCTGGAATCATTCTGAGAACAGGTGTAAACAGATGCCCCCTTAGCCTATAAACAAACACATTTCTGAAATTACTCTAAGACACTCAATTAACTTGGAGCCAAGTAGTTTCCCGTATCTTCAAGAAATAGGTTTTCCAAAACAAAACAAAAACAGAAAGAAATACAGGCTTTTGAAATGTCACCCCAGTAAATAAAAGTGTTGTCGTGAGGTACGGGGGTGTTAGTCAAGGTGTGGGGGGCAGAATTTGTAATAGCTGATGGAAAGTAGGGCCAGGCCCAGTTGTCTATCAAGGTATTTTTTTTTTAAATTTTTTATTGTTATGGTAATCCCCATACATTACATCATTAGTTTTAGATGTAGTGTTCCATGATTCAGTGTTTGTGCGTAACACCCAGTGCTCCATGCAGAACGTGCCTTCCTCAATACCCATCACCAGGCTGACCCATCCTCCCACCCCCCTCCCTTCTAGAACCCTCAGTTTGTTTTTCAGAGTCCATCGTCTCTCATAGTTCGTCTACCCCTCCGATTTCCGCCCCTTCGTTCTTCCCCTCCTGCTATCTTCTTCTTCTTCTTCTTTTTTCTTAACATATATTGCATTATTTGTTTCAGAGGTACAGATCTGAGATTCAGGGTGCTGGCCCCTGAGGAGAAACAAGGTTAGTTTTTGTTTTTCAGATGTATACTATGTACCGCATTGAACACCATCCATGCTATTTATGAGTAAGGGGGATTTTCTGCTTAGATTAATAATCTGTTTCTAGAAGAACAGCCCATGGGAAAGTATCCTCTTTTCCAACTCTAAACGGGGAAGGCCATTGCCTATGCTAAAAAAAAGTCTTAGGATATAGGTATTGATACTTAACTCTTTAGTGGAATGCACAGAATCAAAGATCATTAGAGACCATTTCCCCTGAGCACACAGAATGGAGCAGAAGGAGTGTAAATGTAGCTGGCTTCAATTTTCTTTTTTAATTGCGAGATGCTAATCCCTCCCCTTTTAAAAACCCACTTGAAATCCTTCTTAGTTATGGGGAAGCAGTGAGAGCAAGCAGTTGTGGGTTCTTTTTTAATGGATTTAGACTGTTAACAGAACCTTCCTTGACTTGCCCTAAATCTCCTGAAGGAAAAGCTAATTAGGTGAGGAGGTGAATCTACTTGCACAGGAGCTAGGACCTTCTAGGAAAGATCCGACACCTAATTCCAGATATTCAAAGCCCTGAAGTCTTTTGGGTTGGATAAATGTGGACCAAACTCAGGCATCAAATACAACCTTGAGAAAAGACTGCTGGCCCAGGCTCAATATAAATAAGGCTCAAGGAGGAGGTGAGTTGGGGGAGAGGATGGGATTCTAGCACCATGCGTGGGGGCGGGGGCAACCTTTGACCCAGCCACTCAGGCCCCCTGGACATGCTTTGGAAACAGCAACCAAGTGCGTGTGTGGATGCATGGGCTCATGTGCATGCTCCAAGGTGGGGACACCCTAGATTGAATTTAACACCCAGGAGGTGGGGCCCCCTTTTCTTGCAGAAGTCTGCAGCCTGCTCAGGGACTGACCAGGGGCATTGTCACTGCTGGACCAGCTCAAGCCTGGGGACCCTCCCCAGGGTCAGTGTTCAACGGTGATCTCATGTCGCGGTCAGACCCAACAGTGAGAGAGAGCGGGTCACACTCCACTTTTCTTTTCCCGGGACATTTGAGAGTCACACAGTCCTCACATAGGATCCTATTAGGCTAGAGAAGGGTAAGCCAGAGTAGCACCTGTTGAATCCACTTCTGGAAGTGAAACTTCTTGGCCTCCTCCTTTTCTGTCCGATGAGGCGCTTTTCCAGGACTCTCTCTGGAGAAAGGGTGTTGAGCAGGAAGTGAAGACTAATATTAAGCTTTGCACATTCTGGGAGGTGAGCTGGCTGGGGTCCAGGCAGGCGCAATGGATTTCGCTGAGGGTTATCTGGGGGCAAACGCCTATTTAGATTTGCCCCAGGGAGGGTCGCCTTCCTGCTGTAAATTCACCTGTGATTAGGTGTGCAGCCGCAGGTAGTTGGTACAGGCTGTAAATTGGGACACCGCGATGGAACTTAAGTCTCTGGAGGGATTTCTGAGCACCCTCTACTTGGAGACAAAAGACCCAGATGTCTTGGGGGAAGAGACCCAAGCCAGCAGGGCCTCTTCCAGGAGGAAGACACCAGGGGTGGGCACAAAGGGATTTCAGCTTCCATTTCTGGAATCAGGCTCAAAACCGTCCTGGCCTTTTAGGAAAGAAATGGTGGTGATGTGGAACAGAGGAGGGCCACAAATAAGCTAGTATAACAGTCAAGCTACTCAGCCTTCGATGTGCAAGTGTCAGTTGTTCTTTGTCACGTGATTGCCGTGTCTGTCTGTCCAGCCTGGAGCCCATGGACACAGGCCTCTGGAAGCCCCAGTAACCATTCAGATCCTAAGGGCTGCTTCCGGCCTGAGTCAACATGGGAGGTCTTTGTAGGAGAGGAGCTCTTTTGGCTCACGTTTTAGAAGGAAGTTGGGAAGAAACCATCAGCATCAGACTGGTAAAGTGTTGGGAAGTCCATTTTAGCTGGGACTAGAGGGAACTAGAAGTTTCTAGAGGCCTGTTCTCCACTTTATCCTTCGCTATGCTCACTGTGCCTGGGGATTTCCTCCCAGCTCTTAGCGTTGTAAGTACCAACTTGGGTCCTTATTTGATTAAGATCTGTCTCTAGATTACTGCTTTCCTGCGGGCAGAGATCCTGTCTGTCTGCTGGTCACTTTTTATCTTTATGAAGGCACAGGAGGTTCAAGTGTCCATATCAACTTTTGGGAGATGTAACCACCTGTTAGTATCCAGGCACAGGGTGGGGAGGTGGTGTCTGGGCTATTGGGGGCCACTTTGTTTTTGGGTTGAGGGGCTGCTTAGAGTTGGGGGAAATGTGCTCAACAGCAGCTTCAAAGCTACCTGTGGAAGGGGCGCCCCCCTCAGTTTCAGACTGTCATACTTCTAGGCCTTCCTGGTCACCATTGACAGGGGCAGGTAGATAGAGAGAAAGGTGGGGCCTCCCAGGCCCCGGGAGAGGTAGGACCAGCACAGGGAGCAGTTGTCATGGCTTAGAAACATCACCTGGAAGGATGTTTGGCCGGCTTGGCATCTGGTTGAGAGGAAAGCTGGCTGAAGAGAAGGGCAAAGAATAAAGGTGAAATGGTGATCCCTTGGGAGGTCCCGGGGGGAAATCTGGTGACAGTTTCTGCCACCATCTCTCGGCCATCCCTCAGTTTTCCCGGTGCCGAGAGCCCCCTGGCCCATACCCCAAGGCCTCCCATCTTGTCTGGGGCCGGGGGTCCCAGGTGTCCGAGCCCATCAGGACATGGGCCTGGGGACTAGGTGCCAGGAAGGAAGAATCTGTGTACATCAGCCCAATTTATAACGGTTTCTTAATATCAAAGATCCTAATCACCTGCGAACCAAAAAAAACAAAGTGCCAAAGCATCAAGTAGAAGCTAAAAAGGTGCTGGGACTGAACTACTCCCCACAGCTGGACTCAGAAGGTCATCATCCCACACCCACTGGGGACAAGGCAGGGCCTTGGGCCTGGCTCGGACCCACCAGGAGAGACTACATCATTTAGATTGTTGTTTGTGTCTCCTACCGAGCCTCGAGCATCCGGAGGAGGGCTCCGCCCTTTGGTCCTTTGGCTTCCCTACGGCCTGTACCCTGTACCCACCAAATGCATCTGACCAATGCGTCGGGGATGAAAGTGCCTTCAGAGAGGGAGTCCTTCTAGTGCTGTCACCTGGTTTCTTCTATTCAGGCAAATGTTAAATACAATCACGATATAACCCCTGGGCCATGGCGCATGGACTCCTGCCTCTGTCCTCGATGTGTAGGAGGCAGGGAAAATTGAGTCATGGGGTGAAAAAAAAGCTGATGGGTTTCCGAAAACCATGGACTGCTGGTGCTCGAGGGCCGCTTCCAGTCCCCCAAGTTCAAAGACCTCATTTTACATCAGAAGCAACAGTGGCCTGGGGTGGGGGTGGGGGCCCTGTGCATTTCCTTGGCTCTGCCCAGGCCATTCTGAGGCTGGGCCCAGGGTGCATCCACAGCAGGGACAGATCCCTGTGACCGGTTGGTCATAGCCTACAATGGCTTCCATGGCTTGGGGCCAAAGAAGGTTTCACCTCTGAGGGCCTAGGCGTAAGAGACCTTAAGACCCAGAGTCAGCTGGGGCAGCTCATTTTTGGTAGCATGAGGGCTGCCATTAAGGCCAAAGTACAGAGGGGAAGACAAGAGAGCTTATTCCAGAACACTTTACCCTCCAAGGAAGAAGACCTGGACTGGGGAGAAAAAGTCCCCAGAGGTCAGTTTGGCCTTTTCGCAGATTGTCTCCTGGAGCAACCCCTACCTGCTTCCACCCTTGCTGACTTCCACAAAGTCAGCCTCCCCACCCACCCCTCAGGGCACCAGGGATGCTATTCCAGAGGCAGAGGCTGAGGGCCTTGGGAAGATTGGACAGTATCAAAGAGGAGAGAGAAGGAGGGGCCTCCTGTAGCCATCGGGTGTGAATAGAAATGGCACTTCAGGGAAAACAGCCAGACTTGGGCATTGAGAGAAGTGGCCCTGATGTCTGGGCAAAGGCAAACTTGGCCATGTGCATTATGAGGAGCAGGAGTAGATGGATGATCAGACTGTGGGGAAATAGGATCAGCCTTGTTCCCGGTTGTAGCACCCTTTCCTGCAGAGATCCCCGTCGCTCTCCGCAACCTACTGGTCGAGAATGAAGACCTGAATCACAAGAAGCGGAAGTGGCCGGGCTCTTGGCCACTCCACTGAGCCATCGGAGAGAGAAGTGGCACGACTGTTCCCCAAGGACAAGTCTGTTCAGGGGCCCCGGGGTCTCCAGGCAGTGCACCTGCTGTCCTCTGTGCACTGCTGGGCCCTGCAATGTGGGAGGCACGGCCGCACCCCTGCTTGGGTCAGCTGGTAGGTGGGGCAGCTGGTCGCAAATCTATCAACTCAGAAACACCAGTATTGCTAAGGCAGAATGGCCCAGGTCCCAGGAAAACAATCTTCGATGCCTGAAGAGATGCGGGTGAGGGGTGGAGGAAGATTTGAGAGACGGAGGAAGTAAGGACATGATCTGACTCTTCCCCCTGCTTGGATTTCTGTAGTGCATCAAGGATGTAGCGTCTCCATATAATCCTACTGCAAATGAACTCTTTCGACTATGCTCCCCAGTAATGGCCGATCCCCCATTGTGTCATGGCACCCAGTTCTTCCAAACCAGAAACCTCAAGGTCATTGTTGACCCCAGCACAGTCAACAAAAACATGTCGGTTGTTACTTCCCAGCGCTTTCACAGTGTCGTTCACCGACTCAGGCGGGCCCGCAGCCTCCAGCTGAGTCCCAATCCTGGCTGCCAAGCCCGGGAGCTTGCGTGCAGGCTCCCCACTGGCCTCCCAGTCTCCGGGCTCAACCCTTCCAGTCCTTTCCATGCACCGCTGACAAGCGATTCTCCCCTGCCGCCACTCAGCACCCTCCCTGCTAGGCTTGCAAAACCTTCAACAGCTTCCCATTGCCCACAGATTAAAGTCCAAACTCTCTAACTTGGTGTGAGCGACCAGACCCTTCAGCGCCCCCCTCCCTGCCTCCCGCCACCCACCCCCACCCCCCGGCCTCCCTCTCTTGCTTTGTCCTCCTTCTTCTGCACACACCCTCCATCCCTGTTCAAGTGTTGCCTCAATTGTTCCTGAGCACTTTGTGTGCCCCCCCTCCTGCCTCCTGTCCCCTAAGCATCAAATTTCACTCAGATTTCAGCTGAACCCCACCTCTGCAGTCACCCCGACTTCTTTAGGGATCTTAGGAATGGTGGCCTCGGCTCATCCATCTCTCTCCCTAAAGGCACTGTAAATTCCTTGAGGGCATGGATGGGCTGTCATGGTTATGAGGCCTCAGCCTTGATGTAAGCCGACGGGGCCGAGGGCCGTGCCTGCTGGCTGTCCTGGCTCGTGGGGCTCAGAGCCCCAGGACTGGGGCTGGGGGGGGGGTTGCAACATGCGTTTAGAGCAGTGCGTGTTGGCTCTCCACCGAGGTCCAGTGCCGACTGGAAGAAGCCCAGGCTGAGATGAAAGGAGCAGGGAGAAAGGAAGAGGGGAAAGAAGAGCCTGGAGGTGGCTCCTTGTGTTCTTAGGGGAAAAGGGGAACCTCTCTATATCCGTCGACAGGGAATACCAACACTGCCCCAGCCCTGGAGGGGCCTGAACAGAAATCGCTGCTGGAGGAGAAGCGGAGTGGTGGTGGGGTTGGGGGTGGGAGGGCGGCTGGAAATGCTGTCATGGACACAACAGATACTATCACTTTCAGGGGACTGGACGCTTCAGACCGACAGAGCGACCCCCACTGTCCAGGGAGGAATGGGGGAAAGCGAGTGGGGGTGCCGATGTGGGTCAGCGGTGGGGCCTCCCACTCTGCCCACCCAGGGGCCAGTGGTCATGTGGGGAGGGGCCAGAAGATGGCAAATTTCTTCTGTCAAAATGAAAAGACTCTATTCAGCAATTCCCAAGGTCTGACCCCCTTCAAGCTGGAACCGAACGCCATTCACAGAGTTCCTCAAACCCCAGCCATTCGGGGTGTGGGTGACAAGCCACCCTCCTCTGGACTCTCAGGGTCAGGGATGGCCTCTGTTAGGGAAGGGCTTGTCTGAGTGCAGAAAAGGGGCTGGGATCTGAAAGATGGGGGTCTTCTGCCTGACGGGAGGACGGGGGTCTTGGGGAATGGGGTGGCGCCTTCCTTTCCTCCCTCCACCTTGTGCCCACCTCTCCCTGCCCATTCCCCTCCCCCCAGAGCTGCGGGCACGCTGCTAAGTCATAAACATCAGGAAGAGAGGCCGGTGGAGAGGCTCAGGAAAGACAGTCATGGAGAGGGATGCGGGCCGAGCGCTCCCACTCCCAGTCTGTCCTCCCTGAGACTTTGCAGGGAGTCCATCTCCCTATACTACGGAGCAGCCAGATGCCTCCCAGCCTCCCTGGGGGCGGCGGAGGGTGGGGTGGGATGGGGTGGGTGATGGTGGCTCTCGGATTAGTTCAGATCTGGAACTTTCCTTGGTATCCCTTGAGAATAAAATGTTGTCAGGGTGCAAGCTGAATAAGACACATCATCTATCTTACACAGTAGTGTTTTTCATCCTGCGGGTTGCAGACCATTAGTGGGTTGTGAAATCAATTTAGTGGTTTATAGCCAGCACTTTAAAACAAGAGATTAAAAACAAAAGCCTCAGTGTATTGCTTACAGAAAAGGTTAAGTGGGGTTTTCTTTTTTTTTTTTCCAGGTGTAGGTACATCTCTCCATACCTAGGATCTATATCTATACTGTATCTAAATATCTGTACTGGGTGCAGATGAAAAATGAATTTATTTCCATGGTTTTGGGGTCAAAAAATGGAAGAACATTGCCTAGGCTAGGACGTCACCACTGGGCCCAGTAGACCCTGATACAGTGCGGAGAGAGACCAAGCCCAAGGCTCAGGGCCCATTTTGGCCTCATGGACCCGACAGCCTGGGATTAGGCGACCACCTTGTGGGGGAGGCCCCATCTCTCCTTGGAGTGAGGACATGTGGGGGCCACTGGATGAGCAGGATTGAGATGGGGAGCCTCCTTTAGAGGCCTCGGAGTGTATCTCTAGCTGTCCACCTGCTGCGACTCTCTCTCACTGCGGCATTCATGGTAGCTTCTGAGATGTATGGACTGGAAAAAGAGAGCCTGGAAGGCCTGGGAAGAACTGGGTAGTGGTGAGGCAGAATGGGAAAACAGGAGTTTGTGGGCAAGTGTCAGCAGCCCTCCGGGTCCTGCTGCTATTTGAGTTAAGGGGATGGGCAGGGAGAAGCACATGTCTGAGCTAAAAGCACGAAATCCAAGATCTGCCCCAAGAGTTGGAGGTGCCAGGACTGGAGACCTTTGTCCTGGCAGATCAGTCTCAAAGGGCCCTGCCGACTGGCAGGAGACCATTCGCCAAAGCACGAAGGTCTGGGGAGGGAGCAGGTCCCACCCGACTCCTCACTGAAAGCCGTCCCCTGTGCCAGCAAAAAGTGTGTAAGACTTTGATCATCCACTGCAGGAATGCTTCACAAATTAACTAAGGATTAGAGACTGGCATCCAGGATGCTGAGAGAGAGGAGAAAGAATTTGAGTGTGTGTGTGTGTGTGTGTGTGTGTACATGCGTGGTTCTCCTGTGTGGTTGCTGGGGTGGTGACGGTGCGTGGGCTAGGGGGATGCCCTGGGTGGGGCGTTCCTGAGTCGGGGTGGTGGGGAAGCTACACAAAGAGCACGTTTTACTAAGGGAAAAATAATATCGTACGTAGCGCACTGCCCTGAATATATGCTACATGCTTGATTTAGTTGGGATGATTTTACCAACGACTGCAAGAATGTCATGGGCTTGTGAATCGCTGTGGAGACGAGAAAGAGGGGGAGTCAAAGGTGTCAGTCCCCAGGGTGTGGGCAGCATGCAAGAAGGACTAAAATTGGGATTCTAGTGTGAAACGAAGAGCTTTTGAAGCTTAGACATAGTGTGGGCTGCTCTTTGCTTCCTTCAAAACCCCTTATATTTCCCCAGAGAGAGAGAACCTTCCCTCACTTTCCCCCTCCTCCCTTGTTCCCTCTTGTGCCCCTCCCTGCTTCCCAGGGCTACCCATGTCCCGGGCTTTCAGTGCACCTCGAAGAGGGTAGAGTAATTCTCTGCACTATGAGGGGGTGTGGGTTTAGGTGTCTGGTCTGGTCTGGGCTACTTCCCCAGCTGGGGCCTGAACCGGTGGCGATTTCTGTTTTCTCCTATTTGGGAGTAACAAGGAAGGATCCCCCTGCCTTGGATTCATTACTGAGCTCATGAGACGCAGCAGAAGCTGTCTGTAAGGCGTTTGGCTCGTTAATGTCATTTCCAGCGTTCCCGAGGGTGGCAGTCCCTGCTCAGGAGTGGCCGTGTCCCACAACTATTTCCACAAACACTTCAGAGCACCCACGTCAGCTAGCGCTGGGCCCGGGGTGGGGGGAATCCGAGGACGACAGAGTCCAGAACCTCCACCCTCTAGACGGCTCCCAAGCTTGGCCTGGGGAAGCTTGGAAACAGAGTCATGGAACGGAAGGACAGTGCCAACTGGGATGAGATCAAGAGTCCAACGGTCTGCAGTGGGATTTCACTGCTGTGTTGCTTTAACATGGGGTGCGCTTTGCAGCTTGAACTTCTGTGTGAGTGGGAAGCCCTTTCTGAGACCCCTTGGGAACATCCTTCAGCTGCTTCAACGTCCACCGTGGAGACTTGAGTCAACAAAACTATTCCTTGCAGGCAAAGGATCCCATAGGAGGTGGTTGGAGAAAGGAAACTCACTCAGAAACGACGTGGGTAACACAGTGGCCTTTTACCGAATAGATTTTATAAAAATCGGAGACGGAACGTGCCTGCCGTCTCTCCCTCTGGTAGTAGGTGGAGGGCCCTGAAGGACTCAACCAGGATTCTTCATCAATGCTTTGCGTCCCTGGCTCCCCAATTCTGTGTCGAGGTGCCCCAGGGCCCTGCCGCAAGCTCACGAGCGCGTCACAGGCTATTTTAAAGCTTGCAAAGTGAACACAGGGACATTCGCCAGATGCCACGCCGTGGGGTCGTTTGGACCTGACTACCTATTAATGGAACCATCAGCTGTATCTTTAAGCCTGGGGGCACTGCAGAGTATCACGGAGACACTGAGGGCGTCTTGGACCGAGAACGTTCGGCCGCCTGTGGTGTGGCTTCTTCATGGACCCAATCTGATGGGACACGGGACAACCTGCCCGCTCACAGACAACCTCTGCTGCGTATCCCCTGCTCCGTTTTATCATTGGCAGCTCCTTTGAACTTGCCGTTGCCAATTTGTTTCTGTCAAATGGTGGCGTGTTTGGCATGAGCTGGATCCTCATTCAGAGCACCCACCAATGGCTCAGCACCATGGGCAGCCGGGACTGCCGCCTTTTGGGGCTGAGAAAGAGCCAGTTAGCACAGTGGCTGTGTCCAACGGACTCGATAGAGGTTGGCAGGGTTTGCCTTTAAGCCATCTGATGGCAGGGCCCACGCCTCCTGCTTCCGGACCTCGGGCTTCCCTGCGGCAGGTGCCCCCCGGATCTCTCTGCTCAGTCTTTCCTCCCTCCCATCCGCGCTCCCCTGCAGGCCCCGAAGTGGCCTGTCCCCCTTTGCACCCCTCCTGGGACTGTGCATTCTGCCTTCCCGGCGCTTCACTGGACCGTTGCCTTCAACTGGCTTTGGAACTCTCCCTCGCTAAAATTCTCAGCAGTTGGTGCCCTGGTTCTGCAGCTAGGTGGACTGGACTCCAGGTCTGAAGGAGGCGGTCCAGACCTTTGCGTGGAGACCCAGCAGCGAGCAGGCTGGAAGTGCCCTGTGGAGTTGTGATGAGTCCGTTATGAACTTGATTGCAAGCATGGGGTCTGGGCCGGTGGAAGCTGCACATAGCACCATCTCGTCACGGCCTGCTCGTTTTCCGGGGGCTCTCGCTGCCGTAGCTGAAGAAAAGCTTGATGTAGCAGGCCCAGCAGAGGCCAGCAGAGGAGATTCGTGGCCTGGGGGACTTTGGCCCCCTCGTATGGCCCCTCTCCTGCCTCCGCCCCTCTCCCCGAAGGCTCTTGCGTCTTTTTAGGCATGCGACCTTTCGAATGTAGCCAGCCCAGTGATGGGGCAGGGCTGTATGGGGATTTATGTGCTGATTTAATAACCGTTCCCCTTCTCAGGACGACAGAGGAACCAATATCTCCAGGGTGGAAGTGTCCCCTTCTCCCCATCCTCCCAACCTCGGGTCCCTGCTTCCCCGGTTGTCCGGTTGTCCTTGTGACTCACCAAGTGTGTGCAGGACTGGGGGGCAGAGGGCTGGGAAGGGGCAGGTCTTGGCATGGACACTTGGACTCCTCAGGGTTGCCATCCACCCTGTGTGTCAGCCCCAAGAGGGCATTTTGGAGATGGACAGGGGCTTGGTCTTTTCCATTTTTTTTGAGTACCTTGAATATTTGAAAAAAGAAGAAATAAAATGCCAAAAACTGGTACAAAAAATTGTAGGTGGTATATTCTATTAAAGAATGCTTCTGAAACACTCATAAAAACACAGTGGTTGGGGAGACCCTCATTTTTGGAGGGAAGGTTCACCGTCTATGGTTTGAGGTCCTTTGTGATTGAGATTTGGAACATGTGGGCCTCTAGAGCACTGCTCCTTTTCCCCTCCGTGTCAGGTATGGGTGCCTTGGTGGGGGGGTGGTAATCTGCTGGACGGCCTAGGGCCCCACTCTCCTAGGGGACAAAGGCCTTCAGACCATGGCTGTGCCCCTGGGCAGGGGAGTGGAGCCCTCAGGCTGGCCTGGCCTGTGCAGGGCGGGGGTCTCCTTGCTGGGCTGGGATGAACATCAGGCAAAGGGACACACCCGAGCGGTGCCTGGAACACAGTGCCCCCTTCTCCAGGGATCCTCCGGCCGGGGACTCATCACTGGGGTTCTGGGTAACCTCTGGTATCACACGGGCAAAGGAACTTCTATGAATGGTTCCTCCTGGGGCCTGCAGTGCTTTCAGAGCTGAGAAATAAAATAGCTCTCCACCATTGGCACCAGCTTTCTGCATTTTCTTCAGTGATGATAGCAGCTGTCGGTTTGCCCCACGCCAGGCCCACGTTGGCCAGGCATTGTGCTAAGAGCTGAAAACACAGTGATTATTCACACTGGCCTGTCCTGGACGGGCTGACCATTGATTTGGGAGAAAAGCACCAGTGTGTGAGTCACGTCCACGTAATGAAAGGAGCACTTTGCTCCGATTGTGAGTCACGTCCACGTAATGAAAGGAGCACTTTGCTCCGATAGTGACCGAGCCACAGAGGAGGGGCACCCAGCCAGGGCCGGGGGTTCCTAAGAAAGTTATGGAACAGAGGGAGCCTGAGTTGAGTCCTGATGAAGAAAGGACGCATAGCCAGGCCGCGAGTGGGTTGTGAGCGAATCCAAGGGATGGCGGGGCACCCAGCTCGGGCCAAGGCACAGAGGTGTGCCAGAGCAAGGGTGGAGAAGTTGGGGACCTGAGTATCGAGAGAACAAGTGGGAGGTGGGTGTGGAGAGGGCGTGAGGGGTCAGGGGTCTTGTTCCGTAGAGACTGATGAGCAGCCGCAGAGCGAGGGGGTCCGGCGGGTGTTTTGGACGAAACTCTTTGGCCGCAGTCTGCAGCGACAGATCTCAGGGAGGGCAGGAGGGCAGGAGGGCAGGCCTTGGCAGTGGACAGGTGAAGCCCTAAGTGAGGGGCAGGGGGCGGGGGAGGGCTTGGCGGGAGGAGACTGGTGACTGTATGTGTAGGGGTGGCCCTGGGGAGAAGACTAAGAAAGGAACAGAGTTGGGAGGTGGGGTGACGGGTGACAAGGTGTCTTGTGGCTTCAGGGGGATGGAAGGGAATGTCACGGGGTCAGGCTGATGTTGGGCATCAGCACTCCAGAGGTGGCTGGGTAATAAGAGCCAAGGAGGGAGGCGGCCGGGAGGGGGGAGAGGAGCAAGGGAGAGGCCATGGAGGCGGGGCATTTGCTGGAGTTTTTGTGGGGGAGAGCTGGGAGCAGAAGCCAGATTTCAGCAGAGCAAGGGAGGGATGAAGGAGGCCGTTTTTTGGGTGGAGCTGGGGTCAGGTGAGGGGTGAGGACATAGAACACAGCCGGTCTCTATTCTTTCTAACCGTTTGGCCAAGACAGGAAGGAGAAGAGCGTGCAAGACTCATGGTTGAAGCATTCTTCAAAAATGAAAAATAACTTCGTTGCTTCCGCTGTCCCCCCTCCAAATGCTGCATGTTCCTTATAGAAAAGCTAGGAAACCCGTATAAGGAAGCAAAAAAAAAAAAAAAAAAAAAAAGGAAAAAAGAAAAAAGAAAAGCCACCTGTAATTCTATCCACTGACAATGTATACTGTTAAACCTTGGAGTCATTTCCAGACTTTTTTGTTGTCGTTTTTTAGTAGAAATGGTTTCATGCAGCACATTCTTTTTTTGCAACATACCCTCTTACTATTTCTCGAATACCTTCCTCTGTCCGAGCTACTTTTCTTCCCAAACATCCTTTAAAATTTTATCTACTTATCTGCCTAATGGTCCTAATGGCTCAAAACACGACAGATACAAAAGAGCACTCTGTAAAAAGCTGCCTTTATTGCCTGCTCCTGAACTATTTAGTTCGGCCTGGAGGCAAGTGGTATAACCTTAATACATCCATTTGGTGATTAGACACTATTCCAATGCGTGCATGTTCCAAAATTTATTTAAACAGCTTCTCGTCTTAGATATTTAGACGTTACTTAGTTTTATTTTTGGTATTGTGCATAAAGCTATGATGAATATTCTTCTAGCTAACTCTGCACACATACCTTATTTTCTTAGACTACATTTCCAAAAGTGGAATTTCTGGGCCAGAAGGTAGAACGACAACAGAAAACTTCTGCAATAGCAAGTTTTACCTCCAAGGAAATTGATGTCCATTGGCAGAGCATGAGAGCACTTCTCTCTCCATCCATGTTATTAACACTCACTTCCTCCACCTGCACCAACTCGGCGGGTGGGGGGAAGGTGCACGCGAGAGCCCCCAACCGTCACTGGGAGCTGCATCTTAGGAGATACAAAGGACACCATGTGGGACAATCAGGGGCCAGGTGTCTCGAGAGGGCTGTCCCGAGCTTGGGAAGGGCTGGAGGACAGAGAGGACTGAGATAAGGCGCCAGGTAGCTGCATCGTCTGTGAGCACCAGCCCGGGGATGAGGTCATTTTCAGAAACCCCCTGACCACAAGGAGCAGGAGGGCCTTGAGAGAACTGGAAGCACCTGTAGGCGAGGTCCAGGGACATCTGGTGCATGGGCTGGGCTTCTGTTTGGTTGTTCTCCTTCTTTTAAGAGGCAATACCATGGGTTCCTTACTGACAGCATCTGGGTACACTGGGAGGCGTTCCAGGAATAGCATGGGTTGGGGGGGTGAATGCTCGTGAGTGAGCAAAATCTACCTCTCCCTAGACTTTGCCCCTGACCTAGGCCTTGGGGTGAGAGGGTGTGTCCTTGTGCCCCCAGATGCAGGGCTGCGTGATTCCTGATTGGAGGCGAAGGGTTGCTTGCAATATGCACGCAGCTAGAGTGAACACCGAGGAAGCCTGCCACTCCCTCGTTCACCCATTGCCAGCCTTGCAAAGACGGCACTGGAGGGGAAGCCTGGATGTCGGCGGGGCTGGATTTCCTTCTGCATTCACCCTTCCTTAGAGACTCTCTGGAAAGCCCCTGCTTTTACCATGCCTCCCCCGAGGGGAGCTCCTTCTCTTTGGCTTTTTTTTTTTTTGCACACTGCAGACGCCAAGCTATTCTCCAGACTAGTGTTTTTTTTTTTCTCTCCCCAAAAGAGAAACAAAGAAATAAGATAATTTGGTTTACAGTATGTAGTTACTTGTCTCTGGGTTAGGATTGCTGGCGGTTGCCCTGCCTGGCGTCCAGCTTGGCTCCCAAGTTTCTGAGGCCACATTTAACTCCGGGCCCCCCCGGGAGCACGTTCAAGGACTATGAGTTGCCTTGAAATTCACACCCCAGAGAGCTGGCGGAGGCTGAATGGGAGTCCTCACTCCCTATGAATTGGGAGTTGTATCTTGCTGTGGCAGCTCGCTCCTTCCCCGGTTATTCTCATGGGTGATTCTCTTCAAATACTGCCTTTTTTTTTTGTCTCAGGCACCATTTCCAGCTAGATTCTATACTGGTCTCCACGTTGAGGGCTCCAGGGCTGCTGTAACCAGTGAGCACAGACTGGGTGGTTTAAAACAACGGAAATGTATTGTCTCACAGTTCTGTAAGTCAGAAGTCAGAAATCAGGGTGTCAGCAGGGTAGGTTCCTTCAGGAGGCTCTGAGGGAGAGTCGGTTCCGAGCCCCTCTCCTTGCTTCTGGTAGCTGCCAGTCACCCTCGGTTTTCCTTGGCTTGTGGATACATCACTCCAGTCTCTGCCTCTGTCTTCATATGGTGTTTTCCTTTCTGTATGTGTCTTTAGGTGTCCTCCCCTCCTCTTAAAAGGACGAAAATCACTGGATTCAGGGCCCACCCCCCCTCCAGTATGATCTCATCTCAACTCATTACAGTTGCAAAGACCCTATTTCCAAATAAGGTCACATTCTGAGGTTCTGGGTGGCCATGGGTTTTTGAAGGTCACCAGTTGACCCACCATGGTCTCTCGGTCTTCAGACCCTTCCATCCACCAATTCATTCCACACAGCTTGTCAGAGCCATTTTTCTCAACCTGCGCTTAGCAGGAGCACCTAACCCTCACTCTGGAACTCGGTGACTTCCCACTGCCAACAGAGTAAAGTCCTATCTCCTTAGCTCAGCTTTCGATGACGCCCCCTATCTGGTCCCAGCAATCTTTCTCGCGTTCCTTTTCTCCACTACCCTACACACACTCTGCAGTCCCACTTGAAAGGTCTTGTACGCTGTGGCGCGTGCTGGGAGGGCTCTCGCCTCCCGCTCAGGCCTCTGTCCCTTGCCCAGATGCTCTCCTCCCCCAGCATCCATGTCGCGTCATACCTTTTTCCTCTGAGGAGAACATGGCTAGCCAGCTGAGGTCACGGGCTCAGCTCTGCCCCCAGACTGACTTGACACCCCCCTCTCCCCCCGCCGCCACTCTTCACCACTCCTCAGTGTGGAGCGATGGTGCTCTCTGCCGGAGTGGCATTTTTACGCAAAGATGAGTCTGTGTCTTATACTTCGTTGGGTCCTTGGATTTGAAAATGACGCGTTGAGTCTTGTGGCTTCTTGGCAGATGACTGTGGGTGCTGCTGCTGTGAGCACGCAAGGGATTTAGACCCCAAGTGACTGGGATGCTCACGGTTCAACGCCTGAACTCCACGCCTGTAGCCCCAGGACGGCTGGTGCGGTTAAAGAGCTCTGTGCTGAGATGGAGGGAGGGGAAGGAGAGAATGGCTGCTTGCTTCGAGAGTCAAGGGCAGTGGTCTTTCAAAGGAAGAGGGTACTGGCAGAAGGACTGCAGAAACAGAACCCCGGGGCAGCGTTCCGAGGGGCACTGGGCTCAGTGGGAAGAGCTGCGGCGATATCCAGACAGTCGGTGGGCGAGATGGTTTGGCGGGGCAGGGCTGGGGAGGGAGGTAAAAAGGAGACCTGGAGTGCAATGAACAGGATAGCTTCCAACTCCTTTTGCTGTCAGATTTCGCAGATGCTCTGAAAACTTGAAAGTAACAAGGAAGTTTTCACTGCAAAGATGGATACTAGTGTCTTTTTCCAGCCCCTCCTAAGTGGCAGTGATTGGCCATTGGCCACTGGCTCTTCAAACTCTCTTCCAAAGCCCTGGGTCTCTGTGGAGACACACAAGGAACGCAGTTCATCTGGAGGCAGGTTTCCTCTAAACTTTCTTGCCTCCTGTGCTCCATCTTTTCCCTCGGCTTATGCTTCAGTTGCGTCAAAGCCACATAGGCATTGTCCCTGGGGATCCAGAAGTGGCCCACCCCAAAAAGAATATAGCGGAGGTGTAAAGAATCAGAGAGAGAGTTCTGGGCAGATGCTCACGGTGTGGGCGGCAGGCCACAATCTGACCTGTGACGATCTGTATTTCAGGTACCAGGATGTTTCTTACATCAAAATCTTTGCAGCTACCAAGGGCCCTTTCTTGCTGGGTCTTGGCAATACTCCTTCATGTTGTAGGTTTAGAAACTGAGGTTAAAGAAAGTAGGCGAGGAAGAATGCCTGCCCATGGAAATGTTTATGGACAGCTAGTAATGGCAGCTCTCTGCTCCTTGCTCTGTTGACTCATAACTCTGCATGCATGATTGCACTTGGCTAGGTTCAAAAAATATCTATCTTATTGTAAAAGCAGTAAACCTTTGACTCCATTCAACAATTATAGTTTCTTAGACATCCCGTCTGTAAGGTTTGCCAGTTTTCTTCCTGACAGATTTCTAATTTGGCCATTTTGGCAGCCAACATTCCACAGAGGGGATGGACTTAGTCAAATTTCCTTTGTCAGTTAAGTATTCTGTGCAACATTTGTTTCCAGGTCCTAAAGGCAATTTTTGCTCAGGTTCAAACAAAACAAAAAAACACAATCAAACAAAAAGGAAAGACCCGAGTTTGAGTTATTCCTGTCCATATACATAAAGAATATCCATGAGTTTGAAATGTTTTGAGAATCAGGATGAGGGGGAGAGGAGACCAGAGGAAAAGGATGCATTGTTCATGATTCTGCTCTTAAGCAGAGACTTTATTTTGCTGCTCCCTGATACTGGAATTTGCCATCCACCTCTGACAAAAGTACAAAGAACATTTGACACAATGGAAAACCTGAAAAGATCTTTCAGTGGCTTAGTGTCCTGGCTGTGACTCAGAATTATTCATTAGATTAAAAAAAAAATGTGCATGCCCAGGCAGGCTCCGCAGCAGCGTAGCCCGGCGCCATTACTCTACCCTAGGAGGTTGAAGCAGATGTGGCCCATTAATATCGCTCCCCTGACAATAGCTTTTCCATCGATGGGGGCTGGGCTCATCCAACTCTAGTCTTACTTCTGAAACATCCAAGGATTCAAGGTAGTTGCTTCTGTGTTTCTTTTTCCAACTAGACAGTGAATTCCTTGAGGGAAAGGATGATGTCCGTTTGGCTTTGCATCTGTAGGGACCAGCTCAGTAATTGGCACATAAAAACACTCTGATAAAACAAAAAAAAATTTTTTTTAATGAAGTGGTTTAAAAGCAGCAAGATCCTCTATAAATTATACCCCTCTATATTCCTTCAGAGCATATAAATGTTTGATAGGAGGTTACACCAGGACTGGGATTCTGACTTCTAGTGGTGTGGGTACCTGGGGTTCCAAGATTTGAGAGAAAGACGAGACAGAACTCTGGTGAAAAGGGTAAAGCCAATGGGAAATTGTGGCATAGACGTTAGGGATGGAGGGTGAATTAGCTTCCTATAGCTGCTGTAATAAATGACACCAAGATGAGTGAGTTAAAACAACACAAACTTACCATCTTAACTGTTCTGGAAGTCAGAAGCTCAAAATGGGTCCTCCTGGGCTAAAATCTAGGTGTTGGCAAGGCTGTGTTCTTTCGGGAGGCTCTAGAGAATAGTTTTCTTGCCTTTTCCCATTTCTAGAGGTCGCCTACATCCTTTGGCTCATGGTCCCTTCCTCCATCTTCAAAGCCAGCATCTTCAAATCTCTGACTCTGATCCTGACCCTGAGCCTCCTGACTCCCCCTCTCACTTAGAAGAACCCTTGAGATTACACCAGGCTCAACTGGATAATCAAGGATAACTTCCCCATCTCGAGGTTACTTGATTAGCAGCCGAAATTCTATCTACAACTTTAATTCCCTCTTACCATGTAACATAACATATTCACAGGTTCCGGCGAGTGAGGCACGAAGGGCTTCTGGGAGGGAGGCATTATTCTGCCTACCACAGAAGGACACGTGGGGGTCATAGAGTCCCGTGTCTTTGTGCTACACTCAAGGAAACTCAAGCTCACAGAGTTCCTGTGAATTCCAACTGTTTCCTCCACAGGAGGGTAATCTCCCTCTGAGGCCGGACCCCCTGCACCCAGAGCCTGAAGCAAGACTCAGCAGGAGGCCACTGGCCTCCTCTTCCTCCAGGTCTTCCTTCCACACCTGCGCCTCGTCGCTTTCCTACCTCATCCAGGGGAGGGTGCTGGGGTGTGTGTGGGGGGGGGGGGGGGGCATGGCACACTTGACCCACCCACGTCCACACTGAATGGAGAGTGGCCATTTCATGGGGTCAGAGAATGGATTGGACCCATCCATGAGAGCCCTGCCATGTTGGCAGAAGTGTGAGCTCCTAGAAGTACAGATGCCAGGTGCCTAACTGGGGACATTGAACCCAGGGACTGGGGGCCCCAAGAGTCTGAAATCCTGGAATTTCCTTCCTAGGGAGTCACAAGAGGGGAGCAAGAGGGTGATCCCCAGCTGGCTGGTTTACAACTGACAATGACATTGGTGACATTGCTGCTGGGGTTTCTCAGCCTGGAGACCCTGTTGGACCAGGGCTGGCTCCTGGCGAGAAAGGGTTCCCACTGCTGAGTGTCCTTTGAGGAGACGCCGGTGATTCTGGCATTGATGCTCAAGTTTAAGGCAGTTGGGGATCCTGGAGGCCCAAGAGCAGGTCTCCCGTCAAGGTCAGGGCCAGAGGAGAAGACACAGGAGGACTTACTGTGTGAGACACGTTTACTTGGAAAGAGCAAATCATGATCTGGGGGAGCAGATGACCAGGGGAGGGTGCCAGGTGTCGTTCCCAAAGTCCCCTCCTTCCATGTCACTCCATTCTGTGTTGCTGGCCAGCCCCTTTACCCTCACCACTGTAATGAGAGCTGGAAACCAGCCCAGGACATGGGGGCCCAGGGACCTTGCTTGGAAAGTGGATTTCTCAGAACTCTGGGATGCAGCCAGCCTTGGGAGGAAGATGGGGTGCTGAGCAGGGATGGGACCACTGAAGAAGGCAGGCAGGGCCTCTGCGAAGCCCATGGCTGGGAAAGTCAACTCAGAGTGGAACTACAGAGCTCCCCTCCGTCCCCAGTGGTTGACAGGTGGAGAAAAGAACCCCGATCTCCAGAGGTGGCAGCAAAGAGAGAAGCAAGGTGTCCACTGCCCAGGCGAGACCCCAAGTCCAGTGTCCAAGCACCTGGGGATATTGGGATCACCCTGAGCAAGCTCTTTTTTCCATTGAGAGAAAGTCCCTAGCCCAAGATTCTGGACCCCAAACCCAGCATTCTCTGAAAGAGACAGAGCTTAGGGTCTGAAAGGGCAGAGGGAGCTTGCAGGAAAACCTGTGCGGACGAACCCAGGGACAACCCGTGGACTCGGGCCAGGGATTTGGCTGAGGCTGAGGTCGGTTGTCCCAGTGACTATGGTAGTCAAGGACGATGGGGGTGGAGGGGGGGGCAGGATGTGCTTCTGAGGAGACACGATATCAAGGGAGAGCCAGGAGGGGGCTATGCATCAGCCTGAGGGACATTTCTCTGGGTAGGTGTGATCAAGGATGCTCAGCGGGCCGTGAGGACCGAGCCCTGCCTCCGCAGCAGTGCTGAAAACCTACCAGCCCTGGGGAGGAGAGAGGCCTGATACACTTCGTCTACACCTACAGCGGCAGACAAGAAGGCAGGGCGCCTGCCTTTCCCAAGGAAGAGTCCGTTGGGAAGCACGGCAGCCCCCAGTCCCCCTACCTGCCTGTGCCTTCCACGGGCTGCACGACCCAGGCTCCCAGGGGCGAGCCCCCCTCGAAGTAGAAATGAGCCCTAAAGGAGGGGTAGACACCCTGTCTGGCCTGGGGTGTCTCTCCTTGAGTTAATGGCCACGCTGCATGCGCCCTGGACTGGATGTCACTGGTGGTCGCCTGGGGCTCCTGTGCCCTCCGAATCTCCCTCTCCGAGACTGGGCGGCAGTTCTTCGGGGCCTTGCGGGGCCCTGGGTGCTCCTGACAGCAGTTCCTGGGGACCGGATGGCTGAGCGCTACGATCCTGCATTGGGGACGCCGTGCTCAGCTCCCAAGTGGGCAAGGACCCACAACGGCCCTTCCTTTTTCTCTGGGCACTCCTGACAGCTTCTGGGATGGATAGACTGGAATAAGAGAACCCAGCTGAAATGCAGGGAGAAGCCAGAGGTAAGGTCTCTGGCCGACACGAGGCGGTGGAGGGCCGCCTCTAAGACCCTCTTCCTGGTGGGTGAGAGCAGCATGAGCCCCGGAAAGCTCCCCCAAGGAAGCCCATGGCCTTGGGGCCCAGGGCAGCCCTCTTGGGACTGATGAGTTCGTCTGTATTCAGCCAGGTGTGTGTTTCCCAGAGGGACCCTGGCCGGCCACCCCGGTGTAACTGCCTCTGAGTGGAGACTGGATCTCGAGCAGAGAAAGTCCCACAGGCTCTATCTGGCACAGGGAGAACCCCCAAAGTTGGGGGACAGAGCCGGCCATTTCTGGGAGCTGGAGCGGGCCTGGCCGAGGAATCCCAGCAGTTGGCATGGCACTACTAAATTACTTCTGGTTCTCCTGCGAGAACTTCTGAGACATTGAATTCATTTCCAGAATTTCTGTCCCCAGACCAGGAGTTCAATATCCTGTTTTTCACCCGGTTAGGCACAGGAGTTGGATAATGGCCGTGAAGTAATGTGTTTGAGAATCTGGTCTGCCACGACCAGCATCACTATTTTGAAGTTCTATCATGTATCCAGTTGGCTATTGTTTTACATGAGCTTGAGTGTGGTTTGTCAAGGTCTGTGACGCGGCCATGAAGATTGCCTGTAACCGTGTCACGCTTATGGATTCACTTGGCAAGCGAAGAGCGAAGCCACTGTTGTTGGATCTAGGGTTTCTCATTCAGAGCAGCTTGTCCCACAGACGCTGAGCCCCGCTGCCTGGGCTTGGGTCCCTACTTTGCCTCTGTGACCTTGGGCAAGTGCCTTAATCTTCCTGTCCCTCAGTTTCCTCATCTGTAAAATAGGGCTTAATCATAGGGTTGCTGTGGAGAGCGAATGAGTTAATAGGTGTAAAATATATAGAACAGTGCTTGGCAGGAACTAAAGACTCAAATGTTAACTACTATTATTATCCTTAATTTTATTTCTGTTCTTAAAAACTATTCCCTTTGTGTGGATTCTGCAATTTTTTTCAAGGAAAATTTGCTCCTTCCTTTTTCCTGACCTGACAGCATGCACGGGGAAATAAGGCAGCTTGTTTTGGGACAGATGATTCTGGAAACATGTCAGGAATAATATATGGAGATGGAAATTTTCAGTGTCTTTTAATCTATGCTCAGCATTAAGCCCTGTGCCCTTTACAACTGGTTGAGCTTGGTAAATGGTCGATAAATAATTTCAGTACATTCACCAGATCACTTTTGGTTGTTTCTAGGTCCAGAGTCTGGGAAAATGTCTCTCACAGTTTCCCTCCCTCTACTATTCTGGTATTCTCTGGAGCTGGGAAGCGGCATAAAAAAACAGTTAAGATTTTGAAGCTACAGTGGATTATATTCTGTTTCTTTCAAAATTCTTTTCACATCCTCCCTGGCAGAGAGGCCCACCAGCTTTCCTATCAACAGTGAAGACTAGAGCAGCATCTGTATAGAGCCTGAGGTCTGTGCCCACAACCTGATGGCTGGAGACACCTCCCTGGCTATCTCTTCCAATTGATGGGATAGTGTCTGTAAAAATATTTTGGAAGTATGAAAAGTGGCACATTGGCCTTCATGATAAACAGAACTAAATGTAACATGTTTTAAAATTTAGAATCTCAATGAACAAAGGCCATCTCTGTTTTCTTTCTCGGGGCAAATTTCCTGGCATTTACGCACCTTAAATGTTTTACGTGATCCCAGGGGGGTTGTTGTCATGATGAACAGAGAAACTTTCATTTATATAGAGCTTCTGATGTATTTGCATCTAACAACTCACCGTATCTCACCCCCGAGAGAGGTGGGGTGCAGTTGTGGAGCAGAAGTCCTCGTGTTGCAGCCCCCAAGTGGACTCTGTTAGACTCCCTCCCCTCGCCCCCAACTCCCTTGTTCCCCAAAGGCCTGGGCTGTTAGGTGCGCCTTTGAATGGGGAGGGTGTCAGAGGTACAGGAAAGACAAATCCTGAGCCTCTGATGGCTGGAGAAGGGGAAGACCTTGGGGTCCTGTGCAAAAACCAGGCCAAGACCCCAGTCTGGCCTGGGGTGTCCCTCCTTGAGTTAGTGGCATGGGGACTCCCCAACAGCAGTTTACCCAATTGATCCACTCCGTGGTGGGAAACATAGGCTCTGCTTCTCCAGCGTCCCAAATGGGAGGTGGGGTGGCAGCGGGGACCCGGGACAGCAGATGAGATGAAGCAGTGGAGACAGGCTTGTTTCTTTTCTTTTTTTTTTTTTTTAAAGACTTTATTTATTTATTCACAAGACACAGAACAGAGAGAGAGAGAAGCAGAGGGAGAAACAGGCTCCCAAGGAGCAGGGAGCCCGATGTGGGACTCGATCCCAGGACCCTGGGATCATGACCTGAGCCGAAGGCAGACGCTTAACCATCTGAGCCACCCAGGCGCCCCAGGCTTGTTTATTTTCAAGGAGACTAGAGTGGAATCAGAAAAGACAGTCCCAGCCAGAGGATCGTAAACACGCTATTGTTTTTGAGTGTTTATTATCTACCTGGCGCTGGTTACCTGGTGCTCTCACTGGGTATGGACTTCTCAAGTCTCAGACCCAGGTGCACATGGAATACTTCCTATAACTCAGTTTGTACCCATAGTTCTCATTTCATCCAATAGTAGAAACTGCGTTCACGCTGATGCAGCCACCCGGGTTTTCTGGGCAGGCTTGGCATGTAGCAGCTTTATTCCTCCCTAGCCCGTCACCCGAGCCCCCAGGGATTGTGCCCCTCAGCTCCCAGAGCCTTAACAGTCACTGGGGGTTGGGGAATGGCCAGGGGGAGGGGAGTGGTGGTCTTGGGAGCTATTCCCTTGGGTCCCAACCCTGCCAGTTCTGGGGTGCCTGTGGGCCTTCTCCCTGCCACTTCTGTCTGTGACCATCTTGGCTTCCCACTCCTGAGCCCCCACGAGATGGCGGGCCCTCTGAGCCCGTTTCAGCCCTGGGACAGTGTCACAATGGGCCCGTGGAGGCCCACGTTCTCTGGCCTGGCCGCTTGCCTGGGTCCCTGGGAGCCCGCGTGGGCTGGGCCTTGAGGGCACTGGGCAAAGCCCAGCGGCGGTCTTGCTTTGCTCGCAGCGTGGGCGCTGGCCTTAGCCTGGCAGCCCTCTGCCCTCGGCAGTGTAGAAGTGGTGGAGGCGGCAGAGGGATGCTTCTGTCGAGGCTTCCTCCAAACCCGTTTTCACGTTGGGACTCGGCCTCTTCCAGTCCTCTCTCCAAAGACTGTGTTTGGTTTCTCTTTGTGTCTTGTCCCTTCTCTCTGCCAGTGGCCACTGCCCGAGGGAGGAGGAATGGCAGTTAGGGTGCATAGACAGCGAGGTTGAGTCGTCTGTGTTGCTTTACCTAGTCCCTCGTGTTTGCCGCGGGCCGGTTCTGCGGTTCTGTGACCAGCCAAGTGGAGGCAGACACAGATGGGGGTGGTTTGTCACCTCGCACGAGCTGGTAAATGGCAGAGGTGGGGCGCAGAGCTAGGACCTTCCCACCCCAGCCCTGGGCTGTTCAGCACCCCAAGCCCGGATTTCTAAAATGAATGCATTCATGGGGGTGTTCTCTTTTAGGGCCAATTGTGCGGTGTCTTGAGCTTTTCTCTATTCTTTAGTGCTCCTTTAAAAGGAATGATTTTTAACAACTAGACTTCTTAATCTATTTTTGCCCACTGCCCTCCACCCACAGCCACCAGTTGGTATTTATGAATCTGTTTGTTTGTTTGTTGTGTTTTGTTATTTAGATTCCACATATATGTGAAATCATATGATATTTGTCTTTCTCTGACTTATTTCACTTAGCATAACACCCTCTGGGTCCAACCATGTTGTTGCAAGTGGCAAGATCTCATTCTTTTTTATGGCTGAGTAATATATTCCATTGTATATATACACCACATCTCCTTTATCCATTCATCTGTGGATAAACACTTGGGCGGCCTCCATATCTTGGCGATGATAAATAATGCTGCAATAAACATAGGGGTGCATCTATTGTTTTGAATTAATGTTTTCATTTCCTTTGGGTATATTCCCCAAAATGGAATTGCTGGATCTTATGGTAGTTTTATTTTTAATTTTTTGAAGAACCTCCATATTGTTTTCCATAGTGACTCCAATTTACATTCCTACCAACAGTGCATGAGGATTCCTTTTTCTCCATATCCTCACCAACACTTGTTATTTCTTGTCTTTTTAATTCTAGTCATTCTGACAAGAGTGAGGTAATACTGTGTTTTGATTTGCATTTCCCCGATGATGAGTGATGTTGAGCGTCTTTTCATGTGTCTTGGCCATCGGGATGTCTTCTTTGGAAAAATGTCTACTCAGGTCCTCTGGCCACTTTTTAGTCAAATTGTCAGTTTTTGATGTTGAATTGTAGAAGTTCTTTTTTTTTTTTTTTAAAGATTTTATTTATTTATTTATTTGAGAGAGAGAGAGAGAGAGAGAGAGACAGCATGAGAGGGGATAGGGTCAGAGGGAGAAGCAGGCTCCCCACTGAGCCGGGAGCCCGATGTGGGACTCGATCCCAGGACTCTGGGATCATGACCTGAGCTGAAGGCAGTCGCTTAACCAACTGAGCCACCCAGGCGCCCCTAGAAGTTCTTTATATATTGTGGATATTAACTCCTTATCAGATAGATTTATCATTTGCAAATATCTTCTCCATTTAGGTTGTTTTTTTTTTGTTGTTGTTGTTGATTGTTTCCTTTGCCATGCAAAAGCATTTTATTTTGGTGTGTAAAAGTAAGTTTAATGATTAAGTTAAAAAAATCAATTCTCTATGGACTTTCTGAGGAATTTTAAAAACATACGTCAAAGGATCCAGAAGTCCCAGAAATCCTCTCTGTGCACCCTCTGGTTAGACCTGTCTTTCCTGAAGAAACTGCATTCAAGTTAATATATGATTTTCTACCCATTCTGTGGTGTTGTGACTTAGTTACTAAATTTTATAGTATTTATTTCCTACTCTTCAAATGCATTGTTGTTAGTTTAATAGGTTTCTATGGACTGGACTTGGAACCCTAACACAACCAATTGCATTATTTTTTTTAGAAAAATGTATTTTGAGTTCCTCATCCAATGTATAGACATATTTTTTAGAACTCAGTCCAGTTTTTGGTGGGAAACATCTTTTGTTCTGATATTAAATATCTGAAAATTATTTCTCTGGCACACAATTTGAGAAAAATGTACTTTTATTCTTTTTTTTTTTTTTAAGATTTTATTTATTTACTAGAGAGAGAGAGCAAGAGAGTGAGTGAGCACAAGCAGGGGGAGTGGCAGGCAGAGGGAGAAACAGGGTCCTTACTGAGCAAGGAGCCCGATGCGGGGCTTGATCCCAAGACCCTGGGATCCCCATGACCTGAGCCAAAACCAAATGCTTAACCAGCTGAGCCACCCAGGCATCCTGTATTTTTATTAGTCTTATGTTTAACTCCTGCAATAGTTGTACTATTGAAAAAGGCAGGTTTGAAGTTGATATAACAGGATGGGTATAAGAATAACAGGTTAAGAGAAATGAACATCTTTTCTCCTCCTCAGCCAAAGAAAGAGAGCCGACATTGGGTTTATTTCCTTTTTCTAAGTTTTTTCTTTAGTACTAATGATTTGTATTGCATGTTGTAGGAAGGCCAAAGGGCTTAGGTGAAACTGAAACCCTTAGAGGCAGGTAGAGGAAGTCCACTTCCAGCAAGTGAACAGGTCAAGCTGCAGGTGCCTCTAAGACCCCTGAAGGATTATAGCTGATGGCTGAGGGATCTGGGAAGGCAAGAGAGGCTCAAAGATGGCTTGATGAAAATGGCACAATCCAATGATGGTGGGCATTTTCCTCCAAGATGGGGAAAGAAGAGTGGTGTCACATGGTAAGTAAGACTAGTGCCCATTGGTTGGGGACCTGTGTTTGGCTACATATCTGGACAATCCCCGGTACTGCAGAATTTCACTGATTTCTCCAATATTCCTGGGGCACTGAATATACTTGATGGGTCTAGGTCACTAAGTTCTTCCTTTTCCCCCATCCCAAACTGGGTGCAGTAGGCACTCTCAATGGGTTGCCCTTATGCCCTGGGACAACTTTGACTGTTTCTGTGCATCCTTCCCATCCCTCCTGTGGCTTTGGTGTGCTAGGAGTTTATATTCACTCTCCCAGCCCAGAGTCTGACCTGACCCCCTACTTTTTTTTTTTTTTTTTTTACACCAACCAGAGTTTTAATAGAAATACAACCAGCACAGGAAAACTCAAAACTACCTAAATCCAAACCAGAATGCCAAATGGTCAAGGCAACGGCAGAATTTCTGACCCTTTGACTTAGCCAGTCCCCAAATAAAAACCAATGAAGATGATGAAGTGAAGAGTGAAGTACTTAATAGAGATTTTAGGGAGCAGGGGGAGCTATTCTGTCTCCAATCAGGATACAAGGTCACACTGTTTAACTTACTATTGCTGTGTCCAAAACTTAGTGGCTTAGAATAACAACAGTCATTTATTTTGCTTATAAGTCTGCAATTTGGGCTGGGCTCAATGGGGACAGCTTGTCTCCGTTCCATGTGTCGGCTCTGGTGGCTCTACTGGGACCAGAAGGCTCACTTTCAAGATGGCTTATTCCCACGGCTGGCAAGTTGGTGGTGGCTTTCAGTTCTTCGCCACATGGATCTCTTCATGGGGCAGAGTGCACTTCCTCATAGCATGGCATCTAAGTTCCAAAGCAAGTGCCCCTAAGAGCCAGGAAGTGGAAACTGACATTTTCTTAAGACCTGAGCACAGCATCACTTCTGCTATATTTTATTGGTCAAACAGTCCCAGAGTCCAGATACAGGTGGAGGAGTCAAAGACCCCACCTATCAGTAAGTATTAACACATTTTGCTGCCAAGTTTTCAAACTTCCACAAGCATCTTCTATCAAACTGTGATGGCTGACAACCTGAGAGTCATCTTTGTCCCTCCCATTCCCTCCCTCACCCTTTATGTTTAATGTAGTACTAAGACCTGTTTTTTTTAGTTGTTTTTTTTTTTATTGTGGTAAAATATACATAAAAATCACCATTTTAATAATTTTAAAATATACAATCCAGTGGCATTTGCTACACTTACAATTGTTAATTGTAAATCATCACCAGTATCACTCCATTCCCCTCTGCTCCCAGCCCCAGGCAATGACTCATCTGCTTTCTATCTCTATGGATTTGCTTATTCTGGATATTTCACATGAGTGAATTATACAATATATGGCCTTTGTGTCTAGCTTTTTCCACTTAGTGTATGTTTTCAAGATTTATCCATGTTGTATATACATACCAGTATTCATTTCTTTTTACGGCCGAGTGATAGTCTATTGTATGGTTACACCATATTTTGTTTATCCATTTACCAGTTGACGGACATTTGAGTTGTTTCCACCTTTTGGCTATGGTGAGTAGTGCTGTTGTGAATATTTGTATATAAGTTTTTGTTTTAAATACGTGATTTCAATTCCTTTGTGTATATATCCAGGAGTAGAATATCTGGGTCATATGGTAATTCCATGTTTAACTTATTGAGGAACCCCCTCACTGTTTTCCATATTGGCCTCACCATTTCAAATCACCACAAGCAATGTATGAGGGCTCCAATTTCTCCACATCCTCACCAACACTTGTTAATTTCTATAGTAAGTGTGAAGTGGTAACTTGTGATTTTGGTTTGCATTTTCCTAATGACTAATGATGTTGAGCATTTTTTCATGAGTTTGTTGGTCATTTGCATATCTTCTTAGGAGAAATGTCTGTTCAAGTGCTTTGGCCATTTTTTAATGGGGTTGTCTTTTTGTTGTTGACCTGTAATTGTTACATATTCTAAAACAAGACGTTTAGCAGATATATGATTAAAAATATTTTTCTCCCAGTCTGTGGGTTGTCTTTTTCCTCTCTTTATAATGTTTTTGGTACATTAAATCTTAAATTTTGATAAAGTCTGATTTATTTTTTCTTTTGTTGCTGCTTTTGCTGTCATATCTAAGAAACTGTTGGCAAATTTAAGGTCATAAAGATTTACCACTGTTTTCTTCTTAGAGTTTTATTTTTAGCTCTTATATTTAGGTCTTTGATCCTTTTTGAGTTAATTTTTATGTATGATGTGAGGTGAAGGTCCAACTTCATTCTTTCACATGTGGCTATTCAGTTGTCTAGATAACACCATTTGTTGAAAGGATGATTATTTCTTCATTAATTGGTCTTGGTACCTTTGTAAAAGAAATCAGTTTTCCACAGATGTATGGCTTATATTCTGGACTCTTAATTATATTCCATTGATCTCTATGCCTACCACACTATTTTGGCTATTCTTAGCATTGTACTAAATTCTGAAATTGGGATGTGTGTGCTCTCCAATTTTCTTCTTCTTTTTCAATGTTGTGTTTTGGGTCCCTTGTAATTTCATATGAATTTTGGGATCACCTTTTTCATTGATACTAAAAAGGGCACTGAGATTTTAATATAGGCTGCATTGACTTTTAAGATTGCTTCAGGGAGTAGTCCCATATTAACAATATTGTCTTTTAATCCATGAACATAGGATGTCTTTCCATTTATTTAGCTCTTTAATTTCCCTGAGCAATATTTTGTAAGACTTAGCATATAATTTTTGTACCTCCTTGGATAAATTTAGTCCTAAGTATTTTATTCTTTTAGGATGCTATTAAAAATGGAATTGTTTTCTCATTTTCCTTTTCAGATTGTTCATTGACAGTATATAGAAATATAGTAGATTTATATGTGTTAATCTTGTATACTGTAACTTTGTTGAATTCATTCATTAGCTCCAATAGCTTTTTTGGTGTGGATTCTTTAGGATTTTCTTTATATGAGATCATGTCATCTGCAAATAGAGTTTACTTCTTCATTTCCAATTTGGGTGCCTTTTATTTCTTTTTTTTTTTTTTGCCTTATTTACCTGCATAGAACTTGTGGTAAAAGTGGGTAAAAGTGGTAAAAGTGGGCATCCTTATCTTCTTATTTCTAATTTAGAGAAAAATCTTTTCAGTTTTTCACTATTGAGTTTGTTAGCCATGGGTTTTCCAAAATACCTCTTATTTTGAGGAGGTTTCCTTTATTCCTAGTTTGTTGAGTGTTTTTATCATAAAAGGATGTTGAATTTTGTCACAATTCTTTTCTGTATCAATTAAGATAATCATGTGGCATTTCCCTTCATTATCTTAGTGTGGTGCATTATGTTGATTGATTTTTGTATGTTGAACTATCCTTGCATTTCTGGGGTAAATGCCACTTGGTCATGGTGGATAACCATTTTAATGTGCTGTTGGATCCAGTTTTCTAGTATTCTGTTGAGGATTTTTGCATTTGTATTCATAAGGGCCGTTTGTAGTTTTCTTTTGATGTCTTTGTCAAGCTATGGCCTCATGGAATAAGTTAGGAAGTATTCACTCCTCTTAAATTTTTGGGAAGAATTTAAGAAAGATTAGTGTTAATTCTTTCTTTCTTTATTATTTTTAGATTTATTTATTTATTTATTTGACAGAGAGAGAGCACAAGTAGGCAGAGCAGCAGGCAGAGGGAGAGGGAGAAGCAGGCTCCTCACTGAGCAGAGAGCCCGATGTGGGGCTCGATCCCAGGACCCTGGGATCATGACCTGAGCCAAAGGCAGATGCTTAACGACTGAGCCACCCAGGCGCCCCTAGTGTTAATTCTTTAAATGTTTGGTTGAATTTACCAGTGAAGCCCTTTGGTCCTCCGCTTTTGTTGTTATTGGGAAGATTTTGATTACTGATTTAATCTCTTTACGTTATAGGTCTGCTCAGATTTTCTATTTCTTTTTAAGTCAATTTTGGTAGTTTGGTGTGTTTCCAATAATTGGTTCAATTTCATCTAGGTTACTAATTTGCTGGCATACAATTTTTCATGGCGTTCTCTTACAATCCTTGTTCTCCTGGTTTCCTTTATTTCTTTGTACATGGTTTCCTTTAGCTTTTTGAGCATATTTAAGACTTTATTTAAGGGCTTTGACTGGTAAATCCAATGTTTGGCCTTCCTCAGGGATGGTTTCTCTTAATTTCTTTTTTCTTGTGAATGAACCATATTTTCTTGTTGGGTTTTTTATTTTTATTTATTTAATCTCTTTGTCTCCCCTCTCTCTTTTTGTGTTGGAAACAACTGGATATTTTCAATACCATAATGTGGTAACTCTGGAAATAAGATTCTCCTCCATCTTCAGGATTTGTTGTTGCTATGTAGTGTGGGATATTGTGGTTTGTTTGTTTAGGGACTTTCCCAAACGATTTTTGTAAAGATCACATTTTTTTGTCATGTGTGACCACTAGAGTTTCTTAGTGACTGGCTAGTAATTTGACAGATTCCTATAAAGTTCTAGAGCAGCAAAAATAAATAAAATAAAATAAAATAAAATAAAATAAAAATAAAATAAAATGAAAGAAAAGAAAAAAACTTTTGCAGTGTTTGCTAATTGTCATTGTGTTGGGGGCACTTCCTCACCACTCAACCAGGCCATTTATAACGCTGCCTTAGCCATCACTCCCTGCTTGTGTGGAGCCTAAAAGTTAGCCAGAGGTGAAAGCTTAGGGTTTTAGGTCTTTTCTGAGTGTGGGACATCCACAGGATCCCCTTGATTCCTTGGCATATGTAGAAGGCCCCCAAAGCCCTCACCTCCCCATGCATCTCCCTTCCAAGCTTCCCCTTCCCAAGGTCCTCAGCCCATCCATTGTTTACCTTGTTTGCCATCTCCTGCCTTGGCAGCTGTGGTTAGAACATTTACTTTTGAGTGCCTTTCACAAACACCATCTGGGAGGCTGCCCTAGCCTGAGAAAGTGCCAACTAATTCCTCGGGGATCCACCAGCCAGGTCAAATCCCACAACCACGGTTTCTGGAGAATGAGACCAACATTTCCCCCGTCAGACACCAGCAAGCCACAGCAGGAATATGGGCCACCATCTCTGTTGCTGCTGATGAGCTGAGGACATAGCAGGTAGATAAGTTAAAATGCCACAGTGCTCTTTTATAAAAATTTGGTAGCTTTATTCTTCATTTAACATTGCCCTGGTTGTTGAAAGTTTTTGATTAGTTCCCACAGTTCTGAAAAACTTGATTCTGATAGTTTTTGCTGGCTTCAAAACTGCTTTTTGGAGTTTCTTACTTTTCCATACATCATTGTATCTGTTGATTTTAGTTCTAAAACATCTCTAAAATATGGCTTCTTTTTATCTTTTCCTACTGCCATCACTCTGGACTAGGACATCATCTTTGTCACCTCATTGAAATGCCTTCCTAAGCTGGTCCCCTGACTCCCACCCTTGTTTTCCTATAAGCCAGAGTGATGTTTTAAAACACAATTCTGCTTAGGTCACTCATTCGCTTAGAACAAAGTCCTGAACTTTCATCTCTTCTCCTGCTCTCTGAGCTTTAGCCCCACTCTCCTCTCCGATGGGCTTTGGGTGGAATTTTCCCTGTGCAAAAAATGCTTTAACCATCACTTTCTCTTGTTAATACATAGTCACCTTTTAGGTCTCAGCTTAAGCATCACTTCCTTGTAGAAGGTTTCCTTTCTTGGCCTAGACTCGGGTCCTAGCACCCTGTATTTTTCTTTTCTAGCACTTGAATTAAACATTTATTTGTGCAATTATTTGATTAATGGCTATCTCCTTAATTAGACTGGTAAGCTCCACAAAAGCTTTGTTTTTCTGCTACCTATTGCGAGTGTCTAGCACATGCCCGCTGTAACGGGTTTAACGGTGGTCCCCCAAAAGCTATGTCCATTTTCTAATCCCCATAACCTGGGGATGTGATCTTATTTGGAAAAAAGGTCTTTGCATATATAATTAAGTTCAGATTTTGAGATGTGGAAATCATCCTGTATTATTTGGATATGCCTAAATCCAATGACAAATGTCCTTATAAGGGACATACAGAGGAAAAGACAAAAGAGGAAGCAATTTGACTATAGAAGTTGAGATTTGACCACATTTGTGATGTGACCACAAGCCAAGTAATGCCAACAGACCCCAGAAGCTGGAAGAGGCAAAGAATGGATTCTCTCCTAGAGCCTCCAGACAGAGCATGGCCTGCTGACACCTTGATTTCGGACCCCTGGCCTCTAGAACTGTAAGAGAATAAATTTCTCCTGTTTTAAGTCACCCAATGTAAGCTACCTAGCCTTTACAGCTGCCACAGGAAATGAATACACCTGACATACAGCTGGTGGGCAGCAAATATTTATTGACTGAATAAACAAAAGCAGGAAGTGTTTTAATCATTTTGAAGACACTGAGCTAAAATAAATGTTTTGGGATTCCGGGCCAGATCTAGGCTCAGCAAGAGAAGGTGTTGGAATTATTCAGGGATTGTACTTGTCTAGCTAGGCTAGATTAATAACAGGTTAACCCCCAAGTCGCAGGGGTCAACACAAAGTGTACTCCCTACTCATGCTCTTTGTCCAACGTGGAGCTGTGGGGGTGGGGTTGAGGGGTGACACTACTCCAGGTAGTCCCCTGGGGATACAGACTGACTGTCTTGTAGCTGCACCATCTAGAAAATGTGGCTTCTTCAGTCAACACAGAAGGGGGAGGAAGCACAAGGGGACTTCACTCTGGTTCTTCTATGCCTCAGTCTGGTAGTGACGCACATCAACCCTGGTCATAGCACTTTGGCTGTCACTGGTCACCTGACTATGCCTAACTGGGTGGCCAAAGTGTCTAGGGTAGTGTGTGGGAATTGGATGAAGAGTAGGTGTCTCGGATGTGATGTTTGCTAAGAAAGTGGTATTTTATTCTTTTATGCAACATGTATTTATTAAGCTCCTGTGATATGCTAAGGTAGGGTCCTAACCAGGGTCAGGCATTTGTCCTCCATTATGATGAAGTTTCAGAAACAGAAAACATGAGTCTGAACCTCAGCGCCTCCATTTCAGTAACCATTTAACCCTGAGCAACTTTCTTAAACTCTCTGAGCCCCAGTAAAGATTTTCTTTTAGGAAAACTCCGTTCCGCCGTGATTCCTTATCTCCAGGGTTTGATTGACCTCAGGCATTGCTTGTAAGATACTCTTTACAGGCTAGAGTGGCTGAACAGGTGAGCATGTGATTTAAAGGATGCTCAGGAGTTGTCCTTAATGGCTGGGGAAAGATGCTCTCCCTGTGGGTGTGAGTGAGGAAGCTGGTAGCCCAATTTGCTCTTGTCAGCCATCCTGCATGCCTGAGGCCAGCCAGCCCTGAGATGAAACTACATGGTGGATGACAGGGATTGAGTTCTTGGGACATCCTTGAGCCACAGGAGCAACCTTTGCTGAAGTTTGCACCACCTCGGGAGCTTTCAATAATGTGAGCCAATAAATTCTCCTGAACGGTTGAGCCCATCCATGTTGGGGTTTCTGTTCACCGCAGCTGAAGCAGCCTACCTGATCCACACCTTCCAGTGCTGTTACGAGGATATTTGAGATCTTCCTGGTTTCAGGTCTGATAAATGCTTTTGGACTGAAATCAGGACATTTTGGGTACGATGTTGTAAGACTCTGGATCTTATTTAAGTTTTGTGTTTTTAGTAGCCTCCTCTAACGCCGTTCTGGTGGGGGGAGGGGGGCACCACTCTGTTACTGCCAGGCCTCTGCTGATACTTCCCTGGCAGGGAGGGAAGAGGAGGGAGCACCTCCTTCCTGCTGCCCATGTGGCTTCCACTGACACCCTAGGGAGGTGGTCTTGTTACCACTGAGCCATAACAAGCCCTGGTTCTCCACTAAGCCTCCTCTGATGCCACCTCTGGTGGTTGGCCAGGCTGCTACCACATGGTACCACAGACTGGGGGCAGGGCTGAAATATCAGACATTTATTTCCTCATGGTTCTGGAGGCCAGAAGTCTGAGATCAAGATGTCACCAGGTTGGTTCCTCCTGGGGCCTCTCTCTGTGGCTTGTACATGGCCATCTCCTCCTCCCTGTGTCTTCACATGGTCTTCTGGGTGTGTGTGTGTGTGTGTGTATGTGTACGTGTGTCTGTGTTCTAGACTTTTTTTTTTTAAGATTTTATTTATTTATCTGAGAGAGAGCACGTGTGCGTGTGAGCAGGAGGAGGGGCAGAGGGAGAGGGAGTGCAAGAATCCCAAGCAGACTCCATGCTGAGCATGGAGCCGGATGCAGGGCTCCATTCCATGACCCTGAGATCATGACCGGAGCCAAGACCAAGAGTGGGATGCTCAACTGACTGAGCCACCCAGACGCCCCTCTAGTCTCCTCTTCTTCTTCTTTTTTTTTTTTTTTAAAGATTTTATTTATTTGACAGAGAGAGACAGTGAGAGAGAGAACACAAGCAGGGGGAGTGGGAGAGGGAGAAGCAGGCTTCCCGCAGAGTGGGGAGCCTGATGCGGGGCTCGATCCCAGGACCCTGAGCCGATCATGACCTGAGCCGAAGGCAGACGCTTAACGACTGAGCCACCCAGGCGCCCCTAGTCTCCTCTTCTTAAAAGGACACTAGCCACACTGGATTAGAGCCCCCCCCAATGACCTCATTTCACCTGAATTGCTCTTTAAAAACTGTCTCTGAATACAGTGACATTCTGAGTCACGCTGGAGGGGATCGAAGTCTTGTTCCCCATGCAGTCTTTTATGACCCCACCCTAGTTGAGAGGGGCAGTGGATGGAGCACTTTGTTACAGCCTTTTGAGAATGGCTGTCTCGGCTCTTCATGTGGCCTTTGCTGGCGTGGGTGGGCAGGGCCACAGGTTTTGTCCTTTTTGTGGTGTTTGGCAGGCCGAATGGGTTATTGTCTGAAGGTTTTCTGTCTTGCTAGGATGGCCCTCTCTTAGTCCTTTGGCTAGAGAGAGCAGTCTTTGGTTGGGGCCTTTATTGTCCGTGGTTAGCATATATATAGGGCAGCATATATATAGATCAGCTACAAGATGGTTTTCCTCTACAAAGGCCACAGCTCAGTTGGGATAGCTCCCCTCCTGCAGCCACAACTCCAGCCTTCTCTAGGTTCCAGGGACAATCCCTCCCACACCCCTTCAGGCCTGCAGTTAGGATGGTTCTCCACTGTCTCTAGCTCTGGTGTGCACCACCACCCTTGTGTGTTTCTCTTAACTGTACCCCCACCTTTGAATGTGACTCCCTTCACTAAACTCTCCCCAGTGCTCTTCAAGTGCTCCATCAGGATCTTGTCAGCAAACCGACCAATTGTGTGAATATATTCTGGCCAAGAAATATTGGCAAAGTGTCCCGTGGACCCTCCTGTGAACTTTCCTTAAGAGTTGGCCTCCGTTTGCCCCTTCTTCCCCTCTCCTGCTTGAGATGTGATATTGCATTCCATCTTGGATGACAAGGCCAGGGCCTACCCCCTAGGATGGCCGTGTCGTGTGCTGGAAGGAGCCCACATCCTTGAGGGTTGTGCGGAGCAGAGGTTCTGTCCTAGTCCAGAACTGAGGTCAGTACTTACTGGCTGGGGGATATTGGGTGAATCGCTTCATCTTTTTGAATCTTGGTCTCCTTATCTATGAAGTGGGTTTTAAAACTAGTTGCTCCACAGGCTTACTATGAAGATAAAATGAAATGATTTATATACAAACGCCTAGCAAATGCATGCAAACAAAAGGGGCTCAATAAACATGCGAATTTGCCTTTAATGAAAACTCCAAACCTTTATACTTCTGCAGAGAAGATGTACAGCCTATGTTTACTTTCACCAAAGGAGTAATAATACCTTAGATTTGAAGTTTACAACGCACTTTGACATTCATTATCATATTTAATCCATGCAACACCTCTGTGAGGAAGGCGGCAGCTCAGCATGACCATTCTTTTTTTATATTAAAGAAGGAAGAGCCCAGAAAAAGAATGATTTGCAGAACTAGGCTTACCTAACTAGTTAACTAGCAAGTGACAGAATCAGGCCTAGAATCCTGTCACCCTCCCTTCACCAGAGGGATATAGAGATATGTCCAGTTGAACATCCTTATTGGGAAACCTTGTTATGTTTTCTATTTAAACTATTAAAAAATTTCCTGTGGTAACTGTCAGGCCTCAGATAACAGATTATATGAAGGGCATGTTTGCAAATTGTTCCCCAAGGGAACCTGTTGCACAATCAGGATTGGGGCAGCTGGAGGGCTTCTTGAGACATGAAAACCATGGATGAAGCCCACAGATGATTAGGAAGAAATCAGGGAAGTGCCCTCGGAGTCTGTTGTGCTTGGTATAAAAGACGTTCATGTGGCTGCAATCATTCTTCTTTCTAGTCAGGAACTCAAGAGAAAGGAAGTAGAGAAACCAGAGTGTTGTAATTTCCAGCCAGAAAGGGAAACTCAGGTCTCCCACTGACAGCATGAACCTGTTCTTCAGACGGCAGAGAGAAGCTGTCTTCTGAGCCAAGCGTACCGACAAGCAGACCAAAGGGCCAATATCCTAGGGTTGTGCCCTGTAAGCGAGATGCTCGCCAATCAGTTCTGGATGGCAGACTCTGATAAAACTGTGACCAATTTGCCACTAAAAATTGGAGAGGAGAGGGTTTTAGATAGCGCCTGGCCAACTGTCCCCAGAGTAGCCTCTTCTTACTAAAATATCCGGAAGCTGTAGAAAGAGAAGAAAACTCACTGCCGTGGAGGAGGCTGGGGCCGTGATCAACCCGAAGCCTGTGTTCAGGAGAGCTTCTTGCTCATTGCAAGGTGGGTGAACCGGCTGGAGAACAAGCCCCTGGTCTTTCGCAGCTGAGTGCTGCCCAAGGCAGCCGCACCACTGGGCAGGTGGAGCTCCTGCTCAGGAGCATTGATCTGGTTGGCCCCTGGTTATGTTTCTCTACTCCACACCCTCTCCTACCTTACTCAGTGACTCATACATACTGTCTCCACTCTCCTCAGATTTCTGACTCAGTCTCCCCTCCATCCCCCGCTCCTTGCCTGCAACATTTATCCCCATTCCCACTGCAAGCATAAACTTACTGTCTAGGTCGCTGAGGAAGAAAGGAAGAAGTCACGAAATGGTAAATCCCTCAACTTCATGTGTCAGACCTGCAAACCCACCTTTCCTCTTTTCCTATTTGTTGTAAGGGGATACCTTGTCTCTCATCTAATCTGAAAAGTTCTTAATATTAACATAGGTAAATTAATCCTTCTCTTACAGAGTCACATAAGGTTATAGAATCAATCCTATTTTTAAGATTTTATTTATTTGACACAGAAAGAGAGAGAGCGCACAAACAGGCAGAGAGACAGGCAGATGAGAGGGAGAAGCATGCTCCCCATTGAGCAGGGAGCCCATCGTGGGGCTCAATCCCAGAACCCTGGGATCACGACCCAAGCTGAAGGCAGACTCTTAACCGACTGAGCCACCCAGGTGTCCCATAGAATCAATCTTTTATAGCAATCCCACAGTCTATTCTAGATATCCAGACTGTCCTCTATTTTAGCTTAAGTACAGACTGTTGTGCCTCCCTGTAGTGTTACTCCAAGTACTACATGAAATGTTAGCTGTTAGGCAGACTTACTTCCTCCCCTGACTGACCAAATGAAAACAATTCTATTATTCAGAACTACCTGGACCAAAGAATTTGAACTTGTTTGTTATGATCCCAGGGCATGGCTGCATTCATTACTACATCAACTAAATTATAGAAAAACTTTGTGATTGTGCCAAGTTCTCCAAATTCTATTGAGGACATTGATATTATTAGAAGGATGCATTCTACCAATACCTCCAGGCAGGATAGTATTCTTTAGGAATATTTTTAAGGGGATGTAATGTACTGAAGACATTGAAGAGTCATATACTTGGAATGATCTAACTAATGACTCCACAGGGTAATTAGCTATATGGTCCTGGGTTGGCTTCTAAGAACCTGATTTTTTTTTTAAATTTTTTTATTGTTATGTTAATCCCCATACATTACATCATTAGTTTTAGATGTAGTGTTCCATGATTCATTGTTTGTGCATAACACCCAGTGCTCCATGCAGGATGTGCCCTCCTCAATACCCACCACCAGGCTAACCCATCCTCCCACCCACCTCCCCTCTAGAACCCTCTGTTTTTCAGAGTCCATCATCTCTCACGGTTCGTCTACCCCTCCGATTTCCCCCCCTTCATTCTTCCCCTCCTGCTATCTTCTTCTTCTTTTTCTTTTTCTTAACATATATTGCATTATTTGTTTCAGAGGTACAGATCTGAGATTCAACAGTCTTGCACAATTCACAGTGGTGACCAGAGCACATACCCTCCCCAGTGTCCATCACCCAGTCACCCCACCCCTCCCACCCCAACCCCCACTCCAGCAACCCTCAGTTTGTTTCCTGAGATTAATAATTCCTCATATCAGTGAGATCATATGATACATGTCTTTCTCTGACTGACTTATTTCACTCAGCATAACACCCTCCAATTCCATCCACGTCGTTGCAAATGGCAAGATCTCATTCCTTTTGATGGCTGCATAATATTCCATTGTATATATATACCACACCTTCTTTATCCATTCATCTGTAAGAACCTGATTTTTGCATGGGGAAAAATAACCAAGGAACTGCACAGCGTTATCACAGTTCATGGTAAATCTTAGTGGAGCCAAGGTAGATAGCCTCTGGGTATTGTCATGACTATCACATTGTTGTTACATCCCAGGAAATTATACATCTCCCTTTCTAGGCACAAGTACATTTTCTTCATTGGTGTATTGTCTATAAGGATCACTATCATTAGTAAGGTAGGCATAATTTTGGTCTATTTATTTTTTATTTTTTAAAAAAGATTTTATGTATTATTTGAGAGAGAGAGAGAGAGACTGAATGAGAGGGAGAGGGAGAGAGAATCTGAAGCAGACTCTGAACTGAGCACAGAGCCTAACGTAGGGCTTGATCCCACAGTCTTGAGATCATGATCTGAGTGGAAACCAAGAATCAGACCCTTAACCAACTGAGCCACCTAGATGCTGCAATTTTTGGTCTATTTATATGAGAGTAATGACTTTGAACATTTTTGTCTATTAGGGAATTTGATCTGAAGTATTAATACTAAAAAACTCACCATGAATAGCTATGAAAGAGGGGGGTAAAGAAGGGGGCTGGGCCAGTTTATATGATCAGGTTGAGTCATGGTCATTACATCAGTATAATTGTAGCAATCCTGTCCTGGATGTTGATTAATAAATATGAGTCTAAAAGCTATTTGTTGATTAGAATATTCTTGACCAAAATTCTCTTTAGGAGGATTGATTGCATGTATGGCTATTATTTGGGGGTTTCTGGGAGTTGGCTGCACTGGTAGGAGAGCTGTGTTACAGAGGTAGGGTGATTTTACCTTCAGTAAGGCCTAGACAAAGGAAATCATTATCAGGAGTAACAGCATCATGATGGGCTAAGTCAGAAATACATGACGTTAAATCAGTAATGAGGAAAAGTATGATTAAAAGGGTAATAGAGGAGAGTAATAAAGGAAAGTATAGCATATAGAAAAATCTTGTTCTATCACCTTGGGTAGAAACTGTCCCCTTCATGTGGTCATCAGCTTGTTCTGAATCTCTTGAGTTAGAAACCAACTTCTATGGACAGCGTCCTTCTGGAAGTTTTCTTTTGGGGAAATCTCAATTTAAGATATTTAGTAGATATAGCTTTCTGATTTTTATCAGATGGATGGTGTCATGTTAACATATATCTAAGGATAGTTCCTTGTTGTTTGAAAGATGCACTAGTAGCTAAGAGCACTTCGTAAGGTCTTTCCCAGTGAGATTCAAGGGCATCTTTCTGGGATGTATTTTCCAGGACCCCAGATAACCTTGTTTTAGGTCAGAGAGGGGCTGATTAGGTCATTGGAGGGGGAACAGCAGCTTATGTAATGATTGGACTGAGTGTATTGAGTTAGTCCCTTATAATATCTAGCTTGATCAGCTTGTAAAACATTGGAATCAAGTATGGGTGGAGATATTCCTAGTCACTTGGGTTTTCCAGTCATCCTTTTACTAGGAGGTAGTATATGAGTTCCTGAGGGACAAGAACTTGTTTTGCTACTTTCAGTTTTAATATTTCATTTGTTCTTTCTATTTTCCCAGAGGATTGGAGGCAATAAGAACAACAGAGATTTTGAGAAAAGAGCAAACAAAGCTTTGCATAATTTACAACTCACTCTTCCAGTAAAATGTATTCCTCTATCCCTGGGTGGGTAAGTAGGAAGGTCCCAAGTAGGTCCCACAAAACTAATAGTATTTTGGCCATGGTGGAACCTAGGTTCGCATCAGAGGAATACTTCAACCCACCTGCAAAAGAAACATACTACTATGATTACACATATACAACCTATAAGGAAGGCAGTTGTATGAAATCCATTTGGAGAGCGTCCGAGTGTCCCTTAGGACACGGTTCTGGTCCATACCCTACCTTTACAGTATTCTCCAAATTATGTTGGTTACAGATGATGAATGAATTGGATATTCTAGAAAAGTTTCTCAGGCACTGTTTGTTTAATATTGTAGTCGGCTCGTTCCTACTGTGATGAATTGTTTCATGGAATATTTTAGAAAGTATCCCTTTGAGGTTATCTAGTGTTCCCATTCAACCATCCTGGCCTCACCAGATCTCCTCATGTATCTTACTCTCCAGTTATTCCCAGTGTTTATTTTCAGAGTTGGTAGCCAAATTTTGTGTATCTGTTACGGAACTCTTTTTTTTTTTTTTTTTTTATTTATTTATTTTTTTTTTATTATTTTTTTTTATTCTTATGTTAATCCCCATACATTACAACATTAGTTTTAAATGAAGTGTTCCATGATTCATTGTTTGTGCATAACACCCAGTGCTCCATGCAGAACGTGCCCTCCTCAATACCCACCACCAGGCTAACCCGTCCTCCCACCCCCCTCCCCTCTAGAACCCTGCCTGCCCTTCAGAGTCCATCATCTCTCATGGTTCGTCTACCCCTCCGATTTCCCCTGCTTCATTCTTCCCCTCCCGCTACCTTCTTCTTCTTCTTCTTTTTTTTTTTCTTAACATATATTGCATTATTTGTTTCAGAGGTACAGATCTGAGATTCAACAGTCTTGCACAATTCACAGCGCTTATCAGAGCACATACCCTCCCCAGTGTCTATCGCCCAGTCCCCCCCACCCCCCACTCCAACAACACTCAGTTTGTTTCCTGCGATTAAGAATTCCTCATATCAGTGAGATCATATGATACATGTCTTTCTCTTTTTGACTTATTTCACTCAACATAATACCCTCCAGTTCCATCCACGTCGTTGCAAATGGCAAGATCTCATTCCTTTTGATGGCTGCATAATATTCCATTGTATATATATACCACATCTTCTTTATCCATTCATCTGTCGATGGACATCTTGGCTCTTTCCACAGTTTGGCTATTGTGGACATTGCTGCTATAAACATCGGGGTGCACGTACCCCTTCGGATCCCTACTTTTGTATCTTTGGGGTAAATACCCAGTAGTGCAATTGCTGGATCATATGGTAGCTCTATTTTCAACTTTTTGAGGAACCTCCATACAGTTTTCCAGAGTGGCTGCACCAGTTTGCATTCCCACCAACAGTGTAGGAGGGTTCCCCTTTCTCCGCATCCCCGCCAACATCTGTCATTTCCTGTCTTGTTAATTTTAGCCATTCTGACTGGTGTGAGGTGGTATCTCATTGAGGTTTTGATTTGGATTTCCCTGATGCCGAGCGATATTGAGCACTTTTTCATGCGTCTGTTGGCCATTTGGATGTCTTCTTTGGAAAAATGTCTGTTCATGTCTTCTGCCCATTTCTTGATTGGATTCTTTGTTCTTTGGGTGTTGAGTTTGATGAGTTCTTTATAGATTTTGGATACTAGCCCTTTATCTGATATGTCATTTGCAAATATCTTCTCCCATTCTGTCGGTTGTCTTTTGGTTTTGTTAACTGTTTCCTTTGCTTTGCAAAAGCTTTTGATCTTGATGAAGTCCCAATAGTTCATTTTTGCCCTTGCTTCCCTTGCCTTTGGCGATGTTTCTAGGAAGAACTTGCTTCGGCTGAGGTCAAAGAGGTTGCTGCCTGTGTTCTCCTTTAGGATTTTGATGGACTCCTGTCTCACATTGAGGTCTTTCAACCATTTGGAGTCTATTTTTGTGTGTGGTGTAAGGAAATGGTCCAGTTTCATTCTTCTGCATGTGGCTATCCAATTTTCCCAACACCATTTGTTGAAGAGACTGTCTTTGTTCCATTGGACATTCTTTCCTGCTTTGTCGAAGATGAGTTGACCATAGAGTTGAGGGTCCATTTCTGGGCTCTCTATTCTGTTCCATTGATCTATGTGTCTATTTTTGTGCCAGTACCATGCTGTCTTAATGATGACAGCTTTGTAATAGAGCTTGAAGTCCGGAATTGTGATGCCACCGGCTTTGCTTTTCTTTTTCAATATTCCTCTGGCTATGCGGGGTCTTTTCTGGTTCCATACAAATTTTAGGATGATTTGTTCCATTTCTTTGAAAAAAGTGGATGGTATTTTGATGGGGATTGCATTGAATATGTAGATTGCTCTAGGTAGCATTGACATCTTCACAATATTTGTTCTTCCAATCCATGAGCATGGAACGTTTTTCCATTTCTTTGTGTCTTCCTCAATTTCTTTCATGAGTATTTTATAGTTTTCTGAGTACAGATCCTTTGTCTCTTTGGTTAGATTTATTCCTAGGTATCTTATGGTTTTGGGTGCAATTGTAAATGGGATCGACTCCTTAATTTCTCTTTCTTCTGTCTTGTTGTTGGTGTATAGGAATGCCACTGACTTCTGTGCATTGATTTTATATCCTGCCACTTTACTGAATTCCTGTATGAGTTCTAGCAGTTTTGGGGTGGAGTCTTTTGGGTTTTCCACATAAAGTATCATATCATCTGCAAAGAGTGAGAGTTTGACTTCTTCTTTGCCAATTTGGATGCCTTTGATTTCTTTTTGTTGTCTGATTGCTGTGGCTAGGACTTCCAATACTATGTTGAATAGCAGTGGTGATAGTGGACATCCCTGCCGCGTTCCTGACCTTAGGGGGAAAGCTCTCAGTTTTTCCCCATTGAGAATAATATTTGCTGTAGGTTTTTCATAGATGGCTTTTATGATATTGAGGTATGTACCCTCTATCCCTATGCTCTGAAGAGTTTTGATCAAGAAAGGATGCTGTACTTTGTCAAAAGCTTTTTCTGCATCTATTGAGAGGATCATATGATTCTTGTTCTTTCTTTTGTTAATGTACTGTATCACATTGATTGATTTGCGGATGTTGAACCAACCTTGCAGCCCAGGGATAAATCCCACTTGGTCAGGGTGAATAATCCTTTTAATGTACTGTTGGATCCTATTGGCTAGGATTTTGGTGAGAATTTTTGCATCCATGTTACGGAACTCTTGAATGACTCTCTGGATACCTATTTTTTTCTATAGGAGATTCTTGCATAAGCATGATTATCAGAGTAGCTTGTTTGGCATGATGATCTACTAAAGCATTTCTTCTAATTTCTATAGTATCTCATTTACTTTTACAAGAACGATTTCTTTAGGTAGCATTAAGACATCAGTAATTTATGTATTTGTTGTCTATTGTTTGTATAGGAGTGTTTGAGAAGGTTAAGAAATCTCCTTGTTTCCATGTCATTTCAAAATCATTAACTACTCCAAAAGCATGTCAACTGTCTGTGAATATATTTAGCCTTTTATTTTTAGCAATAAAAGTGAATTTAGCCATGCCCTTGAAAAAGCTATATTTTTGATTATCTACACTGATTTGACTTTTAGTAAGGGATTGGTAATGCCTTATGGTATTAAGGTAGCTGTTAAAGGGACTTTTCAAGGGAATCTGTGATAGCTTTCACATAACCAGCCTGGTATTATCTCTTTTTATTTTTATTCTTTATTGTGGTAAAAAATATGTAACCTCAAATATACCATTTTAATTATTTTTAGTTGTACAGGTAAGCAGTAAGTGGCATTACCTTCACATTGTGCACCCATCACTACCATGCATCTCTAGAACTTCCTTATCTTCTCCAACTGAAACTGTACCCATTAAACACACTAACTCTCCATTCCCTCCTTCCCTCTATTCCCTCCCTCCCTGGAAACCACCATTTTTCCTGTCTCTATGGATGTTGTCCTTTTGTGTCTGGTTTATTTCACGTAGCGTAACATCTTCAAAGTTCAACCATGTTGTAGCATGTGTTAGAATTTCTTTCCATGTTAAGGCTGAATAATAGCTCATTGAATGTGTTTACCACACTTTTTTTTTTTTTAAGATTTTATTTATTTATTTGAGACAGAATGAGAGAGAGAGAGCACATGAGAGGGGGGAGGGTCAGAGGGAGAAGCAGGCACCCTGCCGAGCAGGAAGCCCGATGCGGGACTCGATCCAGGGACTCCAGGATCATGACCTGAGCCGAAGGCAGTCGCTTAACCAACTGAGCCACCCAGGCGCCCCCCACACTTTGTTTATCCATCCATCTACCAAAGGACACTTGGATTGCTTCCACTTTTTTTTTTCTATCATAAGTAATGTTGCTGTGAACATGGGTATACACCTTTTCCTTTTTAAGGTAAGATCTATCAACAAATAATATTAAGTTAGGATTTGGTGTGGGGAGGCCTACAGTATGTGTTCTGGGCATGGACAATTCTAAAATAGCAGATACATGAGTATAATATTCTCCTTCGTGGGGTAGGGATAATAAAGTTGCCAGGTGGAGTTGTCAGAATAGTGTATGGTACTAGGAGAAGGGCGAAAGTAACAATATTTTTTTAATTAATAGACTAGAAGAAAAATGTTGGCATTTTCAATTAGCCATAGGGATTGTTCTACATGTAGTCCCATCAGGTTTAAAGGCAATCCAAGTGCAGGATCTGAACTGTTTTGTTCAGTTTAGCTGAGGGTACACAATCGCTCTGAGGCAAGTAGGAAAATCTCTAGCTGCCAGACCAAGGGACCAGATATAATAGGCAATGGGTCTTTGATGTGCAGAATGTTTTTGAATTTATACCCCTAGAGCATGGCTTAACCTTTCAAGCACAAACAAAAGATAAGGCTTATGATAATTTGGGAGATTTAGTTTAGATGGCTGTCAAAGGGATATTTGAAATCCCTGAAGGCCTTTTTAGTTTTTTTTGTTCCATGGGTGGGTGTGTGATATTTGATTCTGTCAAATCGTATAGAGGCTTGATAGTCGAAAAAAACTTCGTGCCCATTCTCCACAATACCTAGTTAATGCCAGACATCTTGTCTTTTAGTGGTTGGTCTTGGGTAATTTTGCATAATTTATAATCTCTCCTCAGATAATGCCTTTCCTGCAGTTAATAGGTCATGGTCTAGACAACGAACTGTTATTTTTTTCAGAATTGGAAATTCTCCCTCGCAGCGTTGTGTCCTGTTTTTGGTAGCTCTGTGAGTAGAAGTACAGAGTTGGCTTTAGAATCTTTAAGATTACTGGAACGTGAGAAGTAGTCATCTATATATTGTATGCAAATGGACCCACAAGGAAACAGTGTATCCTTAAGATCTTTTCAGACTTGAGAAAAGTAGGATGGAGCTTTGGTGAATCCCTAGGGCATAACTATCCAGGAGAATTGTTGCTTTTCCAAAGTGAAGGCAAACACATATCAGATGTCTTCATCAATGGGGATACTAAAGAACATTGAACAAAAAATCTACTACAGTACAGGATTTGCCTTCAGGTGGGACCAAGGAGGGTGTGGTATTTGAGTAAGGCTCAACTGTTAGGCTTTTAAACAGGTGAAGCAGGTATTACAGGGACCAGCACGAAGAATAATTAATCCTTTTTTCAATTCAACTGGTTGTATTTGGCCTAAGACCTTCTTTGCATTGAGTTTTAGTAGGGTATTGAGAAGTTTCCGTAAAGGTTTAGAAGAACCAATCCAGACTCTTGAGGTTCTGTTCCAACGAGTTTGCTTGCATTTGCCCAGTCTTTGAACTTTAGGGATTCTGAGACCCTGGTTGTCTTCAGTAGTTTCTTGAGTCAGAGACAGTGTAGGTCTTTCATTATGAATATCAGTTATAATTTCTGGGCCTTCTAAAAATCATCCCTCTGCAGTACATTTTTCTTTGGCAGTTCCACTCGCTAACTTGTTCCCTATTACAATTGCAGGAGTTGTGCCACAGAGAAGAAAGGAATGTTCTCCTGCTAATGGTTCCAATGTAGCAGTTACGGATAGGGACATGGAAAGGGGCTTCGGGGTGTTGGGAATTCCCGCTATTGGAGTGGTTTCGGTGCTCTGAGGGATCTGACGGTCTGTGATAGTGGTATGTAGAGAGGCACCCATATCAATAAAAAAGATGAATTGTTGTCCGTATATATTTATAAACCATTCCCCTTGGGAGTTTAGATGAAGGGCAGGGAATTAATTGGGTTCTAATCTTTCTCCCAGCTGCAGCACCACTGGGCTCACTTTGGACCGTTGTTTTCTGTTTCTTAACCAGCATATGGCATGAGTTTTTCCAATGGCCCTTCTGCCTACAGTATCCACAGGTGTCCTTACTCATAGACTCTTGGAATTCTCAGAGAATAGAAAAGCTCTTGCTTTTGTTTTTATTTCAGGGACCAGTTGTTTAATTGGGACAGCCAGAAGTTTGTTTTCATTCCTGGCTTGTTTATTTTCTAGGGCTTTTTGAAAATGTTAAGCCACATGTTGGAGATCTTCTAAATTGGCAATTTCTCAGTCCAATTTATTTTTCTAAGTTTCCTATTTCAGATGTGAGCCTATTTACCAAAAGAGAAGGCAAGTCTCCTTTTGCTTCAGCAGCTAGGTGTACCTCAGAATATTGTTGAAAAGATTCCCAAAGCCTAGTTTTTAGGTCTCCTATTGAGACATATTTATTTTATTTACAACTTTGAAGTTTCATCCAATCTTCTCTCAAGGGGAAGATTCCAATAATGCCATATGTATTTCATTTCCTACTTTTTTTTGTCCTCTCAAGACCAATATCTGAAATATCTGAATTGTGCACAGCTGGCTTATTTAAATCCCCTCTTGGCCTTTCCCACCCTGTTGTCTTTAACCATTTCCCCCATGTGAGGGGCTTACAATTAAGTGAACTAGTTGGTATGGATCCAGCAGTCCGAGAAAGTAAATAACTGACAAGATCCATAATTCTGCAGATTACTTTTGTCTGTCTTCCTGAGGGCTTGGAATCCTTAATTATAGCCCTTAACTTAAATTTGACTTCTAGCAATTTCAAGAGGATATTGCGAAATGTGGTCCTTTTCTGAGAACAAAATCTGGGAAAGGATAGTTCATTTAGGAGGTCAGGAGAAGGAGCAGAAGGACTTGTAGAGAGGTATAGTTGGGTGTCTGTGTGTAAAGGTAATTTGGAGTAGAGAGAAAAAGGTGCAAGGAGAGGAGGTTTCAGAAGGCTTAAGTGAAAGTAATTCTTTTTGCTGGCTTCTGCCAGAGTCTTTCAGAAAGGCTATCTTGAAGTCAATGTTTCATTTTCAGGTCTTAGCCAACACCTGAATATCTGTCTTTGCTAGTACTCCTGTTCATTGCATTATTTTTAACATGCTGTAAGTTCCATATAATTGAGTTGGGAAGAGCATGTGGTCTTGAGGCTGCCCCTCCCCCGCTCCTTCCAGTGGTGGTGGGAAAAAGGAGTGAGCTGAATCTCAGGTGGAGATTGTGGTGGGTGGGCGTGGGCTGGAGGGAGGGAAGTAGCAGGGAAGGGGTTCTGCCCACCCTGGCCAGGGTGTCTACTTAGGTGCTCGACCAGCTACAGCAATATAAATATCTTGATGAGTAAAGTGCACAAAGGCGAAAGAAATTTTAACTAAAGACTCAAATGTGCAAGAGTTTTATTGTCCTGCTACCACCTGTGGACGTGTCCATGGTCAATTCTATGACCTTATGGAACTCTTTAGAATGGGTGGAAAATCAACAAACCAGCTATTCGTGGGATTGTTTTGGGTTGAGGAGGAATGCTCAGAAAAGCAGCACTGGCCTTCACTCTCTCTTTCTTCCTTTCTTTTTTTTTTTAAAGATTTTATTTATTTATTTGACAGAGAGAGACATAGTGAGAGCAGGAACACAATCAGGGGGAGTGGGAGAGGGAGAAGCAGGCTTCCCACGGAGCAGGGAGCCCGATGTGGGACTCGATCCCAGGATCCTGGGATCATGACCTGAGCCGAAGGCAGACGCTTAACGACTGAGCCACCCAGGCGCCCTTCACTCTCTCTTTCTTTCCTATTCTGTTCTAGTAGGTTCACCTGTGATAGATTTGTCAGATGTTGGGAAATGAAGTGTGAGTCAGGGGGTCCTAAATTTTCTTAAAACAAAGAAGATCTATTAAAAGAATTAATGATTTCATACACTAACATGGGAATGTAACAAAGCTCAACTCTGTCTATCAATCCTAGTCATTCAGTAATTGAGTGAATATCCCCTCTCTCTTGAGGATCTGTCCCATGGTTAGAAAGCATTTTTGGAGAGAACAAAGGGTAGGGTAATCTTCCTAGCATTAGAAATTCCTCCACCACCCACGTGCCTGCTTCTAAAGCTTCCATGAAGAAAGAGCAGGAGATCCTCACCAGTATGAAGCATAGGCGGGTGAGGAGGTTCCCAGACAGCCCCACCCATTTACTGCTCTCCTGAAGAAGCTTAAAACATCCCCAGGCCCAGGCCCCAATCCAGATCAATCAAACTAGACTCTTTGGGATGGGGTCTGGACATGAGTTTTCCTTTAATTTTGGTTAAGAAATGGTGCTCAGATTCTTGTCACTCAAAATATGGTCCTCAGACCAGGAGCATCAGCATCACTTGGGCGCTTGTTAGAAATGCAAATTCTCAGACTTCAGTCTGGACCTGCTGAAGCAGAAAGCAGAAACTCTAAGGGTAGGTCCCAGCAACCTGTGGTTTTTTAAATTTCATTTTTTTTCTTGTAGTGAAATCGACATAGTATTGATCACTTTAACCGTTTGTAAGTGTACAAGTCAATGGCATTAAATACATTCACAATGTTGTTTATCCATCACCACGGTTTATACCAAAAACTATTTCACCATCCCCAGCAAGAACACTGTACCCTCCCCTTTCTTTCCCATTGTCCCCCCACAGCCCCTGTTGACCTCTCTTCTACTTTCTGACTCCATAAATCTGCCTGTTCTAGGTACCTCCTATGCATGGAATCATGTGATATTTTTCCTTCTATGTCTGTCTTGTTATCAAGCATAATGTTCTCAACGCCCATCCATGTTGTATTTTAGCATTATATCAAAATTTCATTCCGTTTTATGGTACTTAGCAGCGCTTATTTTAACAAGCACTTCAGGTGATGCTCACTCACGTTTGAGGACCACTGACTTAGAGCAATGCTTCTCAAATTTTACTGTATGTCAGGATCACTTGGGGATCTTATTAAAATGCACGTTCTGATTCATTGACTTATTAGCTGATTCATTAATGTGCCCCCAAGATTCTGCGTTTCTAACAAGCTCTGAGTGGATAGAGTTGAGACCCACTCTCTGGAGCCATCACAGCTGTGCCCCGTTCACCCTGAAATGACAGGGTGCGGGTCAGTCTCATTATGGTATAGAGTGAGAAGGAGGCTCTGTCTATTTCTGCCTCATGGACCAGAAGACAGGGACCTTGAGACTCTGTTGTTCTCTGATTTGGCCTTTCTGGGCTGGGAGATGGCCATGAGTCTTGCTGGGCACTGGATTGGGAAGGGCTGGAATCTGGGGACTCTTTGGGGAGCCCCAATTACTACACTATAAATGACAACCTGGTTAATGTTTAGTCACTGCCTTGAGATTTCGGGCCTGTCAGTGCTGGGAGGGAGGAGGTGAGGTGAGGCTGGCTGGGTCTTGGGAGTGAGACCGGCTGTTGGAGTAGGGGTGGGCACCAGCAGTCCTCGGGAACCCGGCTGGCATAGGCCAGTGGCGTCCCAGTCTCATCAGGGGCCCCTGTGCCAGGCAGGAGGGTTGCACTTCTGTCTTCCTTCTTGATTGACGAAATCTGACGTGGTACAGTGGGGACAGGGATAGAAGGAAGAAGGATGGTCCTCCAGGCCCACAGTTTGCATTGAAATGCTGCCAGATTTGTATTTTCAAAGCACCAGTAAATCACCTCTGAGTGAATTCAACCACAAAATATCCTCAACCAAGGACTGTTCAACCTAAGGATATTCCCACAGGGGAAGAAACCACCCCATACCCCCACAAGCTGTTCCAGTCTGACTCCTCGGGTGACGCAAGCTGTCACCTGTGTGTGGTCTTGAGCCAGGGAACAAGGATAGTTGGGAACATTCTTTTGGAATCTTAACTGTTTTTTTTTTTTATTCTTATGTTAATCCCCATACATTACATCATTAGTTTTAGATGAAGTGTTCCATGATTCATCGTTTGCGCATAACACCCAGTGCTCCATGCAGAATGTGCCCTCCTCAATACCCACCACCAGGCTAACCCATCCTCCCACCCCCCTCCCCTCTAGAACCCTGTTTGTTTTCCAGAGTCCATCGTCTCTCATGGTTCGTCCACCCCTCCGATTTCCCCTGCTTCATTCTTCCCCTCCCACTACCTTCTTCTTCTTTTTTTGCATTATTTGTTTCAGAGGTACAGATCTGAGATTCAACAGTCTTGCACAATTCACAGCGCTTACCAGAGCACATACCCTCCCCAGTGTCTATCACCCAGTCATCCCATCCCCCCACCCCACCCCCCACTCCAGCAACCCTCAGTTTGTTTCCCGCGATTAAGAATTCCTCATATCAGTGAGATCATATGATACATCCTAACTGTTTTGTAAGGAGAGCTGCTGCACGGGAGAGAAAGGAGTGGACTGCACGATAAGGAAATCATGGTTCATTCACATGATGGAATACTTCGTAGCCACTGGAAATGTATGAAAGGATTTTCAATGACATTGCAAATATGGCCATGATTAAAACGGGGAAAAAAGGCTCAAATAAGATATATATGCATATATACACACATGTGTGTATTCTATGTAAAAACCTTAATACATATATATATAAACAAAAAAGATAGGATATACCCTAAGAGTAACAATGGTCATTGTTGGGTGGTAAGAAGCAGTGATTTTGAATTGTCTTATTTATCATGTTTGAATTTTCTACATCCTTCGTCATGAGCATATTACACTTATTGACAAAAAGAATATTAAAAGTATATGGTAGGGAAATGATCAAAAATTAAAAAGATGCAGATTTTTGGGGCACCTGGGGGAGCTCAGTTGGTTAATCGTCTGCCTTCGGCTCAGGTCATGATCCCGGGGTCCTGGGAACTGAACCCCTGCTCAGTGGGGAGCCTGCTTTTCCTTTCCCTATGCCTGCCGCTTGCTCTGCCTACTTGTGCTCTCTCTCTGCGTCAAATAAATAAAATCTTAAAAAAAAAATGAGATGATGTAGGCTTGTAAGCCCCTTGCAGGCCCAGATCATTTGAGGACTGCACTGAGGTTAAGGACGGCCAGGCAGGCCTAGGCCAGGAGGAGAAAACGTTCTCTTCCCCTTATCTCATGTTGCAAGTTCTAAATGCCTGGATCAGCAGGAAGTGGCTCTTGCCTAGCTTAAAGTGTATCTTTCTAATCAGAAGTGTTCTTTCTAAAGACAAAGAACATGTTGTCTCCAAAGGAAGGATGGCTAAGAGAATTCTTTATTCTGCAAGCATAAACAGGATGTATTTTGTTCTTATTGAATTTCGTGTATCTTACTTCACGGATGTTGGGTTGATACTTTCAGTACACATTGTTATGTTTATCTGATCACTGGGAGTATATAGCTATGTGAGTAATAAATGGCAGTATGCAGTTGCAAGTGCTGCCTTTGCTCTGCATCCCCTGTGTCCTGGTGATTTCGTAGACCCTTACCCAGGGACCCCAACGCACTAGACGTTGACAAAAAAAGATACAGATTTTTATCTTTTTAATCTTAACAACAGTGTTTTAGTGCTTGCTAATATTTTAAATATTCCACTGTCACCCAATGCCCCCAGAAGCTCCCCCCACAACTCAGAGAGAAAGCCGTGATCTTTGACATTGCCCCATGGCCTGCCCTCATCTCAATCCCATGGCCCCTCTGACCTCTTCTCCACTGCTGGTCTTTCCCTTGCCGCCCACCCTGGCCTCCCTGATCTGCATCAAGCCCTGGTTCTCTCCTGCCCCGGAGTCTTAGCACTGACTGCCTTTGGCCTGCAGTGCTCCCTCCGCCCCGCCCCCTCCCCGAGACGTCCACTGACTGGGCACCTCACTTCCGTCAGGCCCTTCCTCCAAGCCACCTTCTCAGTGAACCTTTCCTGGAGACGTTGCTTAGGATCCCCCAGCTCCCAGGACATTTTAGATCTCCCTCCCTGCTGTCGCTTTTTTTCATTAGCATATGTTGCTATTTAACGTTCTGTATATATTTTTTTAAGATTTTATTTATTTATTAGAGAGAGAGCACATGAGAGGGGGGAGGGTCAGAGGGAGAAGCAGACCCCCTGCTGAGCAGGGAGCCCGATGCGGGACTCGATCCAGGGACTCCCAGGATCATGACCTGAGCCGAAGGCAGTCGCCCAACCAACTGAGGCACCCAGGCGCCCTAACGTTCTGTATATTTTATTTCTCAATTTCCTTATGGTTTCTCCCCCCCATTATAACGCAAGCCGCACTGGGTCAGAGATTTCTATTTTTTTTTTTAAGGATTTTATTTATTTATTTGACAGAGAGAGACACAGCCAGAGCAGGAACACAAGTAGGGGGAGTGGGAGAGGGAGAAGCAGGCTCCCCGCTGAGCAGGGAGCCCGATGCGGGGCTCGATCCCAAGACCCGGAGGCAGACGCTTAGTGACTGAGCCACCCAGGCGCGCCTTGTCTATTTTTTTTTTCCACCCTGTAGCTCCAGCTTCTAGAACATGCCTGGCACTGGCTCTTGGAAATCAGTTGTTGAATAAATGAATGACAAAACAAAAACAAAAACCCCTCTATTTTTGACCTATAAAATCATAAAGTGTAGAAAGCCTGTAAATATCTCTCAACCCCTACTAACAAATTAAATCAAAACCATTCACAACCAAGGCACTACTGACACTTAATGGTAACACCCCATAGTAGCGTTTGCTATTTCAGTAGTTTATAGAGGTAATTTTCAGGAAACCTGAATATACAAAGTGGTGTCAGGAATATCATATTATTTGATGAGTATGTGCAAAAACACCCCCCAGAAAGGCTGCTTATTTTCGGAATAGCATCATGGCTTGGTGGTCGGGTGTGGATAATAACACCGCCAGAAACCAGTCTAGAGAAAGCTATAAATATCAGCTGATGTTCATTGATTCCCGAGGGGTGGGTGTTCTTCTGGGGAGCAATATGGTTTGAGTGTGGCCATGATCGCACCCCGTATCCTGAACTCAGTCACTTCTTATCAGCTGCACTGCCGTCACCCCACCCCACCATCTCTTACCTAGACCACCCCAGCCCCCCTGTACTGGACACCCTGCTTTTCTCCTCCGTATCTTATTAATCCTGGGAGAAAGAAAAGGAGCCCCTGGCTGGCGAGGGCTGGCCTAGCACTCACAGCTGGCCTGCAGTGTTCTTCTGTTCAACATAAATGCATCACAGAACCTCAACAGACAGATGAGGACAAAAACACGTGCACTCTGTAATCACGTCTGAACAGAGACCGTATCAACAATGTCCAGACCACAGAAGTGACCAGCAAGCCTTCCCTCCTGGCTGCCACTGCTTTGCCAATCATACTTTCTAGGTTCACTCTGTTCCTCCCACCTCCAAGACAAGACATTTATTTTTTATTTTTTTTAAAAGATTTTATTTATTTATTTGACACAGAGAGAGAGACAGAGAGCACAAGTGGGGAGGAGAGGGAGAAGCAGGCTCCCTGCTGAGCAAGGAGCTCGACGTGGGACTCGATTCCAGGACCCCGGGATCATGACCCGAGCCCAAGGCAGACACTTCACTGACTGAGCCACCCAGGCATCCCTCCAAGACAAGATTTATGAAGAAATCCAGTCTCAGAACTCCCCCTGCTTCCTGACATCAAATCCAGAGCAAACCCTACTTCCTTGAGCCTTCTCCATAATCACCTCACACAAGCCCCAGTCCAGTCATTTCTAACCCTCCTTAGCGGTGATGCCCCCACGGTTCCCACGGTGTATGTTCTGATTCACTGCAAGGAGTCAGTCAATCCAGCTTGCTTAACCACAGGTGTGTTCCTGGTGGTCATGGGCTGGAGGGCACTGACAATACCCAAGTCAGGTTAAGGGACTTCCCTATTTGCTTCCCACGACTCTCAGCGTGGAAATCAAACTCTTTTCCGACACTTGTATTATTTGACTCTGCCTGCCTCTCTGACCTCGTTAATTCATTCCACAAGCACCACTGAGGATCTGCGATGATCCAGAGAGCTTTCTTGGTGCAGGTACATTTCACACAGCTGTGTGAAGAATGGGTTGGAGCAAGAAGCTAGAGCAGGGGATAGGGATGATGAGGATCTTTTAATCCAGTGACACAACTGGATTGGAATCAGGGAGGGAAAAAGGTGAAATGTAGTGCCCAGAATTATGCTAAGTGAGTGTGTGTGATCTTACTTATATGTGGAATCTAAAGCAACTCAACTCCGAGAAAGAGAGAATAGACTGGTCATTAGCAGGGGCTGGGGGGAGGGGAGATGGGGAGATATCGGTCAAAGAGTACATATTTCCAGTTATGAGATTAACAAGTTTTGGGGATCTAATGTACAGTATGGTGATTATAGTTAATAGTTATAATATTGATTATACATATTAATACATTGATAATAAGTATATATAGTTAATATATACTTGAAAGTTGCTAAGAAAGTAGATCTTAAATGTTCTTACCACAAAAAAGCAATGGTACTTATATGATGTGATGGCTGTGGCTATATGTCAATTATATCTTAATAAAACTGGGGAATTTTTTTTTTAGAAAGTGGGCGAGGGGCAGAGGGAGAGAGAGAATCTTTTTTTTTTTTTTTAAAGATTTTATTTATTTATCTGAGACAGAGAGAATGAGAGAGACAGAGAGCACATGAGAGGGGGGAGGGTCAGAGGGAGAAGCAGGCTCCCTGCTCTGCAGGGAGCCCAATGCGGGACTCGATCCTGGGACTCCAGGATCATGACCTGAGCCGAAGGCAGTCGCTTAACCAACTGAGCCACCCAGGCGCCCGGGAGAGAGAGAATCTTAAGCAGGCTTCACATCCAGCGCAGAGCCTGACACGGTGCTGGATCTCCAGACCCTGAGATCATGACCAGAGCCGAAATCAGGAGTCAGACGCTTAACTGACTGAGCTACCCAGGCGCCCCGACACTTTGTACACCTTACACTTTTATATATTTCAATTATATTTCGATAAAGTTGGAAAAAAAAAACAAAACAAAACCAAACACAATGCTCAGATTCCTGCTTTAGGCGATAGGGGCCAACCCAGTATTATTTTCCTGGGAGAGGGAATTCAGCCGATATGCTAACAAGGATTCTGGAAAAGGGGGTCACTCTGCTGGAAAAGGCAGAGCATCTTATTTGCTAAAGAGGGCCCCTTCTAAATTATCTTCAGAAGGGGGTCTCCCCAGATCCTAGGAGGTACTGCAGAATTTCTTGGCTGCCTCTGGCCTGTGGGGCTGTGCCTGTCACTGCAAGAAATTGTTTGAATAATGTACTTATTTCAGGTTCTAGTTTGTATGTTTAAGGGAGACATATTTCAGTGGAGTCAGTAACTTACTTCTTACGGCCTTCTGGGCTTAAATAAAATGATGATTAGAGTAATTCAGGGTCCATGAACTAGTGTTAAATAGATGCCATCTGCCTTCACTCTCGTTGGTAACTCATTTACTTCTTATGACGGGTTTCCACACATATGAATTAAGTTAGAAAGTGCTGCCCATATTCAGAGGAACCAATAAATGACTCGCTTTTGGGTTACAAGTCTCAGAAGTAAATTATTCAGTATTCATTGCTTGTAGGGTTTAAAGAGAAACTAAATTTATTTGGATTCCCCCACCCTTCACTCTAGGACATGCTTTCACGTTCCCATCACAGAGACTTTGTGGAACTGACTAATTACGTGTTTTGCATATTTGTAAACACTCTGTTATTTATTAATGGGCCATTTCAGAGATAAAATTAGCACTTTATTCATGCCACCGCCATTTCTCAAAGGCACTCTGCCTGGTGCCCGAGGAGTTGGGATCTGAGTGCACACAATGAAAGCTCGGGCGATTGTCTTCCCAGCAAATCCCAACAAGGGGCAACCGCGGTCTGCGCACTATTTATCGGGCTGCTTCTCTAGCACCGCGCTGTCCCATACGGTTTTCGTAAAATTTAAATTAATTAAAGTTAAATAAAAAAAATTCCAGTCCTTCGATCACACTAGCCACATCTCGCGTGCCCTAGAGCCACATGGGGCCAGTGGCCGCCATATTGGAGAATGCAGAGCATTTCCATCATCACAGAAGATTCTTTTTTTTTTTTTTAAAGATTTTATTTATTTATTTGAGAGAGAGAGAGAATGAGAGAGAACACATGAGAGGGGGGAGGGTCAGAGGGAGAAGCAGACCCCCTGCTGAGCAGGGAGCCCGATGTGGGACTCGATCCAGGGACTCCAGGATCATGACCTGAGCTGAAGGCAGTCGCTTAACCAACTGAGCCACCCAGGCGCCCATCACAGAAGATTCTACTGGGCCACACTGCTCTGGACTGTGTTGGTGCTGGGGTCTTCTTGTGGCTCCCTGGACTGATAGACTTTGGTCCTTCTCAACTGACGGCCCAGAGAGACCGAGGGGTTAAGGCATGCCTGGTCATATTTCAAATCCTCAATATATCCCAAATTCAATGACTTCTTACTACCTACAACCTGGTCCCATTACTGCCAACTCTCACCTTTATTTCTAACTCCTGGCCCAACTTCCATCCAGGGCCCCACAGTCTCTTCTCCACATTCAACAGCCAGAGCAATCCTGCCCAGAAACTTCCGGTGGCTTTGTGTCTGTCTCAGAGTAAAAGCCCGCATCCTTAACAATGACCTCCTATGGGGCTGACTCCCTGCTCTCCCTCAGATACCCCTGGTTTCTGCTTCTGCAGCCACACGAGCCCCCCAGCTATGCTTTCCCCTGTGCTGGCTGTTTCTCTGTGTGAAATACTCTCCTCCCCAATACCTGTATGCCTTGTTCCTTCAGGTCTTTGCTCAAAAGCCTTCCATGGCCACCTGTCTAAAATTTTAATTCTGCCCCCCCACACCCCCCCAGAGCATTTCCTTTTCCCTTTCCCTGCTCTCCTGACATTTGTCACTATCCATGGACCACATAGATCACTAATTAGTGTTGTTTATTTTCTGATTCTTCTACTGGCATACATTCTGCTGGGCAGGTGTTTGTTTTGTTCACTGCACTAGCCCAATGCCTAGACCAGTGCCTGGCACATAGTAGGTGTCCAACCAATAGTTATTGAATGAATGAATGTACTTTGTAATCTAAGCGCCCACTGAAAGAGGTGAATGGAGAGGCATGGGTTTTAGAACGCGTGAAGCTCTCGCTTATTCTAGATGTGAGGCTTTAGGCAAGTCTCTTAACTTCCTCATCTGCAAAATAAAAATGACAATACCTGCCAGGAAGGATTGTCATTAGGATTAACAAGGGCATTCCTAGCACATAGAGCGCAATAATGTTATTCCGGGGCTGTGAAATATGGCCCGGGCTCTTCTTCATCTACTAGTACCTATGTGAAAACCACGCTAATTTTTCTTTCCCTGTATATTTTAAGATGTTGTGCTTTTGATCTGATCATAAAAACATGATATGTGTGGGGCGCCTGGGTGGCTCAGTCATTGGGCGTCTGCCTTCGGCTCAGGTCCTGATCCCAGAGTCCTGGGATCGAGCCCCGCATCGGGTTCCCTGCTCAGCGGGAAGCCTGCTTCTCCCTCTCCCACTCCCCCTGCTTGTGTTCCTGCTTTCGCTGTCTCTGTGTCTGTCAAATAAATAAATAAAATCTTTAAAAGAAAACAAAAAAAAACATGATATGTGTGTGTACATATATATATATATATACACATTTGGAAAATCTGGACGATCTTAAAACTGAGTTTGGCTGTGAGATTTCAGAGCTTATCATCATATTTGTTTTTAGATGTGAAAGCCAGCAATCAATGTTCATATTCTATGAATGAAAATTTCACAGAAATTCAAATAGAGAAAATCAGTGGAAGAATAGGGTCATGTGTAATGTGTGGTGGCATAAGGTTGCTGAACTCGGCAAGAACACGCACCGTAGCGGATAGGTTTCTATTCACATTTTAAGAGGGAATTTAGTTCAACAAAATAATGTAGTCCCAATGGCCTATCATGTTGAGTTAATGTTATTTTGAATTTTATTGTTTTTATTATTATATAAGAGCCCAATACTTATAGAGTTTATACTCGGTTTTATGTTTGTACGTATTTAGGAATGTAGCAGGGTTCTACTAGGAAAATAGAAACCACTCTAAATATTTGAAACAAAGGTAACTTCTCGTGGGGAAGCCGTACATGGGGGTGGAAGTGCGGAGACCCCGATGGGATGCACGTGTGCTCTGGACGCTGGCAACAGCAGGAAGCTCCCTCCCCTCGAAGCTGGAGGGGCAAAACACGGTGGTTTTAGAGCCCAGCCTGGGGCCACCAGATGAAAGCGGAGACAATGAAGGGCCTGGCTGGGGCAGCTGGAGTTTTGCAGGAGATCAGCTCTTTCCAGAGAAGCTGCCCGAGGCGGATAGAGATGGGGAGAAATACTACGGTTTCTCCCTTTCCCTGGCTTCTGTTTCTTCATCTTTCCCATTGGCCGAATCCAGCAGATGCCAGTTGACATGGGAGATTGGGAAATGGATCTTGTAGGGATTGGCCTCTCTACACACACACACACACACACACACACACACAGCCAGAGACTGACTACACAATTCTGGAAGTCATTATACCCCAGGGGTCCTCATTTGTTTGAACCAGACTAGTTCCCTTTCTTGTTCAAGCCAGTTTGAATCAGGTTTTCTGTTGCAATTAACACAATAATAAAAATAATTTAGGTCGGCATTGGGAGTTAAAAAGAAAAAAAAATATGCTAAGGGGGGTACATACGTTGTTCAAGTTTGAGAAACACTATCAATTCGCCAGAGCTCACACTTGCCATTTCTCCACTGAAGGTGAGCACAAGTCCTGCACAAAGCATGGTGTATGCCAGGACACAAGGCCTTTGGGGGCCAAGCTGAGAGTGTGCAATGCTTCTGCAGCCGCTCTAAGACACACCCTTGGTTTCGAAACAGGAGAAGAAGCAGATGTACATGCGATAAAGTGAGGACCTTCCAAATGCTGTGGGTGGAATAAGCATTAAGTGTGGAGAGCCAGGCTCTCCTTTTAGCCACGCGGGCAAAACGGGCGAAAGCAGGTGGAAAAGAGGTCCCCGCCACCATGTCGTTATTCTCTCTTTATGTGGACTTTAGTAGGTTAGAACTTTAGTAGGTTAAGAAATTGTCTCACTTAGTAAGGGCCAATGCTTAGATGCTAAATCTACTGACAAGACTGTCTGGCCTGTATTTCCTAAAAAGGCTCGTTGAGATGATTCGCTCCTACCAAGAGAGGCAATGGGTCCTCTAATTCCTGGTGAAAACCCCTGGGTTCAGCTCACGGTGAGGGAGGGAGAGTGGGTTGAAGCATTTCGGAAGCTTCTTCCTCTTTTGGTAGCAAAGGATTCTGAACTCCCAGGAAGATTCTGAGTGGGGTCCTTTGCATTTCTGCAGACTAATCTTGAAATAGGAGAACTGATCGGCCTGAGTGCCTTGTCTCCTCCTCAGTTAATCTGTGGCCAGATGTCAAGGTCAGGCAGGGGAATCTGGGAGGTGCACCTTCCCCATCTCTCTGCTCCCCTCGGGACTGTCCACCAGCAACCAGAGAGGAGGATGTGCATTAGCATTCATCGCCTCACACTGGCTGGACCACTGCAGAGAGCTGTTATTTCTTTTACCCGTCCTTGTAGTGCACTGCAGGCCATTTGGATTTAACTTTGGTCCCCTCCAAAGAGCAGGCACAAGTGTGTCCCTCTTTTCTCTGGTCTGGTTGCTGTGGGTTTCTCTGGAGCAGACTGAAGCCTGGGGCGTGCAGGGGAGCAGAGGTGCCGTGCTGACCTTTCCTTGGGGAGCAGCATGCATTACCGGGAGGCTTTTCATGGAATCCCAGCTCAGTTTAACCTTTCGTCTGCGCGTTGGAGATCTGGGGTCTCCTGGACTTTAGGCTAGCAGTTTTGCCTTTGATTTGCCCAAAGGGCAATTGTACATTGGGAGCTGTCTCTGAAAACTCCCTCGCTCCCAACACTTGACTTTCATTGTCAGGAGCAATTTGAGGGAGCTAGGAACTGACTGTTAACACATCCGTGGAGGACAGTATCGGCTCACGTCCATTTTTTCTTTCTTTCTGGCGATGGGGGGGACCGTAGCTGCTGGGCAGGAGGTATGACTGGGGCAAAGTTGATGGGACATTCAAGCAGCACGTTGTTCAGTCTCTTCTTTGGCTCTGTGTCTGAGTCCCCAATACATTGCCCTGGCATTTTTGCTTGGATTCTCAAAGCCTTCCCCAGTCCCTCTCTGGCCATGGAGTCTTGCTCATCTTTGAGCTCAGGAAAAATTTGTTGACTCTGCAAAAGAGGTCCAGAGGCTGTCTTGCTGCTGAGTTCACACAGCCTGACCAAGAAGCCCAGCATCATTCTGAATGAGTTTTTGGACTGACCATGAGGTCCAGCAGCATCATGAGGTTGGCATGGCCAGGACTTGGGTGTCACTGTTGGCACCGGAAACCAGAGTCTGTGAGCTGTTCTGCCACATACCACCTTGGGAGATGCAGCCTTTCCTTTCTCGGTGTGGTTAGTTTAGGAAAACCATGAGATGTAACAGTATTCCACAATTTCCAATTTAGGGGATTTTTTCTTCCTTCTTTGTAACTTCTCTTTACTCCCTCCCCCCCCCCCCCCCGGCGTCTCTAGGACTTTCAGGGAAGACACGGACACAGTTTAAAGCCAAACAAAAAGGCATTTCCTGGATTTTATCCTCCAAAAGCGTGAGCCCCTAGGGAAATACTGGACAAGATGCTTGGTAGGGACAGAAGAAAGAGAGCAGGGCTTCTCCTGTTTAGTCCAGAACATGTGTATGTGGTCTGGGAGGAAGAGGAGAGATGAAGGGGACATAGACTATTTGGGGTGGCCTTATCCCTGTGCCTTCTCTCCCCTTGGGGAGGCAACAAGACCTGGAGGGGGGATGGCTGCCCACGATCCATGCCGACAGTTTCCATGCTGCACTGGGACAGGGAGGGTCAGAGTGTTACCCAGGACATGGCCTGGGAGGAGCAAAGTAAGCTTCAGGACCTGACGGCGTTAGGCACCAGCAAGAGAGTGTTTCCATGAGGGATGAGGATGGGTGGAGACAGATGCCCCAGAGAGACAGAATGAGGTATGGTTGGTGGTTGTCTGCAGGGACAAATGACTCAGGGCCATAGAGTCAACCTTTCTTCCCTTCCCCCAGCCCATCACCTACCTACCAGGTGCCTTGCACTGGAAGCCCCAGAGAATGCTGACTCCATGCTGACCCAAGCTGGGGATACCCTCAAATTGCATTAAATTTATACTTCTCAGCTGCCAGCACGTTCGGTGTGGTTGTGTGAACTACACAAAAATGCCTCTTTTGGGTGAGTCAAATGCCAGAATGGAGCCCTGCCCTAGGCTGAGTCAGCCTTATGCCAGAGTGCGTGGCTTAGCATGTAGGACGTGGGCCCAATGTCAGCACCCCTGGAAGTCCTCAGCTGTGTGGTGCTTTAACCATGCAGCCGAATGTGGAGGCCCAGTGTGGACTGAGAGCCACGCCCTCTGTGCATGACTTTAGATCCCCTTTAGCTAGGCAGAAATGAGCATTTCTTACCCCCTATGAAGGGGCCGAGTGATTCAGTGATGTTGCAGTTATATCCTGGGCTGGAAACAAGAAGATTTAATCCTGGAAATGCCGTTTGTTCTTGGTGTGGTTAGAGGTAAGCTGTTAACCTTGGAAGCTCAGTTTCCCCGTCTGGTAAATGGGGCCAAGGGCTCCTGTTCTTCCTCACACTGCTGCAGTTTGGGTCAAGTGCAGAGATAGCCATGAGCCTGCTTGGGGAACAATGAAGTAGGGTTCGACCCCTAAAGTTCACGGAGCCACCGAAGGAACTGAGATGATGGTGCGATCCTTTGTGAACAAGATGTGAAGGGCGGGAGCCATGGAATCTGTTTTGGTGGCAGACTTGTGAGACTAGAGCTGGGAAGAATGAGCAGGAGCACCAAGGTGGACCAGGGTGTGTATGTGTGTTAAGGGGATCAGCTTTTGCTGGGGCAGAAGAAATCTGGAGCCACTGCTCTTTGGCTGTAGTGTAAGTGGGTCCAATTTGTGCCAGATGGCTGGTCATAAGTGCCCGCAGCTTTGGGGAGGTGAGGGATGGAGACTGACCACAGCAGCCTTGGTCCAGCTGGGAGATAGCAGCCATACAGCATGATAAACAGGGGAAGCTGAATTTGGAGACTGATTAACTAGGATGACAGAAGAGCTACAAGGTCTAAGGAAGGGGTTTGGACTCCTTTGACGGGGGGATTGGCCACCGAGTAGCAGAGGTTTACTGGTTCGGCCAGGCTGGAGTGGGTCTGGAGTAGCTGGGCAAACAACAGGCCACCCTCGGAGTGCAGCCATCGTCAACCAATGGCTGGGTGTGCAGGGGGAGACTGAGCGCCGTGGGGTGGGAGGCCTTCAGAACATGTCACCCGCCAGCACGTGGCTCTGGTTTCCATGTCTAGGGGTTGCAGAAAGGTTATCACCAGGCCAAGGCTGCCAGGTTGCAGAGGGACTGCTTTCTGAGCAGTGGTAAGTGGATGGGTTGAGGGGGCAAGTTCTTAGATGGCCTCATGCCACCTCCAACTGGCCAGGGAAACCTCAGGCCATCTCCTCCTGCAGTGTCCCTCCGGTGCCCTCTGCTGAGAGAGTTCACGTCGCTATTGTGAAGCTCCCGGTGCACTGGGCCACCCTCCTGCCTTTCGTCCCCACTAGCTACCTGCTTGGCCTGATCTCCCTGAAGCAACAGCTAGGGTGCTCCTAAGATTGTGTGCTCCATGCCCTGCACAGGGAATCAAATCAAATCCCAGAAAGGGAACAAGGTCCATACAAGATTGCTCGGACTCAACTATATATGAAACCTTCATAATTTTTCTTGCCATATTTACCGTCCACCTGTACTGTTATTTGTTTTTTTCTCTTTTAAGTTCAGTCACTTTTTAACCCTTAATAAAGTGTCTTGAAAATGAAAGTCTGTGTCACTTTCATTAATGGGAGATCAGTATAACTTGCTTCAGAGAAAGGAAGTGCAAATACATTGAAATCAGTCTTTGTAAATCAGGCTAGATACCATGGATAGCCAAAGACATGAGCATGAAGCCTGTTGCTTCTTTGTTAAAAAGGGACATTGGCAAGAAGTACCGAATGAGAATCTCTCATTAATTGGATCAGAAGGACTGAAAGAGAATTGGAAAAGGATACCTTTTCCTTTCTTTCTTTCTTTCTTTTTTTTTTTTTAAAGATTTTATTTATTTATTTGAGAGAGAATGAGATAGAGAGAGAGCATGAGAGGGGGGAAGGGTCAGGGGGAGAAGCAGACTCCCCGCTGAGCAGGGACCCCGATGAGGGACTCGATCCCGGGACTCCAGGATCATGACCTGAGCCGAAGGCAGTCGCTTAACCAACTGAGCCACCCAGGTGCCCAAGGATACCTTTTTCTACCCAGTATTCAGTGGTTTAACGCCAGGTGCTGTCACCAAGCCCCTGGATCATTTCAGATACCGTGGGAAAGCCTGGACCCACAGAGACCTGGACTTGGAGCTACAAGCATCCCCCTTGGAGTCCTCTCTTGGGACATGGGGCAAAATACCTAACATATTAGTGGACACATCATTTAGCGAACTTAAAAAAATTTGGTAATACATCTCCGGCCTTGAGAATACTCCTTAATTCAGAAATTGATGTGTAGATATGTAATATAGAAAGAAAACCAGGAACATGGAAAGATATACATGCAAAGATGTTGATCCCAACATAAAATCACAAACAACCTCAATGACCCAAAAGAGAGAGTTGATAAATAAATTACGGTACTATCGTAAAGTGAAGTGCAGTGTAGCTATTATAAATGATGTGTATATATATATTTATCTTATTGGCACATGAGAAGATTAGATGTGTTGAGGATGTGTAAGGAAATGGAAATTTTAATATGTGTTGGTCTGGAGTAAAGTGGTAGCATCTTTGGGAGGGTTATCTGGCAGAATCAGTCACGACCTAGCATTTCTATCCTCCTACAGGGATATGTTTGTGAGTAGCTACAAGCATGACTTCAGACAGGAAACCACAAGAAGTCCTACATCCCTTTCAGTAGGGAAGAGTTGAACACATTACTATACATCCTTAACCGAGTGCAGTGCATCCACTAAACAGAATGCGCTCGATTTCTCGTATGTGCTGACATGGAAGTACCCATGCTACATTGTTCAGTGAAAAAGACAAGTTGCAAAGACAAAGATGGCATGTTCCCATTAAAAAACGTAGACACGCATATATTGTTAGTTCTGTATGAATGCAGGACCAAAGTTCATTAGTCCATTCAACTGGTAACAGTGGTTACTTGTGGAAATCAGGATTGGAGAGGTAGGATGTTGGGGAGGGGAGGCAGACCTACATGATGGTATGAGGGGGTGATTCTGAGTACTGTTTTTGCACCCCAAATAAAATAATCTAAATAAACTGGCAAGCTATCTCTTTTGGGTTAGATTTCATTTTATAAAATTCCGTGAGTAATTTTACAAAAAAAACACCCAAGGTCCTGTGTGTGTAAACACACACACACACACACGTGAATTCACCAGGAAAAGGGTTTACATTTACAACATAAGAGAGAGAACCAGGTCACAGAATATTATGATCCCAATTTTGTCTAAAATAAGTCCATATCAGTATATATGTATAGAAAAATACCTGGAAAGAAATGTTAGCAGAGTTTTTCTCTAATAGTATTATGGATAATTTTTTTCTTTTTGTTCATCGGTGCTTTCTAATTACCTGTAATGAACTTGGATTAAAAATAAAGGAAAGAAGGAGGAAGGGAGGAAGGAAGGAAGGAAGGAAATGAAAGCAAGCAAGACAAGAACCCAGGCCGACCCCGACAGGGACAAAATGTGCAGGATGCAGGTATCCAGCACAGGTGGGCCTCTGAGAAATCCTGGTTGCTCTGTCCTCGATCGACCTGCTCGAGCAGAAATGGCCACGCTCTCCTGGTGAGGCCCTACCACCCGTGTTCTCAGAGGCATGTTCTGGACCTCGTGCCTCTTGCAGGGAAAGCAGTGACCTCAGGGCTGTCCTTCCAAACTCCTTGGTGCGGAGCTGTGTGAGGACGAGGCCAGAGCTCAGTGTGTTTGGCCTGTCTAAGCAGGTTGCACTTTTATTAGCCACAAACCTAGAAAAAAACTTCAACCCGGGGAAAGATTTCTATTTAGGGCTGGGAAACTAGGCCACTTCTAAGATCAGTGACCTACATTTGCTGCCACAGAAATTTAAGATGAAAAGGCAGTTGTGACTGAGGCACGTGGGTGCTGAATCTCCATCAAGGGGCAGGGCGGCGGGAGGAAGGGAGGGAGAAAGATAGAGAGGGAGGGAGGGAGGGAATTCTAAAGAGCTTCTGTCTTTGAAATCTTTTCCAGCCGAGCTCCCAATATTTAGTCACAGAAGAAAAATGAGTATCCCAGCTGTGTATTTGTTTTCCTAGAAGAACAGTGTTTGCTAACTGGTGGTTCTCGCGGCAGGTAAAAAAAAAAAAAATCCGTTCTCACTCTGAGGCCCGTTAGAAAAATGACAGCTTCCCAGGCCCCCACCAGCCGTCCACAAAGACAAGACTTGGTGCCTCGTGCTGGCTGCCAGCCGGCTGCTTTGTGTGATAGACTTCTGAGAAACTGTTTGCTTGACCGCATCGATCCAGAGCTCTTTACATTGGACCCCGTGGAGCATCGAAGGTTAATGGGCTCTCGGGGCCTGAGTGCCTATGAATCTCGAGGTGGTGGTGGTGGTGGGCAGCGGTCACCTAGAGGAAGAAAAATACAATGACAGCTGTACATAGTGCTTCTGATTATCCATAGCCGCCTCCTGGAGGAGTCTGCGGGGTCAGGGCCGACATTTGGATGGCTAGATGGCAAACACCCAGGCCTGGTGATCAGCTCATACCAGGGTTCTCTGCCTTTGTTAAGATGCGGAGGCCAGGGCGCCTGGGTGGCTCAGTTGGTTAAGCGACTGCCTTCAGCTCAGGTCATGATCCTGGAGTCCCGGGATCGAGTCCCACATCGGGCTCCCTGCTCAGCGGGGGGTCTGCTTCCTGCTCTGCCCTCTTCCCTCTCGTGCTCTCTGTCTCTCATTCTCTCTCTCGCAAATAAATAAATAAAATCTTAAAAAAAAAAAAAAAAGATGCGGAGGCCAAGAGATGGTTTGATTCACAGCCCCAGAAGGGAGTTCTAACATCCTCGGGTCTCTGCTTCATTCCTAGTCCTGGTGCACCAAGCAGGGCCACGTCGCGGGCCAGGGGTTAGAGCCATTGGCCTGTGGCAGAAGTCACCCACCCAGAGCGAGACCCTCCCAGAGCAGAACCTCTCCAGCCCCGCCCCAGGCTGGAGGCTTGGTGTGAGCAACAAATAATCGGTTGTCCTTTTCAGTCTGTAAGTCTGGCCTGCCTGAGGTGGCGTTGTATCAACTCATTCAGCAAACCCTTTATAGTTTCGGTCATACAACTGAAAGAGCAGAACAAAGGAAAATCAAAACAAAGCCCAGAACACGGTGAATGTGTGTGTTGCTGGAGATGCAGCAGGAAAACCTGAGACACAGCCTCTCTTCTCCTGGAGCTCACATGGGGACGCGGGGAATTCACATGTACTGGGCAGGGTTCATTCCCTGAGGCTCTGTAACAGATTCCCACAAACTTAGTGGCTTCCAAAAACAGGGACTTTTTTTTTTTTTTCCTCTCTCAGTTTGGGAAACCAGAAACCAAGGTGTCAGCAGGGCCACCCTCCCTCCCTAGGCTCTAGGGGAGAACCGTCTCTTGCCTCTTCCAGCATGGGGAAGTTGATGGCATTCGTGTGTCTGCATCACCCCAATGGTGCATCACCCCGTGGTCACGTGGCCTTCTCCAAATTTCCCTCTGCCCTTCTCTTATGACACTTGTCATGGGGTTTAGGGTCCAGCTGGATAATCTGGAATGATCTCATCTTGAGAGTCTTAGTTACATCTGCAGAGACCCTTTTCCCAAATAAGGTCACATATCCAGGTTCTGGGTGGACATACCTTTTGGGAGTCACCATTCAACCCACCACATAAATATTTTCTCAGTGCCAGTCGTGAGGCCAGGCAGTTTATATCCATGATTTACCTGACTTATCTCCACAGTCAGTCTCTGAGGTAGGTAATATATGCCCATTTTAAAGACCGTGGAACTGAACTGGCTTTCAGGGAGTTTAAGTAACTTGTCTAAGGTCACACAAGAATGGGAGCCAGAAGATAGACTTAGGTCTTATTCCCAAACCTGATGTATCCAAATAAGTGTCATTTTTTCCAAACCACTGCTTCTTAAAAGATTTCTGGACTCCTCTGCTTCTAAACCGTTTTACAATCCACACAAGAAGCGCATCTCCTTGTATTCTTGTCAGAATTTGTATATAGGGGGTGTTAGGCAACTTTATTTTAGTATGATGCAGCACCCAGAGGAAATTCTGCTTCCAGTGAATGGGTCCCTGAGTCTGATGAATCAGTCTATGGATTCCTCAAAGCACTGATTACTCAAAAGCGAAGTAACCTGGCTGAACCCAGCTGAGGGCTCTGATACGCAATGGAGAAGCCTAGGTGGAGACCAGACCATGCTAAATGCCCCCCAGGGCAAGATGGGCGGTCACACTGGCTGGCACAGCTCCTCTGCTATGTCCCATGATGTCTGGAAGGCATGCAGGTGCAGCCCCGTGGACATAGGCATATGGCGTCCATGTGTGAGCATGCACACACACAAATACATCTTTCCTGTTCCCCTGAATTCAGTCTGAGCCACACTCTATTGATTGCATCCCACCAGTTGTCTTCTTCTGTCTCCTTTGCTAGCAATGCCCCCCCCTTTTTTTTGCTAGTGGCCACGTGACATCTGGAAATGCAGGGATGCCTTGTAATAGTGGGGAAACAATTGTTGACCTCCTGGAGACTTGAAACAATGAAAGCAGCTGTGATATGACCGGCTGTGCCTGGAGCTCCCTGCCTCTGGACTCCCCGCGAGATAACTGGGGCCATTATCAGAATCTGGTGTTACTTACACACTGTCTGATACCAGGAATTATAACAGCAAAAAAGTAACATGTGTCATACACCGTAGTATGCACTGGGGACTTTTCCCCGGTTATCTCATTTAATTCTCACAACAATGCTATGAGGCAGGTATTGTTGGTTCCATTTTATAGATGAGGACACCAAGGCACAGAGATGTTGAATTACATACCCGAGGACACACAGTAAGCATGAGAGGTAGGATTTGAACTCAGAGCCATGTGCCTAACTCTTATACTAGGCTGACTCTCAGCTTAATGGGCATCAGGGAATCCTTCCTCTCTTTCCCCCTAGAAAGCCCCGTTCTACCACCTGCTTTGCTGGTTCTTTCTGGAATGGAAAGGGTATTTCTGCTGAATAAGTATCCTCAGCTCCTAGGGCTTTGGGCACAGAACAGACGTTTTATCATTGGAAGGAGGATGGCACATTTATTATTTGGGAAGAAGGAACATTTAGAATGCCTTGCTTCGTTTGCAGCACTGAATTGAGAAGGATCCTTCAGCTCTGATCAGCTAGTCATGTCTGCAGGGGACGTGGGCAGGATGAGAGGTAGTATGTGTGCTGTGTTTGCCATTCCTGCCATGGTGAATAACAAGACATTCAGTCCAATAGAGAGAAGGACTTTACTGATAAATTGGGTGGCGGTGGAAGGATCATACTACTTTTAAGTTAATTTTGCTTTAGGTGTTACTCCGTGGGGTAAAAAAATAAAAACGAGAGAATGTATGTTTGGTACAATATGATATAAATGGCAAGGAGGTTGCACCTGTGTGAGATGATTTTTCCTGTCTCTTGCTATCCTAATTACCATATGGCGGGGAAGCCCTGTTGCCATAGGTTAAGGGTAAGCTTTAACTTGGCCCAAAATAAATGCCTGCAGATTGATGATTAATTGATTTTGATCTAATGGGATTTTACTCTCTGTTGCCTATCTAACCAATGCCATTTCTTGATTGAAGGCATTCTGTGTGTAGAGGCTTAAAAGGACAATTGATAAATTGCTGAGCCAGCTGGTGGATTTCTATTTCCTCTCCAACTCCTGCCTGTATCATTGCTCACCACACCTTCCTTGAAACTGTCCTGTTTTATGTGTCCTGGTCATTGAGAGTTATTGGCTCCTTGGTTCACCAGGAAACTGCGGTTCTAGCTCTGCTCATTTCTGTGGGAACAGCTCCTTGAAAAGCGTGTTTGGGAGAAACTTCAAGAATGTGACCCATTTCAATGCCCTGAAAGTATGTTTCTTGATGGGGGTGGATGAGCTGGAGGTCACTGTCAGCCCCCAAGGTGGTTCTCCAAGGCTCACAAAATTATACTCTTAGAAAGGATAAAAACCATATGATCATTTCAATACATGCAGAAAAAGCATTTGACAGAGTACAGCATCCATTCATGATAAAAACCCTCAATAAAGTAGGGTTAGAGGGAACATACCTCAACATAAAGGCCATATATGACAAACCCACAGCTCACATCATACTCAATGGGGAAAAACAGAGCTTTCCCCCTAAGGTCAGGAATAAGACAGGGATGTCCATTCTCACTACTTTTATTCAACATAGTACTGGAAGTCATAGCCACAGCAAGCAAGCAACAAAAAGAAATAAAAGCATCCAGATTGGAAAGGAAGAAGTTAAACTTTCACTCTTCACAGATGGCATGATCCTATATAAAGACTATAGGCTCCACCAAAAAGCTACTAGAACAGATAAATGGATTCAGTAAAGTCACAGGATACAAAATCAATGCACAGAAATCTGTTGTTTCCAAACACCAATAATGAAGCAGCAGAAAGAGAAATTAAAGCAATCCCATTTACAATTGTACCAAAAATAGTAAGATACCTAGGAATACACTTAACCAAAGAGATGAAAGGCCTGTACTTTGAAAACTATAAAACACTGATGAAAGAAACTGAAGAAGACACAAAGAAATGGAAAGACAGTGCAAGCTCATGGGTTGGAAGAACAAATATTGTTAAAATGTCCATACCACCCAAAGCGGTCTACAGATTTAATGCAATCCCTATCAAAATACAACAGCATTTTTCACAGAAGTAGTAGTCCTAAAATAGCCAAACCAATCTTGAAACAAAACAAAACAAAACAGAACTAGACTTCAAGTTATATTACAAAGCTATAGTGATCAAACAGTATGGTACTGGCATAAAGATAGACACACAGATCAATGGAAGAGAATAGAAAGCCCAGAAATAAACCCATAATTGTATGGTCAATTAATATTTGACATAGCAGGAAAGAATATGCAATGGGAAAAAGGCAGTCTCTTCAACAAATGGTATTGGGAAAACTGGACAGCAACATATGAAAGAATGAAACTAGACCACTTACACCATACACAAAAATAAATTAAAAATGGATGAAAGACCTAAATGTGAGACAGGAAGCCATAAAAATCCTAGAAGAGAGCACAGGCAGTAATCTCTCAGACATTGGACATAGCAACATTTTTCTAGATATGTCTCCTGAGGCAAGGGAAATAAGAGCAAAAATAAACTATTAGGACTATATCAAAATAAAAAGCTTCTGCACAGAGAAGGAAACCATCAACAAAACTAAAAGGCACTCTATTGAATGGGAGAAGATATTTGTAAATAACATATCTGATAAAGGGCTAGTATCCAAAATAAAGAACTGATATAACTCAACACCGAAGATAACTCAATTAAAAAATGGGCAGAAGACTTGAACAGACATTTCGCTAAAGAAGACATCCAGATGACCATCAGAAACATGAAAAGATGCTCAACATCACTCATCATCAGAGAAATGCAAATCAAAACTACGAGATATCACCTCACACCTGTCAGAATGGCTAAAATCAACAACACAAGAAACAACAGGTGTTGGTGAGGATGTGGAGACAAACAGACCCTCATGCACTGTTGGTGGGAATGCAAACTGGTGCAGCCACTCTGGAAAACAGTATGGAGTTTCCTCAAAAAGTTAAAAATAGATCTTCCTTACAATCCAGTAATTGCATTACTGGATATTTACCCCCAAAATACAAGGACACTAATTCAAAGGGATACCTGCACCCCTACATTTATTGCAGCCTTATTTATAATAGCCAAATTATGGAATCAGCCCAAGTATTCATCAATAGATGAATGGATAAAGAAGATGTGGTGTACAGATATATAATGGGATATTATTCAGTCATAAAAAATGAAACAGCATGGATGGAGCCAGAATAATGTTAAGTGAAATAAATCAGAGAAAGACAAATACCATGTGATTTCACTCATATGTTGAATTTAAGAAAGAAAACAAATGAGGAAAGGAAAAAAAGAGAGAGACAAACTAAGAAACAGACTCTTCACTATAGAGGACAAACTGATGGTGACCAGAGTGGAGGTGGGTGGGGGGATGGGGGAAATAGGTGATAGGATGAAGGAGTACACTCACCGTGATGAGCACCAGGTGTTGTATGGAAGTGTTGAATCACTATATTGTACACCTGAAACTAATATTAAACTGTATGTTAACTGGAATTAAAATCTTTTATTTTATTTTATTTATTTATTTATTTTTTATTATTTTTTATTTATTTATTTGAGACAGAGAGAATGAGAGAGAGAGAGCACATGAGAGGGAAGAGGGTCAGAGGGAGAAGCAGACCCCCTGCTGAGCAGGGAGCCCGATGCGGGACTCGATCCAGGGACTCCAGGATCATGACCTGAGCCGAAGGCAGTTGCTTAACCAACTGAGCCACCCAGGCACCCTGGAATTAAAATCTTTTAAAAAATATTTTATTTCTTTATTTGAGAGAGAGAGTGAGAGAGAGTGAGAGAGAACGAGCAGGGGGGAGGGGTAGAGTGAGAGGGAGAAGTAGACTGCTTGCTGAGCAAGGAGCCCGATGCAGGGCTTAATCCCAGGACCCTGGGATCATGACCTGAACTGAAGGTAGATGCTTAACTGACTCAGCCACCCAGGCTCCCTAAAATAAAATCTTAATAAAAAATTACGCTCTTTTTTTTAAAAAAGATTTTATTTATTTGACAGAGAGAGAGTGCACAAGCAAGGGGAGCGGCAGGCAGAGGGAGAGGGTGAAGCAGGCTTCTTGCTGAGCAGGGAGCCTGATTCGGGGCTCAATCCCAGGACCCTGGGACCATGACTTGAGCCGAAGGCAGACGCTTAACCAACTGAGCCACCCAGGCGCCCCCAAAATTATGCTCTTAATAAATGAAAGCTATTTCTGTTTCCTTACTAGCAGGTTCCAGGGTGCGGGTCAGAGAAGCCCACAACACCTCCCCAAGGCCTGTCTGGGTCTCTGCAATTTCATAAAGCTCCAACTTGTCTGTCTGTCTTTCCATTTCCTTTTTTGGCTCTCTTTACCAAGGATCTGGGCAAAATTGGTGGTAATTGATGCTTTTCTCCCCAGCCTTTCTTCCTGTACCTGTTGCTGTCTATGGAAGCTCTCCACAAGTCTTCTGGGGAGAGGGTCCCGAGTCCGACCACCTCCAAGGAGTAAGGCCTGCCTTTGCAATTTATATTCTGTGAACTCACTTGTTCTTAGTAAATTGCTGTGCTTTTTTAGAGAGGAGGGAAACTGAGGCCCAGGGAGGTCAAATAACATTGCTGGCTTCCTCCGGAATGAGAACCTCCCACCTGCCCGCTGACCCGTTTTCTCTGGCAGCCCCCTGCAACATCTGCTTTCAGCAGGCTCCATTTTCCAAGCCATTCTCTTTTGTTCTTGTTCATTTTCTATTCCATTATTTCCCTCCATGGCAGGGTGCGGCCTCTTTAAAATACAAATTCCATCACATGCCCCTTAGCCTAAAATTCATCATGTTTCTGCACTGCTTCCCGGACACAATCCAAGCATGGCCTCCCAGGCCTGATCTGGCCTTCGCTCTCCTGGCCAATTATTCCCTTCTCTGCCCCTCGCCTCCAGCCCCACCCAGCACACTCACCCCCTGGGCTCTGTATCGGGTTGTTGGCAGCACCTCGGGTTCCTTGACTCTCTCTTACCATTATTGCTTTGCCCTGGATATTCTGTCCTCCCTAGAATGAGCAAGGTTCTGCCCAACCCTGAATATTCTCTCATGGTGGTTGCCCCCCTGCACTGGGCTATTCTGGGCAGGACCCCTTACAGCCAGACAGCTGGGCCCCTGCTCATCGGATCATGCGCTGAGCCTCAGGGCCCAGGAATATTCTATTCACAGGGCTCCTGCCTGCTTCCTGGGCCTGAGAGGTTGGGCAGCATACCTTGAGGTCAGAGGAACAACCACGTTTAGGCGGTCATGTGGACTTACCCTTATGGGCTGGGCAGGACACAAGTGTGCATGGGAGGCCTTTTGTGATGTCCCATGAAGTCGGGATGGGAACAGAAAGAGGATAAGCTGGGCGTGGGGAGCACCCCTCTCCTGGGTGCTGCAAATTCTACGCTTAGCCTGCACTGACCACTGATCGTTCTTTCCTCCCTCCCTCCCTCCTTCCTTCCTTTATTGTGGTGCAAAATCCATAACACAAAATTTACTATCTTAACCCTTTTCTTTTTATTAAGGAGATGCTAACGCTCATGGCTGAGCTTTTTAATACAAGTGACACCAGAAGAATTCTGGAGGTCAGACCAGACCTGAACAGCTAAGGCCAGGGAGTTCAATTTTGGTATGGAAAGAGTGAAGTCTGGATCAGAAGGCCAGTTCTAGGTAGCTGGATGAGGCGGGCTTGTTCAGAATGCAAGGCCAGAAGACAGTACTTTTGAATGCTTGTCAGCATCTTGAAAAGGGACTTTTTTAAAAAATTTAATTTAATTTTATTATGTTATGTTAGTCACCATACAATACATCATTAGTTTTTGATGTAGTGATCCACGATTCATTGTTGAAAAGGGACTTTCAAGTTGGGGTCCAGGAAATCCTTGCTAGCGCCTCGTTGCTGAGTGCTACGCCAGGAAAATCACCTCTTTACCTGCCTTGGCTCACTTTCCAGGCCCAAAATGGGTCAATCCCTGGTCAATACACTTTTTTTTTTTTAAAGATTTTATTTATTTATTTGACAGAGAGAGAGATAGCGAGAGCAGGAACACAAGCAGGGGGAGTGGGAGAGGGAGAAGCAGGCTTCCCACCGAGCAGGGAGCCCGATGTGGGACTGGATCCCAGGAGCCTGGGATCATGACCTGAGCCAAAGGCAGACGCTTAACGACTGAGCCACCCAGGCGCCCCTTGGTCAATACACTTTAAGAGAAGTAGTGACAAGCCAGGGTTTTCGAGAGTAAGGTAAACAGGGGTCTGGACGTGTGCCATAGAAGAAGCTGGAGGTATTTGCTCTGAGGACAAGATTCAGGGGGCCAAGGTAATTGTCTTTAAATCAATGTTATATATAATTCATATAGAGCAATAATACTATGTAAATAACAAGGGAAAGAGCCCAGTGTCGCACAATTTTAATTAAATTTATTCTTAGATACAGTCTATATGTTGACAAATGTTGTCAATTGTGTGCTGTTCTAAATTGCATCTTTTTAAAAAATATATTTTGAACGTTTTTTTGCTGGTATATAGAAATGAAGTATGTTTTTATTATTTACTTATTTATTTTGAAAAAAGATTTATTTATTTCTTTGAGAGAGATAACGAGAGAGCGCGAGCATCGGGGAGAGGGAAAAGCAGACTCCCCGCTGAGCAGGGAGCCTGCAGCAGGCTCGATCCCAGGACTCCGGGATCATGACCTGAGCCGAAGGCAGCTGCTTAACCAATAAAGCCACCCAGGCGCCCCTATTTTTATATTTTGAATTCAAATCTGGTAACCTCAAACTCTCTTATTAATTCTAACGGTAGATGCTTTGGGTTTTCTACATAGTTTGTAGTATATTCTGCAAACTAGGATGCTTTGTTTCTTCCTTTCCAATCCTTATTTATTTTCTTTCTTTCTTTTTTTTTTTAAGATTTTATTTATTTGAGAGAGAGAGTGAGAGGGAGAGAGCACAAGAGGGGGGAGCGGGAGGGGGAGAAGCAGATTCCCTGCTGAGCAGGTAGCCCGATGCAGGACTCGATCCCGGGACTCCAGGATCATGACCTGAGCTGAAGGCAGTTGCTTAACCAACTGAGCCACCCAGGTGCCCCGAACTGATACATATTTGGTTCAAAACCTGTGGCAAGTGCCATCTTCCTAATGTAAAGGGATATTTCATTGTTATTTTAATTTGCATTTCTTTATCCTAATGAGCTTGAGCATCACTTCATATACTTTTTAGTTTGGGGGTTTCTGTTTTATAAAATGCTTGTTTATATTTTTCCTCATTTTTCCATTGGGTTCCTGTTCTTTCGTTTCCTGTTGATTTACAGAGATTCCTTGTATATTCTAGATATTATTCCCTTGTTGATTTTATTTTATTTTATTTTATTTTTTTCCCTTGTTGATTTTAGTCTTTGCAAATATCTTTTCCTATTCGGTCCACTTCCTGTTAAGTTTGCGCATGATGTCCGACATAAAACAGGAAACTTTCATTTTGATGAAATCAGTTTTATCCATGTGTTTGCCTTATGATTTATACCTTTGAAAATTTGTTTACAAAGTCCTTCCTTGCCCCCAGATCACAAGAATGTTATCGTGCATTTTTTTTTGATTAATTTTATGTTCATACTACATTTCATATTTAGGTCTTTGATCTGTCAGAAGTCCATCTTTGTGTGTAATAGCAGGTTTAAATTCAGATTTAATGGCCCATTCTTTTCCATCTGATTCATGGCAGCACCTTTGTCACATATTCAATTCCTAAGGATACCCATGTGTGTATGTATGCATTTATATGTGTGTGTATCCATGTGTATGTATACATAGGTTTAACCAGAATCTGTAGGTTTGACCTGAGCTCTTCATTCTCTCCCATTGGCCTACTTATCTATTTTTTCTCTACTACCAAAATGTTTTTTGATAATATGTATGTCATTGTAGACGGTCTTACTTAAGGTAAGCCAAGACCCTTTCTTAACTGTACTTTTAAAAGGTGATCTACTGGGGCCACCTGGGTGGCTCAGTCGGTTAAGTGTCTGCCTTTGGCTCAGGTCATGATCCCAGGGTCCTGAGATCATTTCCCACATTGGGCTCCCTGCTCAGTGGTGAGTCTCTTTCTCCCTCTGCCCCTACTTCCCAATGCTCTCTCACTCTCTCAAATAAATAAATAAATAAATAAATAAATAAATAAATAAATAATCTTTAAAAAATCCAAGCAGAATTTTGATTGCATAAGATTTATACATTACTTTGGGCAGAATGTATATTTTGTAATATTAAGTTATACCATTCAAGAAAATGAAATGTCATATCTATGCATTTAACTAGATACCTTTAAATATTCTTTATTGATTTTTAAAAATTTTTTATTCTTATGTTAATCACCATACATTATATCATTTAGATGTAGTGTTCCATGATTCATTGTTTGTGGATAACACCCAGTGCTCCATGCAGAACGTGCCCTCTTTAATACCCATCACCAGGCTAACCCATCCTCCCCCCTTCCCCTCTAGAACCCTCAATTTGTTTCTCAGAGTCCATCGTCTCTCATGGTTCATCTCCCCCTCCGATTTCCCCCCTTCATTCTTCCCCTCCTGCTATCTTCTTCTTTTTTTCTTTCTTAACATATATTGCATTATTTGTTTCAGAGGTACAGATCTGTGATTCAACAGTCTTGCACAATTCACAGTGCTCACCATAGCACATACCCTCTCCAGTATCTATCACCCAGCCACCCCATCCCTCCCCCCCACTCCAGCACCCTCAGTTTGTTTCCTGAGATTAAGAATTCCTCATATGAGTGAGGTCATATGATACATGTCTTTCTCTGATTGACTTATTTTGATCAGCATAACACCCTCCAGTTCCACCCACATCATTGCAAATGGCAAGATCTCATTCCTTTGGATGGCTGCATAATATTCCATTGTATATATATACCACTTCTTCTTTATCCATTCATCTGTTGATGGACATCTTGGCTCTTTCCACAGTTTGGCTATTGTGGACATTGCTGCTATAAACATCGGGGTGCACGTACCCCTTCGGATCCTTACATTTGTATCTTTGAGGTAAATACCCAGTAATGCAATTGCTGGATTGTATGGTAGCTCTATTTTCAACTTTTTGAGGAACCTCCATACTGTCTTCCAGAGTGGCTGCACCAGCTTGCATTCCCACCAGCAGTGTAGGAGGGTTCCCCTTTCTCTGCATCCCCGCCAATATCTGTCGTTTTCTGACTTGTTAATTTTAGCCATTCTGACTGGTGTGAGGTGGTATCTCATTGAGGTTTTGATTTGGATCTTCCTGATGCCGAGCGATGTTGAGCACAAAAGTGCTCTGTTGTGTCTGTTGGCCATTTGGATGTCTTCTTTGGAAAAATGTCTGTTCATATCTTCTGCTCATTTCTTGACTGGATTCTTTGTTCTTTGGGTGTTGGGTTTCAAAAGTTCTTTATAGATTTTGGATACTAGCCCTTTATCTGATATGTCATTTGCAAATATCTTCTCCCATTCTGTCGGTTGTCTTTTGGTTCTGTTGACGGTTTCCTTTGCTGTGCAAAAGCTTTTTATCTTGATGAGGTCCCAATTGTTCATTTTTGCCCTTGCTTCCCTTGCCTTTGGTGATGTTTCTAGGAAGAAGTTGCTTCGGCTAAGGTCAAAGAGGTTGCTGCCTGTGTTCTCCTTTAGGATTTTGATGGACTCCTGTCTCACATTGAGGTCTTTCAACCATTTGGAGTCTATTTTTGTTTGTGGTGTAAGGAAATGGTCCAGTTTCATTCTTCTGCACGTGGCTGTCCAATTTTCCCAACACCATTTGTTGAAGAGACTGTCTTTTTTCCATGGGACATTCTTTCCTGCTTTGTCGAAGATGAGTTGACCATAGAGATGAGGGTCCATTTCTGGGCTCTCTATTCTGTTCCATTGATCTATGTGTCTGTTTTTGTGTCAGTACCATACTGTCTTGATGATGACAGCTTTGTAATAGAGCTGGAAGTCCAGAATTGTGATGCCGCCAGCTTTGCTTTTCTTTTTCAACATTCCTCTGGCTATGCGGGGTCTTTTCTGGTTCCATACAAATTCTAGGATTATTTGTTCCATTTCTTTGAAAAAAGTGGATGCTATTTTGATGGGGATTGCATTGAATGTGTAGATTGCTCTAGGTAGCATTGACATCTTCACAATATTTGTTCTTCCAATCCATGAGCATGGAACGTTTTTCCATTTCTTTGTGTCTTCCTCAATTTCTTTCATGAGTATTTTCTAGTTTTCTGAGTACAGATCCTTTGTCTCTTTGGTTAGATTTATTCCTAGGTATCTTATGGTTTTGGGTGCAATTGTAAATGGAATCGACTCCTTAATTTCTCTTTCTTCTGTCTTGTTGTTGGTGTATAAGAATGCCACTGATTTCTGTGCATTGATTTTATATCTTGCCACTTTATTGAATTCCTGTATGAGTTCTAGCAGCTTTGGGGTGGAGTTTTTGGGTTTTCCACATATAGTATCATATCATCTGCAAAGAGTGAGAGTTGACTTCTTCTTTGCCAATTTGGATGCCTTTGATTTCTTTTTGTTGTCTGATTGCTGTGGCTAGGACTTCTAATACTATGTTGAATAGCAGTGGTGATAGTGGGCATCCCTGCTGGGTTCCTAACCTTAGGGGGAAAGCTCTCAGTTTTTCCCCATTGAGAATGATATTCACTGTAGGTTTTTCATAGATGGCTTTTATGATATTGAGGTATGTACCCTCTATCCCTACACTTTGAAGAGTTTTCATCAAGAAAGGATGCTGTACTTTGTCAAATGCTTTTTCTGCATCTATTGAGAGGATCATATGATTCTTGTTCTTTCTTTTGTTAATGTATTGCATCACATTGATTGATTTGCAGATGTTGAACCAAACTTGCAGCCCAGGATTAAATCCCACTTGGTCATGGTGAATAATCCTTTGAATGTACTGTTGGATCCTATTGGCTAGTATTTTGGTGAGAATTTTTGCATCCATGTTCATCAAGGGTATTGGTCTGCAATTCTCCTTTTTGATGGTGTCTTTGTCTGGTTTTTGGGTCAAGGTAATTGTGGCCTCCTAAAACAAGTTTGGAAAATTTCCTTCCATTTCTATTTTTTGGGACAGTTTCAGAAGAATAGGTATTAATTCTTCTTGAAATGTTTGGTAGAATTCCCCTGGGAAGCCATCTGGCCCTGGGCTTTTGTTTTTTGGGAGATTTTTGATGACTGCTTCTATTTCCTTAGTGGTTATAGGTCTGTTCAGGTTTTCTATTTCTTCCTGGTTCAGTTTGGTAGTTGATACATCTCTAGGAATGCATCCATTTCTTCCCAGTTATCTAATTTGCTGGCATAGAGTTGCTCATAATATGTTCTTATAATTGTTTGTATTTCTTTGGTGTTGGTTGTGATCTCTCCTCTTTCATTCATGATTTTGTTGATTTGGGTCATTTTTCTTTTTGATAAGTCTGGCCAGGGGTTTATCAATCTTTTAATTCTTTCAAAGAACCAGCTCCTAGTTTCGTTGATCTGTTCTACTGTTCTTTTAGTTTCTATTTCATTGATTTCTGCTCTGATCCTGATTATTTCTCTTCTCCTGCTGGGTTTAGGCTTTATTTGCTGTTTTTTCTCTAGCTCCTTTAGGTGTAGGGTTAGGTTGTGTATTTGAGACTTTTATTGTTTCTTGAGAAAGGCTTGTATTGCTATATACTTTCCTCTTAGGACTGCCTTTGCTGCATCCCAGAGATTTTGAACAGTTGTGTTTTCATTTTCATTGGTTTCCATGAATTTTTAAAATTCTTCTTTAATTTCCTGGTTGACCTATTCATTCTTTAGTAGGATGCCCTTTAGCCTCCATGTATTTGAGATCTTTCCGAATTTCTTCTTGTGATTGAGTTCTAGTTTCAAAGCATTGTGGTCTGAAAATAGGCAGGGAATGATCCCAATCTTTTGGTACCGGTTGAGATCTGATTTGTGACCTAGGATGTGATCTATTCTGGAGAATGTTCCATGGGCACTAGAGAAGAATGTGTATTCCGTTGCTTTGGGGTGGAATGTTCTGAATATGTCTGTGAAGTCCATTTGGTCCAGTGTGTCATTTAAAGTCTTTATTTCCTTGTTGATCTTTTGCTTAGACGATCTGTCCATTTCAGTGAGGGGGATGTTAAAGTCCCCCACTATTATTGTATTGTTGTCGATGTGTTTCTTTGCTTTTGCTATTAATTGCCTTATATAGTTGGCTGCTCCCATGTTAGGGGCATAGATATTTACAATTGTTAGATCTTCTTGTTGGATAGACCCTTTAAGTAGGATATAGTGTCCTTCCTCATCTCTTATTACAGTCTTTGGTTTAAAATCTAATTTGTCTGCTATAAGGATTGCCACCCCAGCTTTCTTTTGGTGTCCATTAGCATGGTAAATGGTTTTCCACCCCCTCACTTTCAATCTGGGGGTGTCTTTGGGTCTAAAATGAGTCTCTTGCAGACAGCATATTGATGGGTCTTGTTTTTTAATCCAGTCTGTTAGCCTGTGTCTTTTGATTGGGGCATTTAGCCCATTTACATTCAGGGTAACTATTGAAAGATAGGAATTTAGTGCCATTGTATTGCCTGTAAGGTGACTGTTACCGTATATTGTCTGTGTTCCTTTCTGGTCTATGTTGCTTTTAGGCTCTCTCTTTGCTTAGAGGACCCCTTTCAAGATTTCCTGTAGGGCTGGTTTTGTGTTTGCAAATTCCTTTAGTTTTTGTTTGTCCTGGATGCTTTTTATCTCTCCTTCAATTTTCAATGACAGCCTAGCTGGATATAGTATTCTTGGCTGCATATTTTTCTCATTTAGTGCTCTGAATATATCCTGGCAGTCCTTTCTGGCCTGCCAGGTCTCTGTGGATAGGTCTGTTGCCAATCTAATGTTTCTACCATTGTAGGTTACATATCTCTTCTCCCGAGCTGCTTTCAGGATTTTCTCTTTGTCTATGAGACTCGTAAGTTTTACTATTAGATGTCGGGTGTTGACCTATTTTTATTGATTTTGAGAGGGGTTCTCTGTGCTTCCTGGATTTTCATGCCTGTTTCTTTCCCCAAATTAGGGAAGTTCTCTGCTATAATTTGCTCCAGTATACCTTCTGCCCCTCTCTCTCTTTCTTCTTCTTCTGGGATCCCAATTATTCTAATGTTGTTTCGTCTTATGGTATCGCTTATCTCTCGAATTCTGCCCTCGTGATCCAGTAGTTGTTTATCTCTCTTTTTCTCAGCTTCTTTATTTTCCATCATTTCATCTTCTATATTACTGATTCTCTCTTCTGCCTCATTTATTCTAGCAGTTAGCGCCCCCATTTTTGATTGCACCTCATTAATATTGGCTGGCTGTTCTTGATGATCTTCTGGGGGAGGGGCCTGTTGCCGTGGTTCCCAAATGTCTTTGCCCCGTCCTTGCCCAGTCTGGGCTAAGTAAACTGCTCTGGTTTGCTCTCGGGACCTTTTGTTCCCTGCAAGCTTTCCGTACAGCTTTGGAGGCCAAGAGTGAAAATGGCAGCCTCCCAATCTCCACCCCGGAGGAACTGAGAACTCGGGGCCCCACTCCTCAGTGAGCCCCCAGAGAAAAGCCTCAGTTACTCCTGTCTCCCCGGTCTCTGGCCGCACTCCGTGCTCAGCCGGCCTGTGACCGCGGGTTTCTATCTCTGGCACCTGACCCCATGTGGAGTCTCCAAACCCAGCAGATCCCTGTGGTGCGCTCCCGCACTGCTCCTCCTGGGGGAGGAAGGAGAGTCTCCCCGGATCTGCTGCTTGTTGGGTCCCTGCTGGAGGAGCAGTGGCCCGACTGTGCTGCAGATCACGGTTTATGACAACCCCGAGCTGAGAGCCTGCTCCTCGGCTCCGTCTCTGCAGCAGGCTTCCCTGTTCCAATACCTGGGATCTCTGCCACACTCAGACAACCCCAGTCTTTCTGTGACCCTGAAGGTCCTGAGACCAGACTGTCCCGCGAGGGTTCCACCCCCCGCTTAGCCACCGGAGTGACATCCCTCAGCGGATCCAACTTCTAAAAGTCCCGATTTTGTGCTCTGCAGCTCTATCACTTGCTGGAAGCAGCCAACGAAAGCCCCCTCCCCTGCCGTCTATCCTCCCGAATATCGCCTCGGATTCACTTCTCCACACGTCCTACCGTCCAGAAAGTGGTCGCTTTTCTGTTCAGAGAGTTGCTGCTATTCTTTTCTTTGATCTCCTGTTGAGTTTGTAGGTGTTCAGAATGGTTTGATCCCTATCCAGCTGAATTCCTGGAACCAGACGAAATCCAGGTCTCCTACTCCTCTGCCATCTTGCTCCGCCCCCTTCTATTCTTTATTGAATTATAAGTTCCTCCATAAATGTATGTTCTTGGTGAAGCTTTTACTTACTTTCTTTTTTTTTTAAAGATTTATTTATTTTGGGGGGGGAAGGGCATAGGGAGAAGGAGAGAGAATCTCAACAGACTCCCCACAAAGTGGGAAGTCCCACATGGGGCCTGACCACCATGCTGAGATCATGGCCTGAGCCAAAATCAAGAGTCAGATGCCTAAGCGACTGAGCCACCCAGGTGCCCTTGTGAAGCTTTTTTTTTAAAGATACTTTCTAGTTGTACTGATTCGGGGTGTTATGTCTTATTTTTAAATACATTTTCTTTATGGTTAGAGGGCCACATGGAGAAAGACTCAAGCTGAGGAGTCTTGTATGTTATGTCTCTCTTCTGGGCTCTGATTAGATGTATATGAGGCTACTCTTGTCTCTATATTTATTTTTTCTTTCATACTTACCATCTGTTTCTCCATGTGCTGCCTTTTAGATAATTTATTCCGCTGTAACTTCCAGTTAATTAGTTCTCTCTTCAGCTCTGTCTAAGGTGCTCCACCTCTGCAGTGTGTTTTTAGAAAAGAAAAATTTTCCAATGGTATCTTTTTTAATATTTATTTATTTATTTAAGATTTTATTTATTTGACAGAGAGATAGAGAGCACAAGTAGGCAGAGGGAGAGGGAGAAGCAGGCTCTTGGCTGAGCAGGGAGCCCGAGGTGGAGCTCAATCCCAGGACCCCAGGATCATGACCTCAGCCAAAGGCAGCCACTTAACCAACTGAGCCATCCAGGCGCCCCCAATGTTATCTTTTTTTAAAGGTAGGTTTATTGATATATAACTTACAGCCAGTAAAATTTACCATTTTTAGTTGTTTGGTTTGATCAGTTTTGACAAAATTATACAATAGTGTAATCATCACCACAATCAATACATAGAGCATTTCCATCCCCTCAAAAACTTTCCTCCAGATCTTTCATAATCAATTCCCTCTATCCTCTCCCAGCTCCTGGAAACCACTGATTTATTTTCATTCTTTATAGTTTTGTTTTTTCCAGAATGCCATGTAAATGGAATCATACAGTATATACAGCTTTTTGATTTGGCTTCTTTCACTTAGTATGTTTTTGAGAGTCATCCGTTTATCAGTAGTTCATTCTATTTTATTGCTGAAGAGTATCCCGTTGTATGGATGTACCACAATTTATCCATTCTTCAATTGACAGAATTTGAGTTGTTTGCAGTTTTTGGCAATTATGAATAAAAATGCCATGAACACTTGCTTACAGGTCTTTGTGTGGACATATGTTTCACTTCTTATAAATAAATACCTGGAGTGGATTTCTGGATCGTAGGGTAAATGTACGTTTAACTTTATAAAACACTGCTAGAACATTTGCTAAACTTTCCATGCCATTTTGTATTCCTACTGAGAATGTATGAGCATTTCAGTTGTTCCACATCCATGTCAACACTTGATATTGCCAGTCTTTTTAAGTTTAGCTGCTGTAGCAAGTGTATAGTGTTTCTGCAATATATTTGCAATTTTGATTATTATATTTTTCTTTTTTTAAAGATTTTATTTATTTATTTGACAGAGAGAGACACAGCGAGAGCAGGAACACAAGCAGGGGGAGTGCGAGAGGGAGAAGCAGGCTTCCCGCCGAGCAGGGAGCCCGACGCGGGGCTCAATCCCAGGACCCTGGGATCATGACCTGAGCCGAAGGCAGACGCTTAACCAAGTGAGCCACCCAAGCGCCCCTATTATATTTTTCATTTCTAGAGGTTCTGTTCATTTTTTTTTTCAAATCTGCTTCACCCTTTTTAGTTATGCTTGTTCCCTACTTGACTTGCCTTTACTTTTTAAAAACATATTAAGCTTACTTTATATTCTGTGTTCAATAATCCCTTTATCTACCATGTTTTTGGGTTTCAGTCTGCTGTTTTTTCAGCTGGTTCTGGTTCATGATTCCTTGTTGTCGATTGTGAACTCATATTTTTGTGTCTTTATCTGAGGAAGTGGTCTGAGGGCTGAGTTGAAGATGGCTTCCCTCAGATAGAGAAGGCATTGCTTGCTGTCAGGTCTCTGGGGAATCACCCACCCAGGACTATTTGAACTACATTCTCTCCTTGAGGTTCTTTAAATCGAGCAGGTAATTTTATTTCAGCCTGTGAACCTGCATGAGTCAGACTTGAGATTACAAAGTCTCAGGGGAGATGTTTTTTCTTTTCTACTCACCACAGAGGTTTAAGACAGGTTATTTTCCTTGTAGTCCTCAAGGGATGGGTTTATTTCTAGATCATTCTGACACTAAGGGATAGCTTTTAGGGTCCCAGCTTTTTGTTGGGGGTGTCAAATTACATGCTCTACTTTGAGGGAGACCTGGGCTTTGCTCTGCTGGCAGTAAAGGAAGGAAAGGAACAGAATTGGGCAGGCAACCAATCCTGTGTGCTGAAAACACTCTCTTACGTGAAAATCACATTAGGGGCACCTGGGTGGTGCAGTCAGTTAGGCATCTGACTTGGTTTTGGCTCAGGTTGTGATATCAGGGTTGTGGGATCGAGCCCCATGTGGGTCTCTGTGCTCAGGGTGGAGTCGGCTTCAGACTCTCTCTCCCTTTCCCTCTGTCCCTCCCCATTGTGCGCTCTCTCTCTCTAAAGTAAAAGAAAAGAAAAGAAAAAGAAAATCATATTAAACACACCCCAATGTGAGGAAAAGCAAGGCCAAAGTGTAGGAACAAAATCCTTACAGGCTTACCGGAAGGTATGGTGTGAGTTGCCTCTAACACCTCACCCATGACCTCCTGCAACAAGACTCACACATCATTTTCTTGTTCTAGAAATGTTCCTCAAGTCTTCACAGGGTGCCGGTAGAGGTCAACTAGCAAAGCATTTAATCCCTCTCCTTTTTTTCCCCTTTAAATACAACTAATGTATTGTGGAAATGATATGGTAGAAATTAACAGCTCAGATGTGAGAAAACATCTGGGATTGTCAGTTACTGCCAATTCTAGTAGAGATTGAGGACTCTTTCACTGTAACAGTGCTCTATAAGCAGGGTTGTATTTCTTTCTTTCTTGCTGTCTGATGAACTTGTTAGGATAAATTACCAGAAACAGAATCACAGGGTCAAATGTATGCTGATTTTAAATTTGGAGAGGTATTACCTAATTTTTCTTCAGTTACTGTCTTATCAGCTGAGTACGGGCATTCCTTTTCCTCCATATGCTAGTCAAATACCAGATATAATTTAAAATTCTTTTTTACACAGTCTTGTAGTCTTGTAACAGCTCTCATGAGTTAGTTCTCTCGTCTATAAATATCTGATCAAATTCTGTGTTCAAACTTCTGGGCCAATTTTTCTTCTTTTGAATGCTTTTCTCTAGTCTCCAACTTTTCAAGATGGTGTCTGGGTGTAGGTAAAGGTGTATGTGATTTCATGCCAATGAGGTGGGCAGCTGGTTCATGAAGGGTCTTTTTGCCATCATCTGGATTCTTGATGACTCCCCTGAAGAGGATCTTTGTGCTGCCTGCTCAGTGAGTGTCTTACTGGTATCTATTGCTTGTCAAAAGTGAGGCCCATTTCTACCTCAACCCCTATTGGCTAGGCCCTATGTGGGATCTTGTAGGCCTTGCAGATCTCTCTTCACTTTCCATCTGGCCACTGGCTTGGGCCATCTCCTCTGCAACCTCTGCCTTCAGTGGCTCACCTTGCTCCTCCCCTCTGTAGTGTCATTGCAGGCCTGCTGACTGGCAGCATTCTACTTCCTCCTGCATTCCTCAGTGGTGAAGGTTCTGGCTGCTCTCTCACTGGGGAAGCATCCTAAAGTGGCCAACTTATATACTTGGAGGCAAGGCAGATAGACTGCCCAGCTCAGTACATAGTAGGTGTGCAAAAGACGTTGATTTTCCCTCCCTTCTTTTTCTGCAGTAGGCAACCACATGTTTGACTCTGATTCTCTCACAAACCCAACATGCTAGAATAGTAGATTAAAGAAGAAAAAGAAATGGGTCCACTGCTCAGAGATAAGCACTCCCCCACTTTCTGATAGCTATCCATCTCTAGACTTTCTTCCGTGACTATATATCTATTTTAGGATGGGTGTAGAGGGAACCTCCTTTCTCTGCTCTTCATGTTTCCATGTGGTAAGACCTCCACTAGAGGAACACTCCAGTCTTTCTCTAATGCCTCACTTAGTCCTCTGAAGATGAGGGGCTTGGAGAAACTCAACACCTCCTCCTTCCCAGGACATGCAGAGAGCCCCTGCTCTGCCTTGGGGCTCCCTGCTGTGAGTCTTACAGGAACAGGATCTGGTCCTGCTGAGTGAGCCTCTGTTTGCCCAATGTCACTTGTGATCCAGTAGGCAAGGCAGTCAGTGGTGGGGTTCTCCAATGGAGAGCCATAGTCAGTATTTCTCTCCCCCCACCTCTCTATCGTACAATCCCCTGTGGATTCATTAAATTGTTTTCATGTTTTACTATTAAAACCAGGCTTTGTAAACATTCTTGTACATATTTCTTTCCTACTTGTCTGATGAACTCATTAGGATAAATTGCTCAAAGCAGCACCACAGGGTCAAATGTATGCTAATTTTAAATTTGGAGAGGTATTACCTAATTTTTCTTCCGTTACTCTCGCCAGCAGTGTGGGAGTTCCTTTCCCTCCATACCCTCGCCAACACTGGCTGTAATTAATTAAAAAAATCTTTGCTCATCTGCTAGCTGAAATATTGTTTTAATTTCCATTCATTTTATTACTAGTGAGCTTGAACATCTTTTTCAATTTGTTTTTCTTCCCTAATTTGCTGGTGCATGTTCTCTGCAAATTTTTCCATTAAGGTGGTTTTCCCCCTCTGATTTGTAAGAGTTATTTTTGTGTTAGGTATCTTGGTCTTTTGTTGTTGGCAGGTTAGAGTAATGGGTGAGTGCTTGGGTTTTCGAGACTTGACTTCGGACTAAGATACTTAAAATCTGCTGTCACTTTCTCATCTGTAAATTAGTCCATATTGGACAGGTATAAAATATTACTCTTTTCCTCTCACACGTGTCACCTCAACTACACCCCTCCAGGGATAACTGAGAGACAGTATTGTTAGCAGCCATGATGGGGTGTCTACATAATAGTGACACATCCCAAGAAGGCAGGAAGCATAAAGAGAAGAATCAATGAGGGGCACATGTAGAGAGAAGATTGAGGGCAGCAGCTCCACTTCGGGATGTGGGGAAGACAGATGGGCTAAACATTCTTTTAAAGGACATTTTTCTGGGTGTTGTAACCTTTCCTTTGTAGACTCTGGTTCCGTCCCCCTCCCTGAGCTATTTATTCAATAAAATTCTTTTTCTGAGCTTTGATTCAGAGCTGTATTTCTTTAGTACTTACCTCTGTGTGACACTGGATTTCAGGAGAGCAAGAAGGCTCACTTGACCAGGGTATTAATTGAGACGGGGCATGTGAGGTGCACTTTGCAGACATTTCCCTTAATCTGTTATTAGTATTTGTACTAAGTTTATGGCATTTTGCCATAAAGGAAAAAAACTGTTTTAACTTTAAATATTTTAAAAATAATATCTCCCAAGCTTGTGTTGGTGATGATATATTTGTCTGCAGGTAACAGGAGACACAATGCTGAGGGGCTTAAACCGTAATCAGACCTATTGGCTAATATAACAGGAAGTCTAGCAGTGAGATTGGCCTCACAGAAAGGGCTCAGATCTTTCCACCTTTCAGAGTATCAGCAACATCTTAAGGCTGATTTCTTTTGTTGTTCTAGGACACCTGCTAGTGATTAGGGCTTCACTCTCCTCTTTTTATATTCAGGGTGGGGGTGGGGTGGGCGAGAAGAAGCAGAGAAAGCCTGACTTGCCCTGTGGCTCTCTCTTAAAAGAAGGAAATTTTCTTCCAAAACACTTCTATCAAACATCTCACTATATCTCAGAAGGTGTAGGTGCCCTATCTCGGAAGCCATCATTGGCAAAAAGGAGGGGTATTATGCACTTGGCTTAAATTGGGGTTCTCACAGTGTGTTCCCAGACCAACAGCATCAACCTTTCTTTGAAGTAGAAGTTCTCAGGGCCCCACCATAGATCCATGAATCAGAAATTCTCTCCAGCTGGTTTTGATGCCCCATCAAATCTGAGACCCACTGGTTCAGGGCCCACCACTGAAGCTGAGTTGGTTATGTCCCTTGAATCACACAGGATAGTTAAGGGAGGGATAGACCCCTCCCCCAACAAAGCTGAGGTTCTGTGAGGGGGGAAGGGAAAAATGAAAGCTGGAGAGGTACCAACAAAGTCCACTACAGGGGACAAATGACCCATAATTCAAACTCCAGATGACCTTTTATTTTTTTTAAAGATTTTATTTATTTATTTGACAGAGAGAGACAGCAAGAGAGGGAACACAAGCAGGGGGAGCGGAAGAGGGAGAAGCAGACTTCCCGCTGAGCAGGGAGCCTGATGCGGGGCTCAATCCCAGGACCCTGGGATCATGACTGAGCCATCCAGGTGCCCCTCCAGATGACCTTTTAAATCTAACTTTTTAAATTAAAAAATTAATACATGCACATAGCAAAATTTTCTAATTTTGGAAAGGTATAGAGGTAAGCATACGATGCGCATGATTCTATACTTGCTTTTCTCATTCAGTATATCAGGGAGATTGTTTTATGCCCACACCCATAAATCTGTCTTTCTAAAAGCTGTATATTATTCCATTTCATGAATATGCCATTAATTTATTCTGTCAGTCTCCTACTGATGGCCCTTGAAATTTTTTCTAATCTTTTGCTAATATAAACAATGCTGCAATGAACATCTATGTCCACATATCTTTGCTTGAGACCAGATGTGTACACATGGAATTTCCAGCTCAGAGGGAGGTCCATTTTAAATTTAGAAAGTTATTTGCAAATTATTCCCCATTGGAGTGGTACCAATTGCTCTCCCACCAACAGTGTATGAGATCCATTCTCCACCAGCTCTAGGTAGTACCACACTTTCTAGATTTTTGCTTATCTGAGAAGCAAAAATTTATTATTTTAATGTACCTCTTTTTATTTGTTATTTAAATTGGCATTTCCTTATATATAAGGAAGGTTGGGTTAATTTTCCATATTTTCTTATGCTTTAGATTCATCTTTACATCTTTCTCGAGGGTCCAGCCACACAGATAATATATATATATGGTTTCCTCGAAAGTTTCTGGCTTCAGCATCATGCAAAGAAGGGTCTTCTGAACTCCAAGATTTTAAAGTGACATTCTAATAGAAAAGAGAGTAAATAAATCATCTGCGGAGTGATAAAGAAGGTCAGTGCTGTTCCATTTGCAAAAATGTGGTTGTTCAGGACTTTTCAGGAATGCATGTCTTGGGCACAAGCAGATTTCTTTACCATCCAAATGCCTGGGTAACAAAGATTGTGAAGCCTTCCACTGAACACAGACGGACTGTGGCAAGTCTGAGCTTTTGGTGGAGACCTGAGTTCTCTGTCTGCAGTAGGACGAGGTTGTTTACAGTGTTGGCCCTGGTGGAATACCCCACAGGACGTCCCCTTTCACCCTGCTGCTGTTTGCTTCCCGTTCCTGGTGCCTATTGGTCCTTTGTAGGTAGCTTTCAAATACCAGCTCCTCTGGGTCTTGTTAAAATACTTTATCAGTGCCCATCGTTCTCTGTAGGGGTGACCTTTAACTCAGCTTTGCTGTCACTACCTGACTTGGATAACCTCCAAAGGAAGGTTGCCATGGAGATCCTGCATTCAGCTCAACCAAATCTGGCTTCTGTATCTTATTAAATGTTCCCTAAAAAGGAAATCACACAGAGACATGGACGATGAGGGTCATTCACATGTAACCATGATGTGCTCTTGCCCTGTCTCCCTCCCCAATCACCAGATCTCCAACCTCTCCTCCCTGGCCATGAATTCAGCCCCTGCCCTGCTCCTCTGACTAATCCCAGCTGTTGTGGTAAATGCTTACATTTTAGGGGGCAAAGGGGTGGGGATAGTTATGGCAAATGTCAGTTTGCCTTTCAGAAGACATTCTTTTGTGGCTCAATTCGAACACCACTAACAAATGTCAGAAGTGGATGTATAATGAGGTCATGTTAGAGACACTAATTGGACGGATATTCTTTTTCCTTCCCCCCCCTTTTTTTTATTGTGCTGTTTTTCTCCTTTTCCTGGGGACTCTGTTTTCACAGTGACTCTCATTAAATCTGAGAAGATAATCTCCTTTATACTACAAGCCTGGTGATCCTTGTTCAGGAGAAGAGCTGGAATACGCAATTGCTGCTGGGGAGTTTCAAGAGGTTGTTTTGTATTCACCCCATGGTTAAAAGAAGGGGAGAAGGCAAGAAATATGTGACACTTGCAGACGTCTTTGGGAGGATAGATCAGGCTCTCATTCCTTCGCTAACCGTCAATTTGGCGAAAGGGATGATTGGGCATCAGGGAAGATAAAGGTCACTCCTAGAAAGGGCAGGTGCTGCTGATGGTCTGCAGTCCCCCGGCCCTTAGAAACAGAGGTCCCACATCTGCTCTGAGAGGAGGGGAGGCCCGACTCTCTGGCTGTTACACAGGGAAGATAGGATGGGGATGTGGGCAGGCAGAAGAGAGGGCCCTGCTGGTCCTCACCTCCTTCCAGAAGGTCTTCCCCCCATATTACTTTGCTAGGGCTGCCATAACAAAATACCACAGACTGGGCAGCTTAAACACCATTTATTTCCTGGCAGTTCTGGAAGCTGGAAGTCTCAGATCAAGATGGCAGCACAGTGTTTCCTTCCGAGGCCTCTCTCCTTGGCTTGCAGATGGCTGTCTTCTTCCTGTGTCTTCACATGGTCTCCCAAGTGAGTATCTATGTCCTAATCACCCCTTCTTATAAGGACGCCAGTCACATTGGATTGGGGCTTACCCCTAGGACCCCATTTTACTGTGATTACCTCTTTGAAGACCCTGTCTCCAAATAGAGTTGCATTCTGAGGTGTGGGGGGTTAGGACTTCAACGTAAGAACTTTGATAGGATGCAGTTCAACCCCAAATAGTCATCTGTTCCTGACCAGCCCTCTTTTCTGGGCCACTCTTGCCCCCATGCTGTGTTTGTTGGGGGGAGCAACCAGCATTTTATTCTGAAAGCATGTCTCAGAAGCAAACCAGAACAGTGTCTGGGATCTCATTTTTACTAGATGTCAGTTGCCATTATGATGGAATGCTAACAAAATTTGATGTTTAAATGACACAGTGATCTGCTGTTAAAAATATAACAAAGGGGCGCCTGGGTGGCTCAGTTGGTTAAGCGACTGCCTTCGGCTCAGGTCATGATCCTGGAGTCCCGGGATCGAGTCCCGCATCGGGCTCCCTGCTCCGCGGGGAGTCTGCTTCTCCCTCTGATCCTCTCTCTCTCTGTCTCATTCTCTCTCTCAAAATAAATAAATAATAAAATCTTAAAAAAAAAAAAAAAAAAAAAAAAAATAACAAAGTATAATGTCCCAATAAAATATCAAAGTTGTAGGTTAGGTTGCTCATTATACCCTCTCTTGGCTCTCTGATCTCTTCTGTTCCACTCTGCAGAGCCCTAATTAATACATTGCATGCAACATTATTGGTTTATTGTTCATTCATTCCTGGTGTTGGAAGCTACATCTGGGCAAGAACCATAACTGTTTTCTTCATCCTGTATCCTGATCACCTTACACAGGGCCTAGTACATAGCTTGTGCTTAAAAAGAAATGGTGAGTGGTGCCTGGGTGGCTCAGTTGTTAAGCGTCTGCCTTCGGCTCAGGTCATGATCTTAGGGTCCTGGGATCTAGTCCCGCATCGGGCTCCCTGCTCAGCAGGGAGCTTGCTTCTCCCTCTGCCTGGCTCTCTGCCTGCTTGTGTTCTCTATCTCTCTGTCAAATAAATAAATAAAATCTTTAAGGAAAAAAAAAAAAGAAATGGTGAGTATGGAATATTACTCAGCTATCAAAAAGAATGAAATCTTGTCATTTGCAAGGACATGGATGGAGCTAGAGTGTATTATGCTAAGTGAAATAAGTTAGAGAAAGACAAATACCATATGATTTCACTCCTGTGTGGAATTTAAGAAACAAAACAGGTGAACATAGGGGAAGGAAGAAAAAAAAAGAGAGAGAAGCAAACCGTAAGAGACTCTTAACTATAGAGAACAAACTGAGGGTTGCTGGAGGGGAGGTGGGTGGGGGGATGGGGTAAATGAGTGACGGGTATTAAGGAGGGCACTTGTTATGATGAGCACTGGGTGTTATATGTAAGTGATGAATCCCTCAATTCTACACCTGAAACCAATATTACACCATCTGTTAACTAACTAGAATTTAATAAAAACTTGAAACAAACAAATAAATAATAAATGCTTATAAATAAATTTATAAGCATTCTTATTCTCCCTCTATTGGAAAAATGACCACAACTCAGGTGCTTTTCTGTTAAGTCAGTGTCCAAACTCCTGCATACATCTGGAAAATCTACCCACAAGTTCTGAAGGAGGACCTTCCACTGGAGAGGGGTCCCCACCTCCTCCAGCTGCCCTGGCCCCAGAGTTAAACACTGGTTCTTCCCTTTGTCTTCTAAGGGATGAACACAAACATGGACCTGTTTTAAAAAACTTCACCAAGTCTTGAAGGATTTATATTAAAGAAAATAAAACCCTGAAAGTGGTCCTGAGGTTTCACTTCCTCAAAATGTGTCTCCTCGAGGTCTCAGAGTTTCTGCTTCCAGCTCCCTCCCCTCCCCAGAGCAATCTTTTTGCTGAGCCCCAGGCCTGTCCCCAGTTTGTAAGGCCCCTCCTCCCACAGTTGAATTAATCTGGTGTTATCCTCTTAATATCCTCACCTCAGTTCTGGAGCCTCCTGTCACCCCCCCATGCCTGGCCAGGTCAGAGCTGGTGTCAAAACTATCTTTGGAGGGGTATCTCCCACCTTCTGTGAAATTCTCCTGTTAGGTTATTGCACCTGGAGACCCACATCCTGATCATAGCATTTGCTTCTGGATTGTCGAGCACTCCCTGTTTCAGGACACTTACATGGGGACTTGTGTCTGCACCCTGGAAAACAGCCACTGGAGTGGCTTTTCCCAACAGCAGGCAGAGCCTGTCCCAAAGAAAAACCACAACTTCTGCCCCAAAGCCACTAGAAATGACTATTCCAGGATTTGGCTTCTAGCTCTCTGAGCCTCAGAGATATTGGGGTTCAGTGTCATGGACCCTGGTTTTGCAGGTCTCTTTGCCCATAAAATAAGGTCAAGATGATATTCTAAGACATTAAGGGACAGTGGGCTGGCCCAGAAAGGCTCAGCTTATAGGGGCAGTAGGATTGCCTAAGGAGGTGTGGCTGGCACAGAAAGGGCATTGTCTCTGTCCCCGATGCTTACCTGGGGAACTCAGAACATATCCCTGTGCAGAGTTAAGTGGAGTGGGGAAGAAGAGAGGGTCCCAGAGTCGGTCCTAGGTGGTCATTACCCTTCCCACCCCCTCTCTGAACTCTGCAAACAGAGGACAAAATCAGGGCCCACCGTGTCAGGTCCTAGAGACAGGGCTTCCATGGGGCAGGGTTGCTGTGGCCTATGTCCCCCTCCTGAGAGGAGGGAAGGGAATCTTGGAGAACCTCTCCCTGGGTCTGCCTGCCCAGGAAGAGGGGCAAGGAAATGGGCTGGGGGTGAAGCTGGTGATTATGACATTGGAATTAGCTGAATTCTCTGGGTCATCAGCTTTCACTGTGTTCCCGATGCTGTGTGAAGGATTGCACACAAATGTTCTCATCTGATTCTTACAGGTAGCTGTGAGTTACTAAACAGAGAAATGGGAGACTCCAGGAGACCCACATCACACTGCTAGGTTGTCATGGCAAGACTTGAAATCTTGATCCCTTGATTCTAAAACCTGCCTTCTCAAGGGTTCTGACCAATGGGTTCTCACCACTCTCCCTTAGTGGGTGGAGAGAGGTGGCTCTTGAGCGGTTTTTAAAAACTCACACCTGAGAGGTGGAGACTGACAAAAACATCTTCATTGCAACAGCAGCCATAGTGTCAATTCCCTGGGTCGTTGGAAGGACCCCAGGGGTCTAGGGGAGCCCATCCTGAGCACCTGCTCTGTGTTATGTCAGATGAATGACACAACAAGTACCAGCTGCAAGCGTTCCAAGTTTGTTATGAGCTTGCTCCATAAATGACCAGCTCTGGGGAAGGCCATCCCCATCTGCACAGGGACATCCTTTCCAGAAATACGCCACTGCCCATTCTAGTTTATAACCTGCCTCATAGGGACAGGGTCCCAGGTTGTCCCCACCATGACCCCAGGAAGCCCTCTCTCCCATCCTCTCAGGCTTGGTTCACCTTCTAAGAGGGACCCTGACTTGCTGCCGTGTGGACATCTAGAGGGGGGTGTCCTATTTTTAAAAGATGTTAAGGTTGTGTTCTGTTGTTGTCACTTAACAATCCGTGTCTTTGCTATCCCCACTCCACCGCAAACCACGACACCATGTCACCTCAAACTAAACAAAATCATTGGGGTCCCACAGGCAACTGCGTTCCAAGGGAGGTGAGAGCCCCAGGCAGCAAGTGTGTTCATGGACACACCGAGGGTAGAAGCTGGAAGCTGGGTGACTACCCCCGGCCCCACTGACCCCACCCTGGGACCCAGAAGAGCAAAATCATTCCTGGGCCTTCTGCCAGGCATAGAAGCAGTGGAGAGCTGGCCCGAAGGGCATTGAGGAAAGGGACAAAGGAAATGCCAGCAGATGTCTGAGTTGACAGTTGACACCAAGGACCAGATGGCACCCCCCACACCCATGCTGTGGGACCACAGAAGTTGGGCGCAGGGAGGTGAGGACATTCTGAACTGAGTCAGGCCCAGCCTTGTGGAGTGATGGCTTGAAATAGAAAAAAACACAAGTTATAGACAGGCAAGTTTTGTTACTTGCACACTGAATGGGGGACCCATGTTGCAAGATTTAAAGGCCCCTTTCTTTTTTTTAAATTTTATTTTACTATGTTATGTTAACCACCATACATTACATCATTAGTTTTTGATGTAGTGTTCCATGATTCAATGTTTGTGTATAACACCCAGTGCTCCATGCAGTATGTGCCCTCTTTAATACCCATCACTGGGCTAACTCATGCCCCCAACCCCTCCCCTCTAAAATCCTCAGTTTGTTTCTCAGAGTCCATCACCTCTCATGGTTCATCTCCCCCTCTGATCCCCCCCCCTTCATTTTTCCCTACCTACTATCTTTTTTTTTTTTTTAACATACAATGTATTATTTGTTTCAGAGGTACAGATCTGTGATTCAACAGCCTTGCACAATTCACAGCACTCACCATAGCACATACCCTCCTCAATGTCTATCACCCAACCACCCCATCCCTCCCACCCCCCACCACTCCAGCAACCCTCAGTTTGTTTCCTAAGATTAAGAATTCCTCATATCAGTGAGATCATATGATAATTGTCTTTCTCTGATTGACTTATTTCGCTCAGCATAATACCCTCCAATTCCATCCATGTCGTTGCAAATGGCAAAATTTCATTCCTTTTGATGGCTGCATAATATTCCATTGTATATATATACACCACCTCTTCTTTATCCATTCATCTGTTGATGGACATCTTGGCTCTTTCCATAGTTTGGCTATTGTGGACATTGCTGCTATAAACATCAGGGTGCATGTACCCCTTTGGATCCCTACATTTGTATCTTTGGGGTAAATACCCAGTAGCACAATTGCTGGATCGTACGGTAGGTCTATTTTCAACTTTTTGAGGAACCTCCATACTGTTTTCTAGAGTAGCTGCACCAGCTACATTCCCACCAACAGTGTAGGAGGGTTCCCCTTTCTCCACATCCTCGCCAACATCTGTTGTTTCCTGACTTGTTAATTTTAACCATTCTGACTGGCGTGAGGTGGTATCTCACTGAGGTTTTGATTTGGACTTCCCTGATGCCGAGCGATGTTGAGCACTTTTTCATGTGTCTGTTGGCCATTTGGATGTCTTCTTTGGAAAAATGTCTGTTCATGTCTTCTGCCCATTTCTTTTTTTTTTTTATAAAGATTTTATTTATTTATTTGAGAGAGAGAATGAGATAGAGCATGAGAGGGGGGAGGGTCAGAGGGAGAAGCAGACTCCCTGCCGAGCAGGGAGCCCGATGCGGGACTCGATCCCGGGACTCGATCCCGGGACTCCAGGATCATGACCTGAGCCGAAGGCAGTCGCTTAACCAACTGAGCCACCCAGGCGCCCCCTGCCCATTTCTTGATTGGGCTATTTGTTGAGTGCCAAGTTTGATAAGTTCTTTATAGATTTTGGATACTAGCCCTTTATCCAATATGTCATTTGCAAATATCTTCTCCCATTCTGTCGGTTGTCTTTTCGTTTTGTTGACTGTTTCTTTTGCTGTGCAAAAACTTTTTATCTTGAAGTCCCAATAGTTCACTTTTGCCCTTGCTTCCCTTGCCTTTGGCAATGTTTCTAGGAAGAAGTTGCTGCGGCGTCGAAGAGTTGCTGCCTGTGTTCTCCTTTAGGATTTTGATGGACTCCTGTCTCACATTGAGGTCTTTCAACCATTTGGAGTCTATTTTTGTGTGTGGTGTAAGGAAATGGTCCAGTTTCATTCTTCTGCACGTGGCTGTCCAATTTTCCCAACACCATTTGTTGAAGAGACTGTCTTTTTTCCATTGGACATTCTTTCCTGCTTTGTCGAAGATTAGTTGGCCATAGAGTTGAGGGTCCATTTCTGGGCTCTCTATTCTGTTCCATTGATCTATGTGCCTGTTTTTGTGCAAGTACCATACTGTCTTGATGATGACAGCTTTGTAATAGAGCTGGAAGTCTGGAATTGTGATGCTGCCAGCTTTGCTTTTCTTTTTCAACATTCCTCTGGCTATGCAGGGTCTTTTCTGGTTCCATACAAATTCTAGGATTATTTGTTCCATTTCTTTGAAAAAAGTGGATGGTATTTTGATGGGGATTGCATTGAATGTGTAGATTGCTCTAGGCAGCATTGATATCTTCACAATATTTGTTCTTCCAATCCATGAGCATGGAACGTTTTTCCATTTCTTTGTGTCTTCCTCAGTTTCTTTCATGAGTGTTTTCTAGTTTTCTGAGTACAGATCCTTTGTCTCTTTGGTTAGATTTATTCCTAGGTATCTTATGGTTTTGGGTGCAACTGTAAATGGGACCGACTCTTTAATTTCTCTTTCTTCTGTCTTGTTGTTTGTGTATGGGAATGCCACTGATTTCTGTGCATTGATTTGATATCCTGCCACTTTACTGAATTCCTGTATGAGTTCTGGCAGTTTTGGGGTGGAGTTTTTGGGTTTTCCACATATAGTATCATATCATCTGCAAAGAGTGAGACTTTGACTTCTTTGTTAAAGGCCCCTTTCTTCAGGAAGCAGAACTCCAGCCTTTTTTACAGACTGGATGTCAGAGAAGGAAAGAGGGGCTGGTCCTGAATTAGGGGAGGGTGACATAGGCTTTATGGGTAGAGGCAGAGTGGGGAAGGGGAGGGGGTGCGTGGTGGTGGTGGCGGCGAATGCAATTTCGTGTCTTTGTCCCAGGGAAGGGGGTGAGGAGACAGAGGCCAATGTCTCAGCATAATGTAAATTATCCAGGACTTGGCCGCCATAACGTTTTTCTTGTAGAATTAGGAGAAATTTCCTAGCCTGGCTGGTCAGGCCCCCTTCCTGGACCTCCAGCTCCACTCTGCACCTCCTACTTCACACGGCTTCTTTGCTTTTACAACCCTGCCCATGGAACTGGCCTACATTGGCACTTGCTGGGCCAGCTCCTGACAAATAGCTTCTCAGTGAATGCTCTGATGGGTGTGCTCTGTGACAGGGAAACCTAAAATAAATTGTGCTAAGCCTCACACTGGGTGTCAAAATGAAGAAAGAGGAGGAACCAGAAAGAAAGAAAGGAAGGAAGGAAGGAAGGAAGGAAGGAAGGAAGGAAGGAAGGAAGGAAGGAAGGAAGGAAGGAAGTCCAAAATTTTCCAGCAAAGGATATCCACATTTTATTCTTTTAGAATATTCTTTTTTAGAATGGATACCGGAGAGCTAAAACTATTTTCTTTTAAGTTCCTAATAGCTTTTACTTCCATCTTGAAAACACCAGAAGACATATAACAGGTGCAGCGGCTTCCATGACCTCCTTCCTATCAAGTAATGAGCAAGGCACGATCGCCTTGCACATGCCGCGCAGCCTGCCACAAAGGGAAGGCAGCTCCTGACTGAAGCGTTCTAATAACACTCTCTCTTGGAAATGATTCAGGCGGGGACTCCCTTGAACTCCACCTTCTGTGATCATCTAGGATGGTATAGTTTGCTTAATGTGTGCAATTATGAAAATGGCTCTTGTTAACAGTAAGCCTGGTGGCTTTCCACAGCAATTCTGCTTCCTTGCAAGAAGCCAGGGGATGTCTCCATGGCTGGTCTGTCAGGACACTTACAGGTAGAAGGTGAAAAAATGGGTCTAAAACTATAGCTTTCCAGCACTGGTGCTTGGAGCCTTTACAATCCTTAGAATTGTCAGAGTTTGTCCTTCAGAGGAGAAGGAAGCCATGAGCCCCCGGCCCCCTCTTTTCAAATGGAGGGGTTCTGTTTGCTGATTTCATTTGGAGGGAAAAAGTTCTATGTTGCTGAAATAGGTTTGAAAGCCATGGGACTAGGACAGCTGTGAATGGACCATAAGGCACAAAGCCTTCACTCCACAGGAAAAGATGGAGTGTGGGGGTTTTGGTTAACTTTGGCCTTGATTGGAAGTGTCCCAATCTGAGTCACATAATAGTGTTGAGGAAACCAGTCCCATCTGAATGATGCCATTGAAGTGATGTGCAGTCTTCTGGTATTGCTTTGACTCAGGGTCATGACTAGAGAGAATAGCCCTGGTTTGAGTCAACCAGTACTTTAAGCAGGCTGGGCCATCCCATTGAAAGGCACAGCAGGTTAGGGGTTGGGTGTTCACAGGGGCAGCCGCCCCACCTTTTCCTATTTGATCCCAGCATAGTTTTTGGGGGCAGGAACACCGGTGTTCTTGGTCTGCCATTCACTGACTCTGTGACCGTGACAACTAACTCTTTGAACTTCAGCCTCTTCATCTGAAAAGTGGGGGGACAGAGCCTACCTTATGAAGTTATTGTAAAATGCAATCAAATCATTCACATGTAATGTGCAGCATGCTCTTTGGCACAAATCAGAGTCTAACTGAATCATCATCATCATCATCATCTTGGGAGTGGATGGCCTGTTTATTGCCTGAGCGGTGCAGGGGCTGCGGGTGAGCCCTTTGGGATGTGAAAAGTGACACATGGGCACACAGTCCAATTATTCAAGGATGAACTCCAAATTCTGTCTTGCTACTTCAGGAAGGGCAAGGTCTGTCCACTGGTCCCTTGATGATAAGTGGCCCTTGGAGATTTGCTGGAGAGGCATGAACAAGAATACTCCATTAGGCATTTTTTTTTTAATTGGGGTAAAATTGGTATACAAGATTATATAAATTTCAGGTAGATGACATTATAATTCAACATCAGTATGCTACAGAATGATCACCATTAATGATCACTGTCCATACCCATACTATTGGCACTCTCCACCTGTTTCACTTGCCCCCTCCTCCCCTCCCCACCCCCCGCCCCCTGGTAACCACCAATCTGTTCTCTGTATCTATGAGTTTGTTTTTATTTTGTTCTGTTTTTTAGATTTCACATATGTGTGAAGTCATATGATATTTGTCTTTCTCTGTCTGACTTATTTCACTTAGCATAATATTCTCTAGGTCCATCCACGTTGTCAAAAATGGCAAGTTTTCATTCTTTTTTTTTTATGGCTGATTAGTATTCCATTGTATATATGCCACATCTTCTTTATCCATTCATCCACTGATGAGTGGATTTAGATTGTTACCATTTCTTGGCTATTGTAAATAATGCTGCCATCAGTGATGGTGCCTACATATTTTTGAACCAGTGTTTTTGTATTCTTTGGATAAATACCCAGAAATGAAATAGCTGGATCATATTGTAGTTCTAGCCTTACTTTTTTGAGGAATTTCCATGTTGTTTTTCATTACCAATGTACCAATTTACATTCCCACAAACACTGTATAAATATTTCCTTTTCTCCACATTCTCTCCAACACTTGTTATTTCTTCTGTTGTTGATAGTGGCCATTCTAACCAGTGTAGAGTAATAATATCTCATTGTGGTTTTGATATGCATTTCTGTAATAATGATGCTAAACATCTTTTCATGTGCCTGTTGGCCATCTGTATGTCCTCTTTGGAAAAATGTTTATTCTGGTCCTCTGCCCATTTTTTAATTGGGCTGTTTGTTTTTTTTTGTTGTTGTTGTTGACTTGTGTGGGCTCTTTACATATTTTGGATATTAATCCCTGGTCAGATATATGACTTGCAAAAATGTTCTCTCATTTAGTAGACTGCCTTTTCATTTTGATGATTTTTTTTTCTCACACTGTGTAGAAGCTTTTTAGTTTGATGGAGTCCCATTTGTTTATTTTATTTTTTTTTTGTTTCCTTTCCGTTTGGAGTCAGATCTACAAAAATATCACTAAGATCAATGTTGAGGAGATTACTTCCTATGTTTTATTCTAGGAATTTTATGGTTTCAGGTCTTACATTCAAGTCATTAATACATTTTTTACTCCATTTTTGTGTATACTATGAGATAGTGACCTAGTTTCATTCTTTTGCATGCAGGTGTCCAGTTTTCCAAACACCATTTACTGAAGAGACCGTCCTTCCTCTATTGTATATTCCTGGCTCCTTGTCACAAATTAATTGTCCATTTACATGTGGGTTTAATTCTGGGCTCTCAATTTTGTTCTATTGTTCTGTGTGTCTGTTTTGATTATTATAGCTTTGTAATATGGTTTGAAATCAGGGAGCATGATACCTCCAACTCTGTCTTTCTTTCATAAGATTGCCTTAGCTATTTGGGATCTTTTATGGTTACATGCAAATTTTAGAATTACTTGTTCTAGTTCTGTGAAAAATGCCATTGGAATTTTGATAGAAATTACATTGAATCTGTAGATTTCTTTGGGTAGTATGAACATTTTAAGAATATTAATTCTTCCAATCCATGAGTATGAAATATCTTTCCATTTACTTGTGTCTTCTTCAATTTCTTTCTCAGAGTTTTATAGTTTTCAGTGTAGACATCTTTCACCCTATTCGTTAGATTTATTCCTAGGTGTTTTATTCATTTTGATGCAATTATAAATGGGATTGTTTTCTTAATTTCCCTTTATGATAATTTGTTATTAGTGTACAGAAACACAACAGATTTCTGTATGTTGATTTGATATCCTGCTACTTTACTGAATTCATTTATTAGTTCTAACAGTTATTTTGATGGAGTCTTTGGGTTTCTATATATAGTATGTCATCTGCAAATAGTGAGTTTTGCTTTTTCCTTTCTGATTTGGATGTTTTTTTATTTCTTTATCTTGCCTAATCTGTGGCTAGGACTTCCAATATTATTTTGAATAAAAGTGGCAAGAGTGGGCATTCTTGTCTTGTCCTGATCTTAGAGGAAAGCTTTCAGCTTTTCACCATTGAATGTGATGTTAGCTAAGTGTTGGTTATATATGACCTTTATTATGTTTAGGTACGTTCCCTCTACCCACATTGTTGAGAGGTTTTTTTTTTTTTTTTTATCATGAATGGGTATTGAATTTTGTCAAATGCTTTTTCTGCATCTATTGGAATGATCATATGATTGTTATCCCTCATTTTTATCCTACACCATTTTGTGGTGTACCATGTTGATTGATTTGCATATGTTGAACCACTTTGGCATCCCTGGAATAAATCCCATTTGATTGTGGTGAATTCTCATTTTTAATGTATTTTTGAATTTGGTTTGCTAATGTTTTGTTGAGGGATTTTACATCAGTGTTCATCAATGATATTGGCCTATATATTTCTTTTTTTGTTGTGTCCTTGTCTCCTTTTGTTATCAGTGTAGTGCTGGCCTCATAAAACGAGTTTGGAAGTGTTCCTTTCTCTTCAATTTTTTAGAAGCTTTTAAGAATAGGTACTAAATCTTCTTTGAATGTTTGGTATAATTTACCAATGAAGCCATCTGGTTCTGGACTTTTGTTTGTTGGGAGGCTTTTGATTACCAGTTCAATCTTCTTTCCAGTAATCAGTCCCATTAAGATTTTCTATTTCTTCATGATTCAGTCTGAGAAGATTGTATATTTCTAGGAATATATGCATTTCTTCTAGATTGTCCAGTTTGTTGGCATATAGTTGTTCATCATAGTCTCTTATGATCCTTTGTATTTCTGTGTATTATTTGGAGTTTCTCTTCTTTCATTTCTCATTTTGTTTATTAGAATGCTCTCTTGTTTTCTTAGTCTATGTAAATATTTGTCAACTTAAAATTTTTTTTTCAAAGAACCAGCTCTTAGTGTCATTGATCTTTTCCCTTCTCCTCTCCTCTCCTCTCCCCTTGTTGGGGGTACCAGCTCAGTGGGGAGTCTGCTTCTCCCTCTGCCACTGCTCCACCCCCCCAACCCTGTTTGTGCTCACTCGCTCTCTCTCTTGCTCTATCTCTGAAATAAATAAATAAATAAAATCTTTAAAAAAAATCTGTTGATAGCCTTATGTGGTTTCCCTTATATGTGATAAGTTGTTTTTTTTTCTTCCTGCTTTTAAGATTCTCTCTTTATCTTTAACTTTTACCTTTTTAATTATACAGTATCTTGGTGTGGATCTCTTTAGATTAATGTTATTTGGAACTCTCTGAGCTTCCTAGACCTGGATGTCTATTTCCTTCTTCGAATTAGGAAAGTTTTCAGTCGTTTTTCTCAAATAAGTTTTCTTGCCCCTTCTCTCTCTCTTTTCTCCTTCTGGGATCCCTGTAATGCTAATGTTATTTCATTGATGTTGTTTCAAAGCGCCCTTGAATTATCTTCATTTTTTAAAAATCTTTTTTCTTTTTGTTGCTCTATCTGGATTAGTTCTATTGCTTTGTCTTCCAGCTTGCTGATCTTATCTTTGGCTTCATCCAGTCTGCTGTTGAACCCTTTTAGGATATTTGTCAGTTCAGTTATTGTATTCTTCAGCTCTGTAACTTCTGTTTGGAACTTTCTTATATTTTCTATCTCTTTATTGATGGTCTTACTCTGTTAATTCTTCTGCCAAGTTCAGTGAGCATCTTTATAATCATTATTTTGAGTCTCTTTCAGGTAGATTGTATATCTCCATTTCTTTACTGTCATTTTCTGTTGTTTTGTCTTGGTCTTTCATTTGGAACATATTCCTCTGTCTCCTCATTTTGCCTGACTTTCTGCATTTGTTTCTATATGTTAAGCAAATCAACTACCTCTCCCAGTCTTGAAAGAGTGGTCTTGTGTAGAAGATTTCATATGGAGCCCAGAAGCACAATCACTTCTGACTACCAGAGCATCACTCAAGGGGTGTCCCCTATATGGGCTGCATATGCCATGTGTCTGTGGCATAAGAGCTATGTCTGTGGCATAGGGGTAGGTAAGACTGGCTCCTGGCCTGGCTGCAATGTGCAGTTGTGCTGTGGTGCAGGGGCAGGCAGGGCTAGTGGCTGGCCCATCTGTGACCTGCTGTTGTACTACAGAGGTGGACAGTGTTCTCAGCTGGGTAAGACCTCCAGCTCTAGCATGTTAGAGAGATAGTTTCAAAATGGTGCCTCCCATTGCCAACATTAGCAAAATAGAATGAGGTTGCAAATATGGTGCCCACCAATGTCTCTGTCCCGAGAGGAAGTCCTAATAGTTTTCTGCCTCTTTGGCAGGTGACTTAAGGTTATTAAGGGGGTCTTTTTCACATATGGTATAGGTGCTTCTTAAATTGATGTTTTGTGCTGAGTCCTAGGGTGAGAGTCTGTGCATGAACCCTTTAAGACTGGTTTCTCCATTCCCTACAGTTCTGTGGTTCTCCTGGACATAATCCCTAGTGTTTTTCAAAGCCTGGCATTTAGGGGACCTATTTCTCTGGTGAAGGATGTAAGGGTTGAGGTACCTGATGTGGAGCATAAACCCCTCACTCCTCAGGATGAAGTTCTGTATTTTTGAGATCCCTCCCAATTGTGGATTGCTATGTCTGGGATGTGGTTTTTGTTTTTGTTTTTTTGTGTGGGAACCGTTCTTTATCTCTCCTACCTGTCCGATACCATCCTTTTTGTCCTTTGTTGTGGATGCTCTGTTCATTCAGTTTTCTGGTCTTTTTCAGAGGAAATTTTTCCATACGTAGTTGTACATTTATTTTATCCATGGGAAAGAGTGAGTTCAGGATCTTCCTATACTGCGGTCTTGAACTCAACTCCTCATTAGGCAGCTTTTAAAAGAACATCTTCTTGAATCCTCTCTCCCAACCTGGTCTTGGGGAGTTGAAACAGGATCAGCTGTGCCCGGTGTTGTGAACTTCGTCAAATCTGGCTGGTTATAGAAGCCAAAATTCTTAGCAGATTTCCTGGGGGAAACAGCACAAAATAACAGAGAGTGGCTTGAGAGAAGGAAAAAAGGCATTTATTCCTTCAAGGAGAATGTTGAACATTCAGTCAAAACACCCCCGTAACTAATTCATTACTTTACACCAAGCAGACATCTTTTAAATTAGGTGGAATACAAATGAGTCTTGTTTTGTGCCATTAATTTCAATGCCTTTACACAATATTTGAATCACTGGTTTTTCTTCTCCTTTGGAGGCAGACCAAATCAGGCTGAATCTACTCACATTAAAAGCCATTCATGGGAGCCAGCCAGCCCCATCTTGCAGATGGAATGCCATATGTTTTGGCTTGCCCCCCCCAATATGGAACAGTAATATGCAATCCAAGAATAGAATGCACTATTTCTCTACCTCTGCATTGCTGGTCACCTCTAACCCATAAGCACTTTCTATTCTGGACCGAGGTAGACAAATTCATTTGGAAAAGATTCAGAAAGATGCTGAGAGTCTGAAGAGATGGTTTTTGTTTTCTTTGGCCCCTTTGAAACTCAAAACCTCAAATGAAATCAGTTCTAAGAGTTTAGTGCATCCATAATATGGCACTTGGAAGTATTCCATTTTTACTTTTCCAGGAATATGTTAGAACTTTTAACTCGAAAGCATAACATTTGACTTTTTGTTAAGGTCTGGAGACTCTATAAACAATGAGTTAAATTGTTTTGGTCCTTTCAAACCCATTTGAATTTAACTTGATGCTTCTTGGGGGGATCTCAGAATGGAAAAGCAGAAGTACTGCGGCTCAAGAGAGACTGGTAAATATGGCATCTGGATCATATGTACAACTAGAATAAGCCTTGAGTGTTTAGAGAGAACTTGACAGGAGGAACAGAAGACAGGTAGTAAGGGGGAAGGGCTCATTTTCCTGTTTACCTAGGTTGAAGTGGTTGAAAGAACATTGAAAAAAGAGTCTGGTCTTTTCTTGCTGTTGACTAACTGTGTGACTTTGAGCAAGTGCTAGGATTATGTTCTTCACCTATAAAATAAGAGTATTAGGGGAGCCTGGGTGGCTCAGTCGGTTAAGCGTCTGCTTTTGGTTCAGGTCATGATCCTGGGGTCCTGGACTGAGTCCCATGTTGGGCACCTTGCTCAGTGGGAAGTCTGCTTCTCCCTCTCCCTCTGCTCCCCTGACTCCCACTCATGCTCTCTCTCTCGAATAAATAAAAATCTTTATAATAAAAAAATAAGGGAATTAGGTAGAATTGGCAATGGCAAATAAATTTCATCTCTCATGCCATCTTGCACTGGTGGGTATTGGCTGAAGCTGGGCTTAGTGTGCACAGTGGTAAAATCAATTCGATGTTTGCTGAGAGCCTCGGACCTGAGAGTGAGCATGGTCACCACTTATTTGGTTCAGAATTGAATGTCTCTAAAGTCCTTTCCAGCAATAACATTTTGTAATTATGTAACTATGATTGAGTTTTTTCAACAATTGACCTTATGAAGACTGGGCACCATTTGGAAACCTCTTAGTGACTGAAGAAGGGTGCTTGAGCTTCAAACCATTCTCTAATATGAGGACTGCCTATATACAAACCCCTATGTCCTTCTGCCCATTGCTGTGAAGTTTTACTCCTGAGCTAGGGAACAGTTCTAACAACAGACTATTTGATGTCACAGAAACACAGATGCAACTAATCTGGAATTCTGATTTTAATGAGATTGTAAACAAAAAGCAAGTGGCAGATAATGGAATCTCATCATTTTTCAGATCACCAAGGTGTGGCCCATATCTTCTTGCAGCTCTTTAGGTTTTGATAAGCCATAATCATGGCCCTTGAGTTACCAAATGTCTATTTTCTGGGTTCTTAGAGATTGACCTTTGAGAAATCTAGGCCCCTGAGATTGCTTGACCCAGTAGGATGGGCTTTCAGACAAGCTGCCTGAACCATTACCTGTAACAATGTATTAAAATTCAAATTTCTCTCTCTTTTTAAAAAAGGATTTATTTATTTATTTATTTATTTGAGAGAGATAGAGAGAGTGAGAGAGCATAAGTAGGGGAAGGGCATTGGGAGAGACAGAGAGAACCTCAAGCAGACTCCCCGCTGAGTGAGGAGCCCAACATGGGGCTCGGTCTCTCAATCCTGAGATTATGACTTGAGCCGAAACCAAGACTCAGATGCTCAACTGACTGAGCCATCCAGGCACCCCTGCCTCTCTTTTAGCTGGGATGTCACAGGCCAAGAACAAAACAAAAGCAGCCATGCACTCTTGCAATCCAAAGCCAGGAGCTACACAACCATGTAAGACTTGCCAAGGGGGTGACCTAAAACCAGGTCCTGATCCTTAGCCCATCACCCATCTCAAGGGTATAGAATTGTTGAAAATGGCAATTGGAAAGAGAGGATATTTTGGGGGAGAGTTGTTGGTAGGTGATGTGACCTGCCCCATACTAATGCACACACCACAGCAGAGAGGAGGCAGAAGTGAGAGCAGCCTCTGGAGGACCACCCAAAATGCTGTTCTTCTCTGGAATTGGGGGACACAGTGGACTGTGGCCTGATAAATGTTGGAATTACAGATTATGGAATAAAGATTAAGTTATAGATTGAGGTATCACAGCTGGGAGGATGGGGGATGCTGGGAGTCAATGTTGTGGATTTTCCATGAGTTGAATAGATGTGAAGAGGAGATTTGGTCTGGAGACTTTACCCAAGAAGTATAATTGGAAGGATGATGGACCAGATGTCTGGTGATCTTCAGTGTTCATATTTTAGCACTGCAAACCAAAAGAGCATTTGAAAACTCGTGTGTGTGTGTGTGTGTGCGTGGCTTTGTGTTAGTCATGAGAGACTATGTTTATGGTTTTTTTTTTTTGAATTTGAAGATCTAACTGGCTTTATTAAGCAATTTATGAATTGAGCAGTATCCCATTTAGCAAGTAGAGGGGAGCTCCCATAGACTTATGTTTGGAAACAATCTCCAGTTCTCAGTGACTTAACACAACATACTCAGTGAAGATTGCTTTAGAACTCTGCTCCACACTAAGGGACCCAGTTTGATGGAGGTTCCATTGTTCTGTAGTTGCTTCATCTGGGTCATGTTGTCTCTCTGGGCACCCTAGTACAGGAAAAGACAGCCAGATGGTTGTGTGTGTGCTGGTTCTTGTATGTCTTATTCCAGTACTGTGCCACTTCTGCCTATAGTCAATTGGCCAGATATAGTTAGAATTAGGTTCTGCCTCATTGCAAGTGGGTTGGAAAATATGGGAGAGCAGATGGAATGCATGTTGACAATCTCTGCCTTTGCCACAAGCTTTTTGACTATGGGCTCCAGTACACAGTGATCTGGCTTGAGCTAGTCAGATTCCCAAAGAAGTCCTCCTAATCTCTTACCTATAGAGTGAATCCTTGTAGCCAATGCTCTGGAAGGATAAAGAAAGCTAAAATGGGGTGTGTGTGTCGGGAGGAACCTCAGCATTTAATATACTTAGAGTCACTCAGTCCGTCTGTCCTATACCTCTGCCTGGTATCCACAGTTTTTTGGTTTTATCTTCTGCAGTGTTAGGTGTGTGAGGAGCCATCACCCAGTTTCCCAGAGGGAATTTTCCTGTTTTTACCCTCATCTTCATCTCCACATTCATGGCCCTTGGTGCCGCCTTTCCTGCTGCCAGCTTACAACATTGTTAAGTCAGTTCCCATTCATCCATCTGCGTTTCATCTTCCAAATTTCTCGTTTTCTCTCCCATTATTTATGTGCCAGCAGATTTGTATCCTTTTTTAAAAATCATTTTAGGGGCACCTGGGTGGCTCAGATGGTTGAGCATCTGCCTTCGGCTCAGGTCATGATCTCAGGGTCCTGGGATCGAGTCCCACATCGGGCTCCCTGCTCCTTGGGAGACTGCTTCTCCCTCTGCCTCTCTCTCTCTCTCTCTGTCTCTCATGAATAAATAAATAAAATCTTTAAAAAAATCATTTTAATAGGGTAACTAACGTAAGTTGAAGTAAATGGATGCTTTCAATCCCCATCTTTATGCAGAAGACCTATTCTCACAATTTTTATAAAACTCCCTTTCTTGACAAATGATAGTATCTACAATCTTCTATACATCTTATCATTTCAAGTTGTTTTCATTGGAACTTGGGGCAGCTCTGTCCTACTCCCATTCAGGAAGCAAAACGGCATTTTATGCACCATGTCTTCCTTCTCTTTAGTAAGGGTGATAAGTAGGTATCTTAGCTTTGGAGCATTTTTGTAGATGACAGACCATAGTTAATTCAAAGAAGCTTGGTAGAGTAGGACCACTGAATGTGGAGAGGGAGTTTTCTTTTTCACCACGTGGAACACAAATTCACCCACCACATATGCCCTCACACCCCGAAACTGTTGTGCTGTGACTCTGGTCCCATAAACCTTCAGGGTGTGAAGAATAGTATATTGTGGCTTTATCATAGACTTTTTCAACTTAGAAGAGGCACAGCATCTCTTAATGTTTTAAGAGTTTATTTGATGGTTTATTGGAAGCCTGATGAGAGCCCACTTTGTTCTCTTTATAGGGAGTTATAAAAGACCTTATTTCCAGAAACACATTGTAATTTATGTTGTTGTTGTTTTTTTTTCTTGGAGAATATGGCAGAATGAAAGGAGATTTCAAGGGGATGTCTGTGGAACACAGGCACACTATATTGAAGGTATAGCCTGGAATAGGCTCTCATAGGCCTTATTTTGTCTCCAGTAGAAATGGGTGATTATTTGTGCTTTTCAAAGGGAGGACAAACACATGCTTTGTGCTTGGGGTTTGGCCTCTCAACCCTGGTATAGTGTTTAGAAGATGGTAGGGACTCCGTTAGTCAACTCTGCTTTTAAACATACTCTGGGTACATATGAGTCATCTTGGGCCTGGCCCCTATATACAGATTTATGTGTGAACGTCTGACATTATCTGGTCCTCTGGCATACAGCTCAGGCCCTTCTGAGTTAAGCTCTGGTGACAGCTTCCCTGTGTTAAGCATAAGAACCATGGACTGGAGTTATAGAGCTATCTAGGCCAGCTTCCCACCTCTGACACAGGCAGGAGGAAACGTTTGGTTTGAATCTAGTTTATGACCCAGTGTTTTCCTGGGAAACCTTATTGTAATTCCATAACAGAAGTCCCACTGTTTTTAAAATTCTCTTTCATGATCAGCAAGGACAATGCTTGAGTCAAAAGCAGGCAAGGCTCCTCTTTGTCCCCCAGCTCTTGAGAATGGCTAGACCCCCACATTGTGCATGCTGTTTTATTTATTTATTTATTTATTTATTTATTTATTTATTTATTTATTTATTTATTTATTTA
>NW_023270464.1:17575444-17659720 GCF_011800145.1 Mirounga leonina
TTATTTATTTATTTATTTATTTATTTATTTATTTATTTATTTATTTAAAAGCAGACTCCACACCCAGTGTGGAGCCCAATGCAGAGCTCAAACTCACGACCCAGAGATCAAGACCTGAGCTGAGACAGAGAGTTGGATGCTTGACTGACTGAGCCACCTAGGCGTTCCTGTGCATACTGTTTTTAAATAGGCTGAGTTCAAAGTCACCATCTGTTGCAGACAGAAGTGTAGCTCATGTGTCCCTTTGGGACTGAAAGCAGGGATGAGCCCTGTTGGCACCTGCATTGTTGGGTGTGAGGTCGTAAGCACCAGCTAAATGCCACCACTTAACCATGTGTCTCTATATCTTGATTTCACTTCGCTCCTTCTTGCATCTTTTCATCAGTCTTAATGATTGTCATGTCAGCTTATTATCTTAAATATTTTGGAAAATGTGCCACATTGTAGAATGGGCTTCTCTTCCGTCCTCTACCCCTACTTCCAGATATGATTGGGGTAGATCGTCTTGTTAGCAAATTGTGAGGTGCCCCACTATTTACTGGGCCCCAGTTATTCCTGCCGTCTGCCTCTTCTTCATTTAGGTGGAAAGCTCAGATATAGGACCTTGTCACATATCCTTCATGCTCATGAGCAGGGTAAGAGTAACATCCTCATTCGGGATAGGATGCCATGTTTCCTGGAGATTCTGGTGAGCTTGGTGGGATCCCGACTGATGACATCATTAGGTGCTGAAGCTGCTTCTCATATCCAGGTCCTTTTTTTCTCCAGGGCTGAAGAAAAAGTGCAGGATCCTGCTCACCCATCTCAGTGATCTATGGAGCTGCCACTACTTTCATCCTTAGCTCCTCCTTTCTATCCATTTGACTTCCACTGGTGAGCAGCAAGAGGCTTCTATCTTCCCTGAGAAAGATCAGGAGAAAGCAAATCTGTGCCTCAGTGACCTGCCTAGTTGCCAGCACTCCTGGGAAGCTGTAGCATTTGCTTGAGGACTGGGCCGGTGACTGGTGTTACAGTGAGAAGAACTGCAAACAGACTAAGGAGGCTGTGAATAGAAGTGGGACGCTGGGGTCTTACCAGCCGCACCTTGGAAGAAGGTGAAGTGGGAAAAGGATGAGGGCAGGGGGGTGGACTTGGAAATAAGCTGCCACTGCAGGTCTTGGAGCATTTTGAGTGGGCACCTGCCTGTCCTTTCCTAGCATGGCAGAGACCGTTACCTACAGAGCAAGGGTCTCATGCAGGTAACCTCACGTGGGGTGGCATTTCGACCTAGAGGGGAGGCTGGACAGGTGGCAGCAGGGCTTATTCCCTTGGTGGCTTTTGTAAATTGGTGGGATTGGCAGCAGTGTGGCAGTCGGCTGCCTGAACCTTCCCCTGTCCCTCGCTGGTGCTGAGGAGGGGGGAACCATCCCAGAGGGGATCATCAAGAAAGTCAACATCCAACTATCAAAATCCTTCTCATTCCTCAAGGCTCAGCTCATCTATCATCTCCTCTGTAAAGTCGGCTCTGAATCTCCCAATGACTTGGGCTGGTGTTTCCCTTTTATTTCATTCTGCCATTGGTTGTGCATAATTGTTCCTTCCATCAGACCTGAGCTTCCAGCAGCAGGGACTCTGTCTCCCACAGTGCCCAGAGCAGTGCTAGTTCACTGCTGGCTCTCAGTGTGTCTGATATCGAATGAACACCTAGAAGCAGACATGCTTAAGCACCTCTCCTTGCCCTGTTCCTGTTGGTGAGCTCACTGGTGGGGGCTGTTTGCTATGTATGTGGACTACCCCCACGGCCCCTGAGCTGAAGGGTCACCAAGATTGAGGGTATGGGGAAGAAGGGAACCGAGTGTGCCAGCCCTCACTCCCCTTGTGGTTCTTGTGTCTGTAGAGGAAAGGAGAGTTTTCTTCACAGGCACACGGACTCAGTCCCTAGGGCATGTTTCAAAGTTCCACTGCCGTGCTGGAGTAAAAGGCGTCACAGGGAGGACGGACAAGCGGGAGAGGAAGGAGCTGACTTGGGTGGGCTGGAGCCAGGGGAACAGTCGCCTATGATAAGAATTCAAATGCCGCCTCCTCTGCAAGCCACCCCTCCTGGGGTCCTTCTCCCTGGTGTGCCCTCCTGTAAACAGAATTTCTCACTCTTTTCTCTCTGTTGTCCCCGGGCAATCTGCTCCTTCCCATTACACCTGTCCTTACAGCGCTGCGCCTTGTGTCTGCCCTCCCTCTGCCACTCCCACCACCGGACTGCGAGCCCTTCGGAAGCGAGGACAGGCTGTTCATGTGCCATGGCACCCAGACAGAACTCCCCAGTGTTTGTTTGTTTGTTTGTTTCAAAAGATTTTATTTATTTATTTGAGAGAGAGCGCACGAGAGAGAAGGAGAAGCAGGCTCCCCCCTGAGCAGGGAGCTTGATGTGGGGCTTGATCCCAGGACTCTGAGATCATGACCTGAGCTGAAGGCAGATACTTAACGACTGAGCCACCTAGGTGTCCCCCCACCCCACAGTGTTTCTTAAGTGGGTGAAGAGATGAATGAGTAAAGGGGGGCATGCATGCATGCATGAATGAGCTCAAACTGCTGCGTAGATTAGGCAGGGAGAGATTCCTAGAAGGAATTCTCCCTCTGAGTTAGATCCCAGCTCTGCCATATTAACCATCTGATAGGCTGTGGGTCTTGGCTTCCTTATCCATAAAATGGGGATAATACTATTGACCCCAGAGGGCAAAGTGCCCAATGTAGCGGCAAGCACATGATAGACAACTCAACAAATGGCAGGTCCTAAAAGTACTTGAGTCAAGGTCTTGTTGCAGGGACACCAAGCCACTCAGGCAAAGGCCTCTTCTGGTGTGTAGTGGGGAGGGAATTTAGGGGTGCCAAATGGCACTCAAAACCCCTAGTTATCTGCTGCTCTACTATGATCCTAGCTGTGACTCTCAGGCAGAGGAAGGCAGAGGAATGTATCTCTTTTGTTCAGGAATGAAAACCAAGGCTGGGGAGCCCATCTGCTGAGTAGCTGGAGAGAAGTGGTTTCAGGAAACTGGAAAGCATTCATTCTCTCAACAGATATTCATTCATTATTAGGCACCTACTGCATGCCAAGTCTTACCACTCACTTCTGCAACAGCTACAGAGCCAGGTTGAACCAGAACTCATCACAGACTAGTCTTCGCCCCCTTGGCCTGAGCTGCTCGGAGAAGGCAGCGAGTTACCACGCATGGCTAGCCTTCTGGGGGCGAAGGACTCAAGGCGCCTGGTCAGGCTTAGTCACAGGAGCATCCAAGCAGGCAAATTCTCAGTTTGCTGATGGGGAAACAGAGATGGGAGGTGAAGTGGCTGGACCCAGGTTGCTCAGATAGGATGCGGTGGAGGAAAGTTTGGGGCATGGGTCACCTGGGATCCCTCGGTTTCCTCAGTGCCCTAAAGGAGGCCTGGAGGTCCCTTCTCTGCTGTAACCCAGCCTCGAGCGAATATGTAGGTTTGAGGCAGGCTGTTGGAGCAAGAGGCTTGACTAGGACAACTGGTGACATCTGGCAGAGTTCACAGGAAAGTGCCATGACCTTTCGCACGCTCTATCTGTTCTGTTCCCACTCTTTTCTCATTCACTCTGTCCTCTGCTCACTTTCACTTCTTTCCAGGCTGGCCTCTGCCAGAGGGTGCTTCCACGTTTTCCTAGCAGCCTGTGGCTTGGCTGTTCCCCATCTCATCCCCAGACACTGGGCCAAGTGGCCCGGAGTGTGCAGAGGGACATATTCAGTCTCAGCTTCCTCTCCAAGTTCAAAAGGTAGCAGCTGCAGCCCCAGGCCCCGAGGCCGTGCAGCCAGAGCCTGTCACTGTCCCTGCATGAATGAGCGTTTCCACTCAGTGGGCCTGATGGCGGCAGCTGGGGGCGAAGAGGGGCCGGTGGCTGGGACTGGTGTGGGCATGGCCCCTGTGGGAAGCGGCCGCATTGCTCAGCGATGAGGCTAATGCAGCCCCCAGTGCACTGACCTATGCCGATCAAGGTGAAGTTGAAGGGCTTCCTGTACCACTTTGGAACATGTGGGCTTAAGTTCAAATCCTAGCTCGACCTCTTCCTAGCTTTTTGACCTTGGGCAAGTTAATAAACCCTTTGAGACTTAGTTTCCTCATCGGTGAAGTGGGGATGATCATAATGTTCACCCGCAGGGGACCTCGGTGAGGATGAAATGAATTCGTCCATGTAAAGCACTCAGTGAGTGTTCAGTGAATGTGCCTGCCTTTTTGGGTCCTCTGCTGCTCCCTCTGTCCCTGGCCCATCTCCCTCCCTCCACTTGCACCTCACAGATACTCTTCGAGGCAATCATTTCTCATGACCAGCCCGGGCTGATTGCTCTAAGATGCTTCTTGATGCTTCCACAATTGAATTTGCAATCTGTACTCACGTGAGTTGCACAGGACATCTGCTCTGGGTCCAAGGATGTGTCCATGGAAAACAAAAGTGGGGAAAGCCAGCCACTTCCTCAGGCCTGGCTACCAGGAACACAGCATTGAGATGAGGCTCTGGTGTCTTGCCCTTTGGTTCAGATGCTCAAACCGCCTGCTTGTCTGGAGGGTCTGGGAGCAGGGGATGATGTGTGAAATAGTTATGAACTCAGAGGGGTCCTGGCCAGTCAGAATGTACTCTGGTCATGGTGTTGGAGCATGGCCTTCTCGGGGGAGGTGGGGGGCTCAGCGCAGTAGCTCTTAACCAACTGGCAAGGAAGTATTTTTAACAACTGACATTGGTGCGCGAGTGTGTGCTGGGTCTGTAGCAGATCTGCCAATGGGAAGGGCCAATGGGAGCAGCAGCTTGTGAGGAGTCGGCCTCCTGTATGTGGGTTCACCCTATGACCACGTAGTAGAGTTTTGGGGGACTGGTGCTAAGTGTTGGCTTGGGCATCAAACCAACCGCTCATGAACTTTGGCATCTTGAGCAAATTTTGAGCCTCTGAGAACCTAGGTATTCTGATCTATAAAAATGGGGGCAGTGAAGCTCACAGGGCTGTTGTAAGGATAAATGTTCCAGGAAGCACGGGGCCCAGAATGCAGGGCTTAGCAGAGCACAAGGGAGCAACCCCTGCCCCTCTTCAGGAGGTGTTCTTTCCATGAGATAGGAGTCCTCCCCACTCTGGGGGTCAATGGGGTGCATGTCTCCCTTAAAGCACCCATGCCTGTACTTTCATTCAGGCATCAGGAGTTTATTAAGTGCCTACTGTGTGCCAGGCACCATTCCAGGGGCTGGGGGTGCTTCAGCGAACCTGCCAGGTGGGGCCCGATCCTCCAGGAGCTTACGTTTTGGAAGGGGAGGCAGGCAATGCCAGGCCTTTTCTCCTGTTGCAAGCACACAGAAAAAGCCCAAATCCTGGAGGTGACTGACCCATCAGCAGCATCAGCAGAACCAATCGGACGAAACAGAGCCAAGCTTGAAATCAAAGAAGGAAAACCCCAGAAGCCGGAAACAAAGGAACGACCTCCAACCAGAGGCCCGAGGGAAGCTGCCTGGAAGGAAGAGGTGCAGGGAGTGTGGCCTGGGCATCGGGGTCTTTCACGTGTTGCTGCTCCTGCGTGTGGGCTTCTGGATCATCTGGTGCCTGTCCCAGAGCTCCTGCGGGGAGACAGGTTGCTGCTGAGCGCCAGTAGCCACAGTTGTTACTACAGTGAGTTACATTCTTGCCAAGCCCTTGTTGGAAGGAAAAAGCACAAGGCTGGCTCTCCTTGAGCAAAACGGGGCTGAGAACTACAAAATAAATGAGATAAGTCAGATAGTTTATATAGGCCAGCTAGCAGGATCATGTGAAAGGTAATAGAGAGTAATTAGCTCAGGGAGACCACGGATGGACTCCCCAGGAGGTGACATGCAATATGAAACTTGAACGATGAGCAGGAGGCAGCTTGCAAGGAGCAGGAGAAGCAGCTTTCCAGGCAGAGGGAACAGCACGTGCAAAGGCCCCGAGACTAGAATGAGGCTAGAAAGTTTGAGGAAAAGCAAAAGGGCCGGTGTGGCTGGAATGTAGTGAACCAGAGGGGAGGAGCTTTCAAGCAAACGTAAGCATTTTCTTCCAAGAGCAAAGGAAAGCCACTAATGTGTTTAGGCAGGGCAATGGCATGGGGACAGTCCTGCAAACTCACAGCTGTATGCGCTTGATTTGCTTTATGGCCCTGAACCTCCTTCCCACCCAGCGTCTCTCTCTCTCCCCCATTCTTTATCTGCATTTTCACGGTAACTCTGTGAAGGAGGTGGGTAGGTGTCCTATCCGTGTTACAGATGAGATGGCACCAATGTTGACTGGTTTCTAGATCATCTGGTGCCTGTCCTAGAGCTCTTGCGGGGAGACAGTTTGCTGCTGAGCACCAGTAGCCACGGTTGTTACTACAGTGAGTTACATTCTTGCCAAGCCCTGGTTGGAAGGAAAACACACGATGCTGGCTCTCCTTGAGCAAAACAGCTCCCCGCAGAGTGGTCCTCATTGCAAAGCCCAACTTCCATGAAGAGCTAATTATTCTGCTTGCTAGCTGTGCCTTCATGGACTCGGACGAGCAGCTCTACTGGGACAACCTCATTTTAAGAAATGAAGGTGCTTTGCACCAAATCGAAGGGGTGTTTTGCGGAGCCAACTCCGAAGTGACTCACCTCAGTGTTTGGCACTGGGATCTTCACCGCTGGGGTCCATGCAGGCCTCTGGGCAGCGGTCCCACTGCTTGGCCTTGGGCTCTCATTTTCTATTAATTCCCCAAGGACTGGCTGCTCGCAGCTGTTGCTGGGTCAGTTTTGGAGAAGCCTCTTTAATATTAGAATATGGGGTCATGGCTGGAGCATTTGGGTCCTTCCTGACACAGCCCTTGGAACCCCCGGGTGACCCATTTCACACCCCAGGTTCTAGGGAGGGGAGGGATGTTGTGAGGAAGACTAAGAAGGGCCACAAGGGACGTTTAGTGATCTCGCTGGGTGGTTTCGTGGGGCTGTGGCTACCCACAACCGGGGTGATTCTGGAAACTGGATGATCCCGGGCTGGATGGCTTGATGCACAGTATGTGGAAACTGGCTCCACCACCTGGATCACTAAGGATGGATATGAATCTCCATGAAGCCCAAGGGCAACAAAAACATTGCTTCCATATAGTAATCATGGAAACCCCTCCAGCCGCCCTCTGTTGTGGATAACCTGCCACTGGAACAGAGCACCCTGGTGTTTTTGCTTTTTGGAGAGATGGCACAGAGTTCTCCCCACCCTCTCCCTTCCTGCCATCCCACCACATTACCCCAGTCAAGGCTTAGGTTCCCAAGAAGAGCTGCCACCTAGGTCCCTAGGCTCACCAGGCTCCTGGTGGATGCCGAAGGGAAGAGCCCTGGGGAGGGGAAGCAGAAGGATGGGAATGAAGACAGGAAGGAATGATGACATCCAGCAGTGCTGCTGAGAGACAGGCGGGCTAGGGCAGGCTGTCAGTGTCATTGGGGATGCTATTAAGGGCATTCATGAGGCAGCACACACGTCTGGAGTCCCATCTGACCGGCATCAACAAATGCCCCTGTTCCATTCATTCTGGAAGGGGAGCTTTAATTAGGCATGAAGAGATTTATCAAACAACAGCCCCTTGGAGCTGTTGGTCTCTTTGCCATCTGGACGGATGGCTTTGTACCCCGTGACAACAGCAAGGGGAATGATTTATGAGGTCCCACAGCTCCACCCCCTGGGCCTGGTAAAACCTGAATGGTTTTTGTCCTCCCCCCAAAGGAGGGAAACTTTGCCTTTGTTGATGGGCACACACAAGCTGGGGTTCATGTTGAGGTCTGTCTGACTCTGTGAAGGTGATCCCAGACCCATGGCAGCCAAGACTTGGGGTCAGTTTCCAATTTACAGTGACCCAGCCACAGGGGTTAATAGAAGATACCATGGAGTGGGGATAAGACCGGCGTGTGAATTTTGCTAGTGAACTATGGGGCTTCACACAGGTTTTTTTTGCTTCAATTTTATGACCCATCCAATAGGAATAATGATTTCTGCGTCTGCCCAACTCATGTGATTTTTTTGGAGGTTCTTATGACATTACAGATGCAAAATGACCTCATTAATTATATAGCCCTCCACAGGCATTAAGGATTTAATCCAACAAACATTTATTAAGCAACTGCTGTGTGCTTTGCACCACTCCTGGTGCTGTGATGGACACAGATGAATAAAACACAGTCCCTGCCCTTGGCGAGCTTACAGTCTAAGAACGGTCATAGGACAAGTGCACAATAACTATAATACAAGGCAGAATATGGTAAGTGCCATGAGAAAGGTACAAATAAAGTGCTACGGTGGTTCAGCGGAGGGAGAAATCCCAGTGGTTGGTAGATCAGGGAGGGCTTCATGGAAGATGTGGTTTCTGCATGGGCCTTGAAGGGAACAGAAGAGAGGGTCCAAGGAGATGAGAACAGCAAGACCAAAGGCACAGAGACAGGAAAACCAGGCACCTCTTCCAAAAATGATGATTCTCTAGGGACCAGTGCAGGGTGTAAAGAAGGAAGGGGCCTTACTGGGTAATCTGTAATGTCAGGGTGGAGATTTGTACCTTATTTTGTGGGCCAGGAACTTTTAAAGTTTTCTAAATGGCTAGAGATAAAAATCACTATGAATGTGCAGGACAGACGGGGATGTGCAAGCATGCCCAGAGGGGAAACGGGGAGGGGTAGGGAAGAGAACGCTGCTAAAATTGTGCAAACAAGGGAAGCAAGGGCAGCACTGGTGGGGAAGGGTGACAAGGGAACCCATAGAGAAGAGTCGAAGATGACTTTAGGGTCTCAGACTTGGGTGGTTGAGAGGCTCACGGGGATTCTATCAAGAAGACGGGGGATCGTGGAGGAAGGGGAAGCAGAGATGATAAACTTGGCTTCGGATGTATGGAGTCTAGAGCAGGTGGGGTGGGGACAAAATGGAAGGCACTAATGTAGGGAGTGTCCGTGCGGTGGGGCAAGGCGGAGGGAGGGAAATAATGGTCTGACCCACCTCGGGTCCTTTTTAGATCAAGGGAAGGGTGGAAATAAATAAATCATAAATACATAAATAAATAAATACATAAATAAGTGATGAAGAGACGTTGGAAGAGAGGAGAAACACTGTGAGTACGTGGCATCCTGGGCACGGAGGGGACGGGTGTCCAGCAGGGGTCGCTGTGGAGCCCAGAGATGTGGGGAGCTTGGTGACGACAAGGGGTCTTTTGATGTAGCAACATGGAGGGCGATGAATCGTAGGTCCCTGGAGCATGGAGGCTAGGTAGGTCATGGGGGACGGCAGCGCAAGCATCGGAGACCCCTTCCCGGGGCTGGTGGTGCAGGGAAGGGGAGGGAAGAGGCTGCAGGAGCCGGGATGAGGAGAAGAGTGTGTGCTGGTGGAAGTGAGGACAGACAGAGGTGGCAGAAGAGTGGCTGGGGTGTGTGGGAAAATGTCACTGCCCAGAGGACGGATGTCACGTCCTCAGAAATGGGAGGAAGGAGAGGCGTGGGGAGGAAAGGGATCAGGAGATCTGGAGGGGAGCTGGCGTTTCAGATGGCTCCTTCTCTTCAGCCAAGGAGGTGGCCGATGGAGGGGAGTGGTTATTTGGGGGCTTGAGGAGCTTGCAGGTCTGAGAGGCTCCAGGGTGGGTGATGGCAGGGTGATTGGGGACTGATTAACAGTCAACAGGAGGTGACTGGAAGGGTCTCCTGCTCCCAGGACGGCCGTGACCACTGCAGTTACAGGGCAGTGGACCAGGGTGGCAGGGACAAGGGGCAGGCTGGGACTCCTCGGGGCCACCCAGGCTAGCTGGCCTGTGCATTTAGCTGCCCTAAACAGGCAGAGGGGACAGGCTGCCTCCTGATTGTGCGCCCAGGTGGAGGAGCAGGACGGGGTGGGTCGAGTCCTTCTGCCCCTGTCATCAGGTGGTCAGTGCATTTGGGCAGCGCAGGACCTGTGAGTTGGGGAACGGAGGGGTGCGGATGGTCCTGGCTTCCCAGGGCAGGTTCTCAGGGCTCCTTCTACTTCAACAGCCACTGGTGTCTGCTTAAGGAACCAAGACCAATATGGGACAGAAGGAAAACTAGCTCTTCCATGGAGCTCTGGCCTTGAACTGCCCCACAGGGCGGGCTGCCGGCCGGTGCACGGAGCGTGGGCCAACCCCAGGACCTGCCATCCCAGCTCCCCTCAGGACTCACCACTGGAACGTTCTGGAGTCCAAAGCCCTGGTTAATCCAAGGAGGCCCAGGCAGTTCTACCTGCTCCCCAGGGCACTGCCAGCTTCAGACATTAACTGTCTTCCAGGGCCTGTGAGATCCTCAAGATGAAAGGCTCTGGAGAAGTGTAAAATATGATACTAATTATTTCCACTTCTTGCGAGGGAGTCCAAACCATGCAGTTCCCACAGAGGCTGTTAGGGCTGTTGCTTTTTTAAATATTCATTTTATAATGCAAATCCCAAATCTCAGACTTGAAGCATGAACAGGAAGGACAACAAGGGAAGAAACACAAGAGATGCAGGGGAGCAGTCGCAGCTGGGGTTTGGAGCTGGAGCACCCACGTGCGGGGTGAATGGTTCTGAGCATCCTCCCACTGCCTCCGTTTGCTGCCCGCCAGCCATTAATTTAGAGCAAACGTCCTGGTCTGAATTGCCGCTGATTAATTATGTCCGGTCTCGTGTGCTTGGGAGCAGATCTCGGTTCCTTTTCTTAACTCCCTTCACCTTCAAGATAATGGTTTTTTACTTATCTTTCAAATATGTTTTAAAACAGTGTTATTTATCAGGCAAGGGAATACATCCAACAAATCAAGCCGCCTAATGCTTGTCTATATGTGACCTCTGATTCCAGCCCCTAAGTGATTGGCATGGAGCCCAGATTTCCCCAGGGAGATTATGCCCAGTATTTGGATACTGCATTTGGCTTTGGGTTAAAAAAAGAAAAAGTCTTCACTATTAATCTTCATAGGGGGCAAAAAGGATTTTGTGAAATTCTAAAATCATTGCCTTTGTGTGGAGGATGAGTAGGTGGGGGTGGGGGTGGACACTGGAGCCTCTCCCTGCAGACTGGAGAAGCTCCATGTTGGAGCTCAGTGCCAGCTAGTGTGACCATCAGGATAGGAAGATGATGAGAAATGGCTGCAGAGGCCCCTCGAGTGCACAACGCAGAAAGGAAACAGAGGGGTCACAGAGAAATGAAGCGAGGTGCTTAACACCCTTTCAGGTCTCACACTCTGGGGCTCTGTGAGGCACCCAGAAAGGCAATCATATGTATTTTAAAAAGGATGACATTTATCTTGACAGGGCCCTTTCAAGCTTTTGCTGTGGCTTCTCTGGTGGCAGAAGGGGACAGTATGGTCCCTCATGTGACATTCTAAGAAAGCAGGAAGGGGGTAACCAAGCGGGTAAAATCCCAGGGTTCCTTCCTCCTTGGTGGACTCTAGTCGCTTTAAAGAACATCCACCAAACCACCACGTTTTGGACACTCTTCTGCCTTATTGTGGGGTGGAGTGCTGCCCCTGAGCGGGAGATCTCAATTTTTCCAAAATGCCAGGGGAACACCCCAGCTCTTTAGGGTCATCTGCCTGCTCTGTCCAGGTTCTTGGTGGTTCTTGCAAAGCCAGAGTATAGACTGTTCATGGTTACTTCTCTAGCCTTCTCTTCATAGCTGTGGAAGCCTGTCTGGGACAGGTGGGTCCACCGTGGATCGTCCCTCGGACAGTTAAACTCTAAGTTTGTGGAACAAGGCCCACGCCTCTGAAGTGGCCTCTGCTTCTTGAGGTCCTTGTACTTCTTTGCCAGGCTGAACCCCTCAACCTCCTCTCCTCTGTCAACAGCACCATTTTAGACTTGGGTCAAGTTGTCCCCTCTGGGTCTTGGCTCACCCAGAATCCAGGTGTCTCAGAGGCTCAGGGTCGCTGCCAAGAGGTGGCTCTCCATTCATCCATGAGCCCAAAGATCTGTCCAACCCAGGAGGCAGTTTGTCATCCAAAGTCATGGGACTGGCTTCTTTTCATGTCGAGTCCTTCTGCCCCTAAAGATGGATTGAGTCTCAATCCAGTTTAGGTGGGTTCTCCACACCTTCTTCCTGTGGCTTATCTGCCTAATGCTAGATGAACACCACACAGTTATAAATACTCAGGTCAATATATATATGCAGGTATAGATATATATATTCTGGTCACTGTTTTACACTTTAACAAAGAAAACCACTAGCCTGCTTGTTCTACAGTTTGCGCCACCCCGACTCCCATCTGCCTGTGGTGTAGCTGGCAGGAAATGTGAGCCACTGAGTCCCACGGGGAGCCCACCTTACGTGGCCCCATCACACTGGCCAACAGTCAGTTTCAAAGCCCCCTGCTCATGCAGGCTCTTGAGGGCCTTGAACTCCAAGGGCATGGTGTGGGGGCTGGCCTGGGAGGTGTAGCCATACTTGAGGCTGTCGTAATAGTGGTACTTGACGGGGTTCTGGTTCTGATCTAGTGGAAAGGGCCAGAAGCCATAGAGGTAGATCTGGTTGCAGAAACGTGTGGCCAGTGTGTACATCAAGAGACCAGTGGTGGGTCTTTTGATGTGGACTTTGTTGGTCAGCCAGTATCTGGAAAAAAAAAAAAAAAAGAAATATGAGTTTGTGAATCATCCTTTCCAGGAAGAGGACAATGTTAACCTGTCCAGCAGCCTGCCTCCTGCCACTCCAGGAGCGGTGGAGACCAATCCAGCCACTGATTCCCAGTTCCCTTCTCAGGGGACTGACTACCAACCTTTATTAAGCAACAGAACTGTTCCCTACATCGTGAATTTTCACATATATGATTTTTATGGAAACATGACGAGCTTGGTAGTAGGTACAGATGCAGAAATGAGGCTCAGATACAAAAGTGGCTTGCCCGAGGTCACCTAGGTAGAAAGGGCAGGACCTTGACCTGGGCTCAGGCCTGTTGAAATCTAAAGTGGGGGCGGGCAAACTTTTTCTATAACAAGCCAGCTGGTAGATATTTTTGGCTTTGCAGCCATGCTCCTGGCCTCTGCTGTGGGAGCACGAGAGAGAGAGCGCCACAGATGACACACGTGGGTGTGGCAGCCTGCTGCTTGGGCTGCCGCATGCAGACCTCCTGTAAAGGGGTGGCTCTTGCATGGTGCCCCCATCTTCCCCTTGTGGAGGGTCCCATGGTGCTTCCCTTTGCATGTCACCATTCCTGACTCCAGCAGAGACTGACTTCCTTGTCCCTTGAGCATCATCCGATTTCCTTCCCATCCCTGCCTGCAGGACCCCCACCCCTCTGATGCGGGTTGCCCACCTCTGACCTTGGGTGGCTTCCCTGAGAGCTAAGGGGACACCAGACGGTGCTCTGCCCAGTGAAGCCGGGTTCTGCCATGATCTCTTCTCAAGGCCTGTCATGGCATTTGGCATATCCCCTTCTGAAATGAGAGTTCCCGCTTCCTACCTAGGAATCTGGCAGGGGTAATGAGAGGAGCTATGGAGAATTGGGAAGAGCATGGCATTGGGCTAACGGACCCCAGTGCTGGGCGAGGCACTGAGCTACCTCTGCACATAGAGGGTCTCAGTTTACCTTAACCAAGACAGCAGTGATGAAGACCCCGTCTCCATTCCACAGACTAGGAAACAGAGGTCTGGGGAGCTACCAACTTTTTAGACCTGAGTTTCAAGTGAAAGTTCTGTCAACAGCTACCTGCATGCTTTTGGGCAGGTCACTTCTCCCTGCTGGACCTAATTTTTCACTTCTATACGATGATGGGCCACAGACCAGGGCATCTCCAAGTTTCAACACAATCTAGATGTTTCTCCAGAAGCGGGAAAACGTCCATTCTCTTTGCCACCATTTTGGCTTTCCACAGTGGTTCTTCTGCTTGGATTTAGAACTCACTGGGATGTGTGGTTTAACCTCTTTATTTCTCATAAAAAGCTGAATCCCTTTAAATGCAATGCGTACACCTTGGTGGAAAGATGGAATTTCTTACCACCAACTCCTCACTACTGTGGTCCATACCAGACACTGGCCGTGCTTTTCTGTCCTCAAACTCTGTGCGCCTCATCGCACCTGCTCCACCTGCCATTGTGAGAAACATCTACTCCCCAAGCCCAGCTCGGCTCCTGATGACACCTCAGCACAGTGACAGGTGTGACTATATAGTCAAACGAACCAATTACGTTCACGCCAGAAGCAAAAGTATGCCAGGCAAAACTTTTACACATTGCTGAAAGTTGAAACTGTTTCATATTCTTCGCAGTGCTTTTAGGGAAAATTGGGTGGGCAGGGGGAATATTTTCTAGAAGATCAAGCATGCCCTTCCTTTTGCAAGTGGTTCTTTCTGCAGACCCAAAAAGGAAACCCCAAGACATTCCAGAAAGTTAACTTTAAATCCTTTTTTTTTTTTTGGAGGAGGAGGTGTTAGCCTTTGAAACAGACAAGGTTACAGATTCCTAGTAACCCATATAATTTTAGTAAATAATGTAATATTTGATATAATGAAACATATTTCAAGGACCCCCACCCCATCCTATGAACATGATTCTCGGGGGCACTGTGCCGACCTCCAGGAGAGCCTCTAGACAACCAGTCTTTTGTCGTAAGCCTGTCAGCTGAAGACCACTTTGCTTGCATCTCCTCCTATTTCATCCTGTCTGGGCCAAGAAACTTCCCTGTGGCTGAATTTTTCAACCCAGAATCAGATGGAGGGGACAAAGGCAGGGAGCTAGACAATGGCTCCATTAACCACAAACACAATTGGGAAGTAATAAGGAAAAGCCTAGGGGGTGCGTGGTGCTGAGGATGAGGCTCAAGAGATAAGGTGCCCTTCTTAGATCATGTGCACACTGTAGGTTCAATGGGGCTGAGCTGAGCTTGGGAGGGTGCTGAGGGGCAAAGGCAGGGAAGTGGAAGGAGGGAAGAATCCCAGGAGAGTAGCAGCTGATGTTTGGATCGCCCCACACATCCTTGCGAAGTGCTCATCCACCTTGGCTTACCAACTCCGATAATGGGGAGCTCACCCCCCTCCTAAGCTAGTCCATTGTATTTTTGGTTCTGACTCAATGCTTCTTGGCCTAGGCTGTACACTGAACCACCTGGAGCTTTAGAGGACCGATCCTGAGTGCAACCTCTGGGTGCAGGCTGGACACTGGGATTTTTTTTTTTTTTTTTTTAGATTTTATTTATTTATTTGAGACAGAGAGAATGAGAGAGACAGAGAGCACATGAGAGGGGGGAGGATCAGAGGGAGAAGCAGGCTCCCTGCCGAGCAGGGAGCCCGATGTGGGACTCGATCCCGGGACTCCAGGATCATGACCTGAGCCGAAGGCAGTCGCTTAACCAACTGAGCCACCCAGGCGCCCGGACACTGGGATTTTTAAAACCTCCCCCAGTCATTCAAATGTGTAGCCAAGGCTAAGAAGTCCTGCTCTCACTGGTGGGTGGTTCTGCTAAGAATGAGGTATATTTAGAGAAAATAAGGGAAAAGAGTAAGCCTCAGGAATAGTTGTCAAGTTTTAAAGATTATTGTGCCCGGGGAACTTGTCTAGCCCAGTGGCCTGGCAGGGGATGTAACTGAGTGAGCTGAGAGCTGGGATGTGTGTAGGGAAAACCAATGCCTGGCCTCAGGGTTGCCAAGGCAACAGGGAGTGGTGGGACTGTGGCATCTAAAGGGGTAGCCAGTTTTATTATTGTCCAGTATAGTAGGGCCAAAGTGTGTATCAGAGATGGGGATTTTTATGCAATTTCTCCACATTTTTGAATGTTGGCAACTAATTAAAAAAAGTTTTAAAACATCATCTGAGGCCCTGTTGTGTGAGTCAACAGACCATATCTGTGGGTGATCCATGGGCCTCCTAGGTTGAACGTGTCCTCTTGTTTCAGGTTCCAGAGGAAAACGTGGGAGTCCAGGCAGACAGGCCCGAGCAGAGGCGCTCCTCCCGCAGCTGGTTAGACAGGGCTTAGATAAAACGCAGCCTAGCCTCCCCACTCCTGGTTCTTGGGCCTTTTCCACCCCATGGCGATTCTGGGAGGGTCGCGCCTGGCATGAGCCAGCTTTAGCGGCTGTTGACCCTCCCCAGGGAAGTGCAAGCCACCGCAGTGTCCCTGCCTGAGAGCATAGCGCTGTTTGCTCCCTGAGCAAATTCAAGTCCTAACACCGGTCACAAATGCCGTATTAGGGATTTGTGGTTTGTTTATTTTCTGATTGTAAGGCCTTAGCGTGAGAAGGCTTTCGGAAATGAATTTCTTTTCAGGACATCAGTGCTGTGCTCAGAGACGGGGAGGGAAGAATTTGATCTGTAGGAGGTCTGAGGTTACACGGACGCGGGCTGTGCCCTGCCTGCAGATGTGACTTTCCTCCTCATGTCCCCGTGAACTGTCTTCCCCTTCCCCCGCAAAACTAAGCACATGCATTACATCTTCCTGGAAATGTTCCTTTTGTCCCACCCTCTTCTTCCTAGTTCATGCTGAGGTAATCACTTCCACCCATTACCATGAAATTTGCTTCTACTTCTCCTGTTGTGCTTATCAATCCTGCCTGATAATTCACGATTGTACGGGTTGGCCTCCCACACAGAACAGAGTGGGCATTTCCCCGGGAGCAGGAGCCGTGCCTCACACTCCTGGAGGGGGTTCAGAGGCACCTGGCTGCATGCACCAGGCAGCCAGGGCACTGTGGCAGGGACAGAAGCGCTCAGCAAACACTCCATGTGCCTGCCTACACCTCCCAGCATCCCTTGCAATGGGGCTGGGGTCACGCGACCAGTTCTGGCCAATAGGCTGTGACAGGAAGTGTGTCCCTTGGGGGCCAACCTTCTCTTCTGCCTCTCACACTTTGCCTGAGCGAGAAATCAGCTTCTGTTGTGCTAAACCACGAGGGGCTGGGGGGTCGTGACTGTCGCACAGCCTAGAACCATTATTATCCTGGCTTCCATGGTGCTCAGCAAATGTCTGACTCAAATGGAATTGGAAAATAGGAAGAAGTCGAAAAGGAGGAAGAGGGAAACCAGCAGGGCAGGCAGCTTTGTACCTGCGGCCGTCGGGGACAGGGAGAGAGGTGCCCACCCTCTCGGATCCGCTGCCGGCTTCCCCCCAAGAATCAATCACTGGGAGAGGTGTTAACAGCAAAGGAGGCTCCAGAATGAAGGGGGAGCTCAGTGGCACGGAGGGACCCACTTATTTCCCATTCTGCCTCCACGGGTGAACAAGAACACTCCTGAGCCATGTCTGACAGGGACGCGCGGTTGCCGTTTAATGAGCAGCTTGTAATAGGAGCTGACTGAGTTATGCGGGAACAAATCACCCTTGGTTTCCTTTCTATCCCCCTCAGTCGCTCTGGCCAATTTAGAGACTGTGTGTGTGGCCGACTTGTAGACGATTTCCTTCCTCAGGATAACAGCTGGGTGTTAAAACACAAACTAATTAATTTTGCCTTTCCAAATGAGGTTAGCTGGGTGCATCCGGGAACGTTGTATTGACAATGCACCTTTCATATCCCAGTCTTGAGATTTTAATTAGAAGGCAAAGTAATCTCAAAGAAGGCAGTAATTATTTTTCGAATTGGTTACCCCAATCGCCAAGACGATTAAGCGCCGTATCTTATGAGCATGGACAGCTACAGATGAGGATTGCCAAAATCATCTCCAAAGCACATTTGTCCTTTTGGATTCCTGGGCAAGCACAGTGGCTGCCACTGTTGGAAAAAGAGACCCAAAGGGCTTTCTCTAAGACGCTAAAAGCACTTTGTGGAACATAGCTCATATTGTCCCTTAAGGATCAGGAATGCCTTACAGGTGGTTGCCATGGGACACTTGGGGATGTTTTGTGTGAGATGAGCAGCAAAATGGGACAGGGCCCTCAGACCCCTGGTCTCCAATTATCCACATCAGCAGCCTGGGCCCTGGTCTGGGGGCCCATAGCCCATTGCCGTCTTTTCCTTGGGAACACTGCCTAGGGCTCTGGTATCCTGGGGAACATCTCAGGATGAGGCTGCCCAGCTTTGAGAGCATGGAGAGCTGGGGGTTGTGTCTCAAAATCTGGGGCTGGAATGCAGCGCTGACCAAGTCCTATGGATGCTTGAGGCAGATTCCTGGTCCCCAGGCCTCAATGCTTATCCAAGCCAGTGCCCTTCACTCAAGTAAGCAAGGTTAACTTCAAGGATGACCATGCCACCAAAAACTCCCCAGAGACTCTTGGAGTCCCCAGGACAACATCCAGTGGCCTCGGCAGGGCTTGTGAAGTCCTTGTGACCTGGGCCTGAGATCCCTCCCACCACCTGGCCTGCACAGCCACACGGCTGTAAGGACCCTCTTCATTCCTACCAGGACACCACCAACTCCCCGTTCTCCTGGCTGGCAACTCCTCCTTATGGTCTCAGCTTCAATGTTACTTCCCGGACTTTCCCGGATGGGTTTGTGCCCTGTACATTGCTCTTTTCTGATTATAGCATTTATCACTCTATGCTATCATTATTCATTTACTTGACTTTCTCCTCCCCTACAAGTTACAATTCTGTGAGCCAGTGGACTGACTTCCTGCTCCTATATAACCCCAGATCCTAGCATAGCTCACGCGCAAAGTGGGTGCACCACAAATCTCTACTTAATGAAGCCAGGAGTGAAAACGAGCAAGCAGAGGCTAGTGTCTCCCTTGGGGACGGGGGGGGCACTGGCAGAAGCCAAGGAGGTTGGCTTTCCCGCAAACCCACAGGTCTGCACATGCGAAAGGCAGGCTGGTGGTGCCCTAGACCGTTTGTTGCCAAAAGAAAGGAGGAAAAATCATGACGCTGATTATTTCAGAGCTTCCTCCTGCTACATGGGGGGGTCCCCAGGGGAGTTGAGAGACTGTGGCTCACCCACAGGGATCACCTCTGGCCCAGCAGGGATCCAGAAAGACCACATCTTGGGGGTGAAAACTCCTGGCTGGATTCTGGTATCTAAACTGATACCACTCCAAATGCGAAAAAAAAATTATAATTAACCTCATTCATAATTAAAGGAATCCAATTTCACACAACAATCAGATGGCATTTTCCACTGGATTGGCAAAGAGAACAAGTGTCGGTAATCTACCACACTGGTGAGGTTATGGAAAAGCAGGCATTTTCAATCATCGTAGGTGGGAGTGTAAATCGGTACCTGCCTCCAGGAAGGGCAATTTGGTAACCGCTATAAAAACTAACAACACTTACATGCGTCTCTTTTTAGCGATGGCACGCCTAAAGAGCGAGCCTCTAGATGTACATACGTGTGCAGATGTTGGTATAAGATGATCACCGTAGCACCGATTATACTAGCCAAAGATTGGAAAAACCCGCGATGCCCACCAATGGCTTCTGCTCCCATAAATTATGGTCCAGACACTGTGAAGGAGAGCAAGGTGGTGTGTATTGATGTGGAATAGTTTCCAGAATTTAGCAAGGTACAATGCTTAAAACATGCTCTCTTATGTGTAAAAGTGGATATTTCTGGAAGAATACACACAGAAAACCAGTGTAACAGGTCGCCTCTGTGGAGGAGGGCTCACTCGCTTTTCACTTTAAATCCTTTTATACTGTTTGGATTTTTCTTTTTACTATGTGCATTGCTATTTGAAAAAAATAGAGATAATCTATGAAAAATGACGAAATGCCATCTGTGCCTTCATACCACAGACCTCTCTCTTTTTCTCTATGTATCACTGCCGTGGAATATACTTCCACACTCCGTGTCCCCTGAAGGAGACCGGAACCCAGCTGCTGGACTGGCCCTGGGGACATGCTCTTGGGAGGGGACACCTCCAACCTGCGCTGGTCTCGCCTCATTCTCTGCAAACCCAGCTGCTGGACTGGCCCTGGGGACATGCTCTTGGGACGGCGATGGGCATGCCTGGGAGGGGACACCTCCAACCTGCGCTGGTCTCGCCTCATTCTCTGCACCATGCTTACTCCCTTGCCTGTCCAGCGTGCAGGTTTCTGCTCCCTGCTGCCAGGCAGCAATGCTCACTCTGCTGACCCACTGCTCCAGCCCTGGCAGGGATACCTGCTGGATCCCTGCCATTCTAGGGCTGATGTTCAGCACTTTGGGTGCCTAACTAAGCACCAATTCACAGGCTTCCTCTGCATCAGGCCTGTGGTCTGGGTGGCTAAATGGGGCCAGGCAATGGGCTGCTTTCCTGCCCGAGGGCCACCCTCTCTGTGGGTCACAGCCTTCCTCATTGTTGTAATTGAATCTGAGCCATTCACTACCATCTGCGGACCAGAGTTTTCCCCTTCCTGCAGCCATATTCAGCTGCCTGGGTGTCCTTCCCCTGGGCTGTTCACCTCCCTTGCCAACAGCCAGCCAGGGCACTGTGCCACTCTTGCAGGCTGGCAGAGCCCAAAGCCCCCTGGAAGAGCTGCTCAGTCTGGCACAGGGCCAGTAAGAGTTAAAGAGCAGGCCTTCTCTGCACCACACTGCCCCCTCCCTGAGATGCCCAGGCCCAGTAACTGCCTCAGATGGGCAGGAATGTCCAGAGTACCCGGTGGTTAGAGATTCTCCTGGTACAGGTCTGATGAACCAAAGAATCTCTGCGCGGAAAGGGTGACCTTCTAGCCCAACCGTTATGGGTTGAATTATATTCCCTCAGAATTCATCTGTGGAGCTCAACCTCCAGTACATCATAATGGGACTTTATTTAGAGATAAGGGTCTTTACAGAGGTAAGCAAGTTAAAATGAGGTTGTTAGGGTAGCCCTTATTCCAATCCAACTGATGGCCTTATAAGCAGGGAGGATTTGGAGATATACAGGCACACAGAGATAATGATGGAGATGGTCCTCCACAAGAGAAAGGCCTGGAACAGATTCTTCTCTCAGAGCTCTCAGAAGGACCTCCAGCCTCCAGATCTACAAGACAGTAACTTTCTCTTGCCAGTTTAGGCCACCTGGCCTGTGGTTCTTTGTTACAGTGCTGGCAGACTCATCCACTAACTCTGTAGGATGCGGATTTTCCAAGTCATGGCCCAGCAAGGGGCATTCACTGCTGCCGGAACAAGAGGCAACCAAGCTCATTTCAGATGACCTCTGTTTGTTGGAATGCTCTTCCCAGGGCCCAGATGAAACCTGACTCCGTGTAGATGACTTCTTAACCCTAGTTCTACACCTGGAGCCTTGCAGTCCAAATTTGTGAGCCCCTCAAGGTCAGAAGCCTTGTTTCATTGATTTTTGTGTTCCCCCAGCACAGGCCTGGAGCCTTCTAGATTATAGCAAATAAATGTTTGCTAACTGAAGAAAGATTGCTCTCATGCTCCTTGGATACTTCTCTCCCTAAACCTTTTGACTTTTGAATTTCTCTGCCACTGTGGTCCATCTCCAGACTGGGACCCAAAACCTCTCCAAGTGGGATTCGACCAAGGTCATCGCTGACCTCCTTGACTCTCAAACCATTATACATCCGTCACTGTGATCTAAGATCATCTTACCCTTTGAGCAGCCACATGCCTGCTGCTGGTTGGTACTGCTCATTGTACCTGTACAGTTGTTTAGAACCTAAGTACAGAATCTTGCATTTGTCCGTATTAAATCTCTCCCTCTTAGATTGGCTCATTGTTTCAGCCCATCAAAAAGAAGTTTGGATTCAACTCTGAGGTCCCAATTATTAGGAATCCCCCCAAAGTCGTGTCTTCTGTGAACTGGCTAAGGAGACATTTGATGCCTTCATTTAAGTCATTGGTAAAAATGGGGACAGTTGGCAGTACAGGAGGCCAGTGGTGTGTTCTTAGAGATCCCCACGAAGTCAACCTTTAATTAATTAGTCTTTTGGGTGTCTGTGGTCAACAGACTGTGGTCAGTCTGTCAAGGACATGAGAAGGGGGATGGCAGTAGACACAACTGAAACCCATACACATGGGTTCTAGTCTCCCTCCTCCTCATCTGAGTGACCTGGAGCAATTCAGTTAACATCTCTGAGCCTGTTTCCTTGTGAGTAAAATGGGGATGAAAATAGTATCTATCTTACAAAGTTTCTCTAGGAAGAGACTTAACATTTGCTCCCTTTTACTCCCTGAAATGTCACAGTTCTCCGTGCTGCTCAAGAAATATTTTGTCAAAGTATCTGACTTAACCCAAGATATGAAATGACTACCCTGATCCTGGTACCTGTCTACTGCCCTCCTTCAGAAGAGCAGACTGGAGCAGTGTGCCTTGCTGTTTTCCCATGAGGACATCTGGTCTTGATATTTGCTTCTTCATCTTCAGGTGTTCCTGAGCCATTGCACTGATAACCATTTTGAAGCTCTGGCTTGGGGTTGACAACAAGCTCACTGGAGTCCATTGTTTCCCCATGTTTAGAAAATTGGGGTAGGGATGGCCAATTCCAGATTGTCCTTTTCCAATTTTGTATGATTTGGGGAAGATCAGGGCCAGCTGCTCAGTGGTCTTGGTGCATGATATCTCCTGGGATGTTAATAGGTCTTGGTTTTGTTGAGAGTAGAGGTCTCAAACTTATACTGTGCCTCAGAATCACCTGTAGGGTTTGTTAATATGCAGATTTCTGGGCCTCAGACCTACGATTTTGGATTCAGTAAGCCTGGGCTGGGCCTGAGAATTTGCATTTCTACCAACTACCCAGGTGATGCTGATGCCGCTGGTTCAGGGACCATTGTTGAGAACCCCTGGTTTAGGGCAGTGAAGTGGGATTGTAAGTGATACCAAAGGCTTCATTCATTATGCTATCCAGGTAAAAGACAGCTCTCCTTTGCTGAGAAGATAGGTGTAGAAGAGGAACCAAGAGTCCAGTTCCCATCTGTCTTTCATAGCCTCTACACTGCCTGTCCTTAACTTTTCGGTTCTTTTTACTTGAAACATAAAATACACTTTCTGTTTTTCTTTCCTTTTTTTTTTTTAAGTGGGGGGAGGGGTGGGGAGGGGTGGATGGAGAGGATTGGATGGAGAGAGAGAGAATCTTAAACAGGCTCCATGCCCAGCGCGAAGGCTGACACAGGGCTCCATCTCACCACTCTGAGATTATGACCTGAGCTGAAATCAAGAGTCAGAGGCTCAACTGACTGAGCCACCCAGGAGCCCCCTTTCTGTTTTTCTTAATATTTTCATAAGCTCAAACTCTGGCTTTGGCCTTCCCCACATTATTCTTCTAGGGTCCCTGTCATTATTTCCTGGTTATTATTCACAGGGGCAAATGGGTGGTGATCAGGAGCAAGGGAGGAGTCCTGATCTGTCTCTTACCAGCCATGCAACCTCGTACAAGTTACTTACCACCTGAGGCTCAATTTGTTGTCTTTAAAATAGGATGTTGGTTCTAGTTCTCTCATTACATGACATAATTCTTAGCATGGTGTCTAGCACAGCAGTGTTAGGGATGGTTATTTGTGCCCCTCATCTATTCTCCTACATGTCCTTCTTCAATCTGAGGTCACTGGGGACCCCCTGACCAGTCACCAGATGCTCTCTCAGTATCAGGCACTATGCAGGGGTCAGGGATGCAGTATGAAGTGCCATTATCCTGACCTCAAGGCACTGACAACTTAAACAATTAATAATAAAAAGTAGGTTAATAATCACAAAAGTGTAGGAGGAGATTGTTTAACCAGGAGAACTGAAACTGTGGTCATGTGGTCTCTTCACATGAAGCCTGGCTCTACCATGTGCCAGCTTGTAGTGCTAGATGGACGTAATATGACCAGCCCTGGGCTCTAAAGTGATTTATATAAATGATTTCATTTGGTCTTCGTGAAAAGCCTATTTGCTGTTACTAGAGCATCTCACAGATTTTTCCCCACGAATGGATGGACTAGGGACACTAAACCAGCCCTAGGAGCACAATGACTTGTATATGGACATGTCTGGGTATTTCAAGCCACCCAGCTGCATTCAGAGTGTGTGGATGCACAGCTGCTATCTGAGGACAGCTGTTTTCCTTCGGAAAGATGGCTTGGATGTGAAGGAGCAGTCAAGCGAACGAGGGAGGCAAAGGCCAAGACGAGGTCAAGGGGCGAACAACACTGTGAGCCTCGATAGGCGGTTCCACAAGACTGTGTCAAGCCTCAGATGCCCGCTGGTGTTTGGTGGGACCCTGGGGTGTTCTGACCTTTCAGCTTGTTCTGCCTGGTGGGAACGCTGTCCCAGACTCAGAAGAACTGCCATGTACCCAGGGAGTCTTGATACACCGCTACCCTCTGTGGTCTCCTAACACCACTTCTCTGGTGTGACAGCACCCGGCCCACTGAGCTGATGGGGTCCCCAAACCCAGAACTGTCTGGGTGTGAATTTGCTGCCTCTGGTGCCCTGGCCAGAGTGAGGTGCTCTACTTCAGTTCCTGGTTGTGCTCCTCACTGGCTTGGTGGCCTCCTACAAATCACCCAACTCATCTGGGCATCAACTTCCTCCTTTGCAGAACGAACACACTAAGATGCCTCAAAAGTGATTCCCACTTGACATTCCCACCAGCAGGCACAAAGATTCCTATTTCCTCACATCCTCACCGACACATGTTATTTCCCACTTTTCTGATAGCCGCCATCCCAGGGGGTGGAAAGTGGTAACTCACTGTGGTTTTGATTTACGATTTCCCAATGATGAGTGATGTTGAGCATTTTTCATGTGCTTATTGACCATCTGTGTATCTTCTCTGTAAAAAAGTCCATCCAAGTCCTTTGCCCATTTAAAAATTGGGTTGTTTGATTTATTTGTGGTATTGTTGAATTGTAGGAGTTCCACATATACTCCGGATATTTATCCCTTATCAGATACATGATTTGCAACTATTTCCCCCTATTCTGTGGGTGGGTTTTTCCCCCTCTCAGAATATGTTGGCTTTTTAGTGCATGAAAAGTTTTAGTTTTGATGAAGTCCCTTTTATCTCTTTTTTCTTTCGTTGCCTGTGTTTTGATACTTAAGAAACCACTGCTAAACCCAAGGTTATAAAAATTTTCCACTACATTTTCCTCTAACAGCCAATTTATTCTAATCGAATTGTACACTTGTAAGTGGTGAAAGTGGGCTATTACCAAATAACAAGTGTTGGCAAAGATGTGGTGAAATGGGATAACACGTGTCAGGGAAAATATGGAGAAACTGAAACCCTCGTGCACCTGCTGGTGGATCATAAAATGGTGCAGCCACCATGGAAAGCAGGATGGAGGTTCTTTAAAAAATTAAAAACAGGACTACCATATGATCCAGCCATTGAAAACAGAGTCTCGAAGAGATATCTGCACACCCAGTTTGACAACAGCACTATTCACAATAGTCAAGACGTGAAAGCAACCTGAATGTCCACCGACAGATGAAGGGACAAGCAAAATCTGTTATATATGTACAACAGAATATTATTCAGTCTTCGAAAGGAAGGCCATTCTGACACAGGCTACAGCATGGATGAACCTTGAGGACATCATGTTAAGTGGAATCAGTCAGTCACAGAAAGACAAATGCAGTATGAATCTCCTTGTATGAGGAATATAAAGTAGCCACATTCATGGAAACCGAAGTAGAAAGTTTACCGTATCAGGGTCTAGAGGGAGGGAGGGTTGGGGAAAAGGGGACTTGTTGTTTGATGGGTATAGAGTTTCAGATTTGTGAGATAAAAAAGTTCTGGAGATTTGTTTCACACACTGTGAATGTACTTAACACGACTGAAGTGCACAGTTAACAGTGGTCAAAATGGTAAATTTTATGTTGTGTATATTTTACCGCAGTAAAAAAGTTTATCCCCTCCACCTCATAAATAGAGGGTTTATTGAATGATAGGTTTTTAAATATGGAAACAAGACTATTCTGTAAGCTACAGACCATACTGGAACTCTGAGGTGAAGAACTCCTGACAGGTGAATTTGACTTTGTCCACCGTTCTACTACAGAATCCTTTACCAAGCTGAGCCTAAATATATGCTCCTCCTGTGGTTTCAACCTCTGGTCCTACTTCTACCTCTTAAGTCTACAGGACAAGTCTAATCCCTTGCTGGGTGGTTGGTGGCAATAGCCATGACTGACTGTGTGTCTCTCTTGGCCAGCACAGGACACACATTCGGATGTAGGCAGTGTTCCTCAGCAAGAGACAGAGAAAACAGGGCTCAGGGAGACAAGGGACCTGTTCCACCACCTGAGTAATGGAGGTGGGATTTGAACCCAGGTGTCCCTAACTCCAAAGCCCATGATTGTCATGCTAGACCAGACTGCCTCTGGGCCAGGTTCCTCCTCAGCCATCTTTTCTACGAACCCTTGGTCTTGGTCTTTTCTTCCGTGGCTTTGTTCTGCGTGCCTCGCCCATCCCCCCAGCCCGTTCCTTCTCTTGTAGCAAACACTGGGGAAGTTCCCACCAAGTCTGGGCAAGCCCTCGCTCTCACTACAGACGCTGCCCACCTTTCCTGTAATGCCCAACTGGACCCCGCACCCTGCAGAGGGAGAGGGCCATTGGTGGAAATCCATTCCAAGGCCCCCGAAACCCTCTTCCCCACCACCTCCTCCCCTTGCTAAAAGCAGAAACCAGCCCCGTTCTTTCCTGCAGTATTTCCTCCTGGGAGTTCCTGCAAGGGAAGATGTTGCCATCCCAGGATTAACAGCCTGTTTGTTTAAAGGGCTTACTACTGGTGCTTAATGCTATTTTGACAGATGAAAGTGAGTCAATTATAGCTGGAAATAGCTCTGACTGCATACATTTCTTCTAGGTAGTAGTCCATTCCCTGTCCGAGGGACTATTTCTCTTTACCATGGGCTAGTCCTTCTTCTCTCGTCCCCTCTGACCCCCAAACCATGCAAAGACTTTGCTCCTTCCAGGCAGAGACAACAATTAAGGCATGGAGCCTAGATTCTGTGAGATGGGGGTTGCCATGACAGACAGCAGGGATGAAGGGGATGCTCAGGGCAGGCCTCACAGGTCAAACTCCAGGATAAGGGATGTGGCCCAGTGAGCCCTGTGTCCATCAGGTGTTACTCTGCTCCATCAGCCACAAGTGTGGCCACTTCTTACTGAATGTCTTGCTCGGCTTTTCTTGGGGGTAATGGGTTTCTGTGCTGGCAACCCACCCTAACGAGACCAGGGCTGGTCACAGGCTCGGGGGATTCGGGGGTTACCTTTGTGAGGACAGCCAGACCCCTTTGTGGGTTGGTCAGAGAGCTTCCCAGGGTCACACTGAGTTATGCTCGGGCCCCAGTAAAGAGCCTTTCAATGTCAGCGGGGGTCCGTGTAGTGCGCTAGGACGCAGGCTGGTGAACTGCCATGTGGTTGGATGAGCAAAATGGATGCAAGGCCTGATCCCAAGCTGCAAGGTCAGGAGTGTGGAGAGGTGTATTTGTAACAGGCGTCTCAAACTTAATATGCCCAAACGTAATAGCCCCAAACATGCACACCCAAATGCTCAAGCTCTAATCCTAACAGCCATCCTGGATGTTTCTCTCTCTCGCCCTCCTTGAGGTCCTTAAATAGAACCCATCAGCGAATCCTGAGGCCTCTACTCCAAAGTTTCCAGCTGATCTGTGCCACCTGATGCCTGTCTGCTACGATTACCCCAGTCTAAGCCACAATCAGTCCTGACGCAGACTATTGCAAGAGCTTCCAGCACATTTCCCTCCTTCCATCCTTGCCCCTCATGGTTTATTCCCCCCGAGCCACAATGGGAGGACTGTTCTCAACACAGCTCTCTGGGCGGGCACTATGGATTGGGCAAAACTGGCATGCCGGAGGAAACCCACTTGCCAGCCCCCCTCCTTTCTCCAGGAAGGGAAGTGCAGAAAGGCCTGGGGGCTTGCTGAGTGGTAAGCTGGGCTGCAGGTGCATCTGGGAGAGGAATATTGCCCACCAAGCCCCTCCCAGACTCCCTGACTGCCCCCTGCCCCGTGGAGAGGCCGCTCACCCGCGGACGGCGTGCAGCAGGCGCAGAGAGGGGTATGCAGTACGCACGTTGACGCGATGCTTCAGAATGAGCTCATTGACCCACTCAACGCGCTCCTTGCCGCCCCTGGCCATGAAGGCTGGAATCCACAGGATGCTGCCATTGAGATTGTGCAGCCGCTGGAGCAGCTTCTCCCGCCAGGTGGCGTTGACCAAGTCCTCAAAGGCCCGTTGGATGACCGAGGGGTTCATGGTCACCAGGTCAGTCTTGAGCCCCACATCCCGCGCATACTCCTGCACCGGGGCCAGGTTGCACCTGCCAGAGAGAAAGGCGTCACAGTTCTTTTGGGGAAGATGAGATGCTGCTGCCTGTAGTTCATTTTATCCAACCTTTACCTCCTGTCCCCTCCTCTTCATCTTCCAGCACTGCCCCCCTTGCTCCCCGCTCCAGTCATCCCTGCTTCTTCTTCCCTGACACACACATTTACTAGGCTCTTACCACACACATGGAACTTCGCTAGTCCCTGGGGCTGTACAATGCGTGCCTTCTGGAGTTCCAGATCTAGTCAAGGAGGAAGGAGGCAAGCAAGCCAGCCCTCAGCCCACAAGGCGACCATGCTACAGGCAGGTGTGACCTGGCCACGTTAGGTAACAGTGAGGGCTCTGAAGGCACACTCCCAGGTTCAGAATCCACCTCTGCTACTTTCTACCTGTGTGATTCTGGGCAACCCGCTCAACCTCTCTGTGCTTCCTAAGAGCTTCCCTACAGCTCAGGAATATGCACAATGGTTTCTTTAGCTGCAACGGGGATCACAAGAGCACCCCCTCCCAGGGATTAAAGGAGTCACTACGTACCCAGTACTCAGAACACTGCTGGACCACACGAAGATCTCAATGTGAACTAGTGTCATGTTATTATGGGAAGGAGGAGCATTAGGTGGTATTCTCAGAGGCGGTGACCACTGAGGGAAATCTAGAAGGATGGATGAGCATTAGTCCCTTTGAGGATGAGGCAATTAGAAGAGTGTTTCTCCAGCTTGCAGAGCAGAAGAATCACCTCAGGCGGTAGTTAAAAATACTGAGTCCTGAGGTCTCTCACCTGGGTACCCAGATTCAACAGGTGAGCTGAGGAACTGACACTTTTACAAGCCCGTCAGGTAATTCTTATGACCAGGCAGTTTAGGAAACACTGTGCATTGTAGGCACAAGAAATGTATCTAAGGGCATAGAGGTGGCAAACAGTGTGGGTATCTGGGGGCGGGGCAAGTGATTTGCTCTGCCTGGGGCATAGTGTGTGGAGGAGACAAAGCTGGAGAAGCAAGCAGAGACTGCATGTCACAGATGTGGTTCCAAGGGCAAAAGGGAGCCACGGAAGATTCTTGAACAGGAGAGTAACATGATAAATTTGCATTTTAGGCAACAGATAGACAACAATAAGATGAAGTTGTAGTACGTATTGGGTTGGATGGAATTGGGTCTGGGAGGACAAACTATAAAAGGCCATTGCAATTTCGTGCTGAACTCGACAGGGACCCTGGGTGGGCAACCTTTGATATCTCACCAGAGGCCTGCTTTGTGGGGAACCTTCCCACCTTCATGGGTCCAGCTTGGGTGTGCACCCTGGGGTGGCCACAGGGGACACCTGGCTGCTTCCTGCATGGAGGATTTGATGGTGGAAGAGCCTTTTGACTAATGGAATTAAGTCTGAGCAACTAGAATAAGTGTTTATAGAACAGAGGCTAGAGACATGAAGACCAGGGGCACAGGTCATTGCCAAATGATGAAATCCAGAGAGACACCACTCACCCTCTTTGCAAGCCAGGACTTTCTTCCTTTAACATTTGGGGAGAAAAAGTAGCATGATCAGAAAGAAAACTAACATCCTTGCGCTCCTGGTGTGTGCCAGCCCCTGGTCCTTTAACATAGGTCGGCTCATTTTATTCAGACTCAGTATTAATCACCCTCACTTTACAGATGAGGAAACCAAGGCCAGAATTTGCAACATAACTTGCTCAGAGGCCCAGAGCTAGTAAGAGAACCTCCAGGATTCAGTCTCTGATGTGTCTGACTCAAAAGCCTGTTTGTGCTCAGACTAGACCTCCTAAAATATCCACTGTCCCCATCCCCACCCTGACCTTGCTATCTCTGACTGTGGCTACACTCTACAAGGGGGAGGAAATGCTTTGGGACACCTTCAGGGGCCCCTGCCTCAGATGCCAGAGAAATGGAGTATCATTATCATGGCCACCAGTTTGGGACAATTATCCCTACAGTCCTGAAGCCTGGCTAAACCAGGCTTCCAAGACCTTCCTGAGAGCCTGGGGCCTCCCCCGGGGCCAACCTCCAGGTCCTGAGAGCAGAGGGGAGTGGATTCAATGTGATTCAGATCTACTGAGTCTATCATGGACCAGTGGGGGCTGCAGGAGAGGCAGAGAAGGAAGTGATGTGGAGCCTGCCCCCAGTAGGCTTCCAGGTTCTCCAGGGGAGAAGAAACGGGCAAGTGCATGCCCAGCTACAATACTGGTCAGTCGGGGTGTCGTCCAAGTGCCCTACTGCAGACTCTGGAGGAGCCCTGGGGCTGCGAGCAACCTGAGGCAGGCTCCCCACCTCATTCAACATGGGATCCAGCTCATGGCAGGTGTTCCAGGCAGGAGAGGGCTGTGAGGGCCAGGCTAGTCCCATGATCATGTCTCAGGGTCACTTCCTGAGTGAAGATGATGGGGGCAGCTCTGTCCTGCTGTGCCCCTCCCTCACAGGGCAATTTTCCTTATGGGGGTGGTGGTAGGGGGGAATCAGGTTGGGAGTAAGCTTGATCTAACAGCAAGCCAGGCCTCCCAGAGCAAATTCTGGGTGGGGGGTCTGTAGGTAGGCTGCACTGCTTTGATAGGCATGACTCTGGGCTGGAAAGGAATCTGTCCCTTCCAGAAACAGGCAGGGCCACAGGTACGGGGTAGGGGCAATCTGCCGGGGAGAGAGGCGGCTCATGTTTGACTCTGAGCCAGACTGCCTAGACCCACAGCCTGAGCCTGGTCACCCGAGTGCGTGCTGTGGACCTGTGGCTCTCTGCATCTCAGAAGCCAGCCCAAAATGGAACATTCCTGATAGGGTTGTTGCAAGAATTACCTAAGGCAATAAACACGAAGTGCATCGAATTATACCTGGTACATGCTAAGTGCCTAATGAGCATGATGAGGGTGGTGATTGGTCTGTGAAGGGGCATTGGTTCATTAGGTCCTCCCTATTGAAGGTGGGTGTGCACGTGTGTATGTGTTTGTGTGAGTGAGTGTGTGAGGGTGAGCACACAATGAAGTTTTCATCCGCAAACATCTGGGAATTTATTCTGTACATAGATGACCCCGAGTCAGGCAGTCTCCTCAACCTGCCATTGCAGGCCCACGTGGATGCTGCGGGGACCAGCCCTCCCATCCCGCCCCAGTTCCCAGCAGCACCATATGTTGGCAGTGGGCTCAGTCAAGCCCCAGCCTCCACGATCATGAATCTAGTTATTCTCACTTCCATGCCTTTCCTCATGCTCCTTCCTCCTGCTCACCTTTTTCATTTGCCAACGTCGGCCAACTCGAATGCCACTTCTTCCAGAAGGCTGCCCTGAACTCCCCCAGGAAGGCTGAGCGTTTTGCAAGCTCATTGCATTTTGCATGCAGGGCATCTTCCCACTGTTCAGGGTAGAGTGTTCTGAGAGGGGGCAAGGTCTTGGTGTCTCCCACACAGAGGAGGGGCCCAATTAACACAGAGCAAGGCAAAGTGATGAAGACTTCAATTGACAGAGACCGAGAACATCCCATCAGGACCCTCCTGGTGTCTGTTATCCCATAGAGCTCAGAGCCCCTCATCTGTGCCAGGCACAGGCTTGGACTGGCGTCCAGAGATGGACAGGAGCGGCCTGCTTTGGGGGAGCTCATGGTCAGCGTGAGGTGGGTGGGGTGGAGACACAGGGTTCATGGAGAGCTCTCATTCAGACAGGCAAATGCTACAGGGGAGGTGATGTGGAATCGTGGGGTGACCTCCCTGCACCCCAGGGAAAGGCAGGGCAGGGAATGACACTTAGTGTGCTCTATTGTGGGAGACACCGGCCAGGCACACTCACACATGCCGACTCAGGCAGTGGCCACAGCATCGCACCCCATTTCCTCTCGGTGGGGGCTGTGGCCTGTAGGATCCCCCGGGCTGAGGTGGGTGATCCCCCCAAGGTGGGAAGAGCCCAGAGGAGTGGCCCCTGGTGGGGTGGGGGGGGGTGGCCAGGGCTGCCACTCAGCATCACGAGGCGTCTGTCACAGTGCGCCTTTGTAATTTTGTCCTAAAAGATCACTCAAGTCCACCCCCCAAAACATGCAGCTGTGTGCGAGCCACACACAGAGACAGACCTAAAGGTCAGAGGACAACCACGTGTTGTTCTGGGGAGCTCTCTCCTTGGCGTCAGGGCCCTCTTTACTAAGCACCCGTGGACAGGTGTGGACACGACCCCCGGGGGAAGGAAAGCATGCTGTGGCCGTGCTTCTCCAAGTGCAGGCCGCACCACAGCTGGCCGGACATTAGGAATGCAGAGTCTCCGGCCCCACCCCTGATGACTCCACCCTTGAATGCGCTCCCGCTGACTCCTGGGCTGGTCAGGGTTTGCGGGCCCTGGGCCAGAGCACAGACAGTATTCCTAACGGAAGGACCTCAAACACGGCTAGTCCAGCCCACTCGGTCTACAGGTGGTTAAACTGAGGTCCAGAAAGGGGAGTGACACACTCCCAAGTCATGTGACAAATGAGCAGCTGAGCCAAGACCGGACTCTCACACCATACTGCTCATCTCGCTGTCAGTGCCCCCAGAGGGAAACCACTGGCTGGAATGTGTCCTTGCCTCTGGAAAGTGCTAGGGCAGGGCGGGGTGGAGCATGCAAACAAGGAAGAGGCATGGCTTAATGTGACACCAAGCCAGGAAGGCCTCCGGCTCCATGCTGCCTGGCACCCCCTACTCTTACCCTCTGCTGGCACCTTTAACACCCCCACCACCGCACCCTCACCCCTGCTCTGGCTTCCATCAGACACCTGCCCTGCTTCCTTCCCCCTTGCATCCCCCCTCTGTCCCTGAGTCTGTAGACTGGAGGGCTTTGACAATGGGGGCTGAGCCACGGGCTACGCCAGGCACAGGCAGAATCTGGCAAAGGCTAACAAGCTAAACCAAGTTCGGCTGCTTCCGTCACAGTGGATGCGGGAGTAAACACAGCGTCTGCGGCGCCTGGGTGGCTCAGTCGTTAAGCATCTGCCTTCGGTTCAGGTCATGATCCCAGGGTCCTGGGATCGAGCCCCGCATTGGGCTCCCTGCTGCGCGGGAAGCCTGCTTCTCCCTCTCCCACTCCCCCCTGCTTGTGTTCCCTCTCTTGCTGTGTCTCTCTCTGTCAAATAAATAAAATCTTAAAAAAAAAAAAAAAAAAGTAAACACAGCGTCTAATCCCACGTCCTGAGGTTCAGGGTGCTCTGTGAGCAGGCCGCTTCCCAAAGCCCCAGGACGAGGCTCTCTTTGCATCAGGACAGCCCCGGAGGAAACGTGAGATGTGGTATGCCCTTCTGCCAGGGCTGGGGCACTGTTTGGGATGAAACTCGAGGCTCTGTGTGCCCTACTTCTGACCAGGGGACAGCAAGGCCTTGTTCCCAGTCTGTCTGGATTGGGGGTCAGGTATCAGGGCCATTGGTAACTGAGTCCAAATGGGTCCCAGGAGACTGAACAAAGAGCTGATATTTCAGGGAGAATGATGGTCAAGTCCAAGTTTCTCTGCCACCCCCTCACTGCCCAGATTTTGACTACAGGATAATAGTTACTAGCAGAGAGCCACCTTCGAGAACACTTATAAGAGGTTTGCAAACTTGAACTGACAACTGGCTGGCCTAGGCTTTATCTAGGGGTTGGCAAGCTTTTTCCATAAAGGGCTAGATACCATTTTCAGATTCTGGCATATGCTCTCTCTCTTGCAACACTTCAACTCTGCCCTACTAATTTAGCCATTGAGGATATGAAAATGAATGGGCATGACTATGTTCCAATAAAACTTTATTGATAAAAACAGGCTGTGGGCCATTGTCTGCCTACCTCTGTGCCAGGTTAGGGATTCTCAACCTTGGCTGTACACCAGAAGGGTTTGGGTTCCCTGGGCTACATCCTGCTGACCTCTCAGATTGACTTAACTGGTCTGCGGTGCAGTCTGGACACTGGGACTTTTACAGGCACCTCAAGAAATTCTAATGCACAAAGCTGAGAACAGGGACTAACCTAAGCAGTGTCTCTTGTTTCAACCTCTCGGGACAACTGGCCATGCTCCACTTAAGTCTACCTGTCCCTTTGGGCCCAGAGTCCCTGCTATGATTACCTTATGACAAAGCTGTGCATGTCAATCTCCGGCCCACAGCCGCTGTTCAGCAAGACCCCCGAGTTGCCCACGATGGCACAAGTCCCGAAGTGCTTGTTCTTCAGGGGAGAGCTTCTGGGGAGGAGATCGTAGAGGTTCTGGGACACGTTCATTGTGCTGTCACGGTCGAAGATGTAATGAATGATGTCTCCGGGCTTCAGGGTCCCCTTGAGGACAGAGATGTCTTTTTCGGCATCCAAGAACTTCAAGATTTGCTTCCTACAGAAACCAAACGCACAGAGGAAAAAGTCTCCCTGTTGCCAACTGCCTTTTGGCAAACCAGCTTTTCCTGTCCTCTGTCCCCCTGTGGCCCGATGCAGACAGCACACAGGTGAAGCTGAGTTCAGGTGCCCTCTGAGAATGGGTTCTAGGTGGGGCGGATCAGAAACAGCCCAGAGGCAACTAAGGTGGGGGCCAGTCTGGTTTTTGTGGTTACAGCCTCTTCCTATGAGAGCTGATAACTGCCCAGGGAAATGACACCATTAGGACACAGTGTGAACTCATCACAGAAGGCCCTGGAAGGAAGGGTGATCCACCATTCTGGTTTGCCCAGGACAGCCTGCTTTTGGTACTGAAAATCCCACGTCCCAGGGAACCCCTGTCTTGGACATTTCCAAACAGTGGTCACCATACATCACACTCCCCTCTCAGTGGGATTCGGGGCCAGCATCTGACAGGGGGTCCTGGACCAGGATTAGGAAGCCAGGATGACACCTGTCTCTCACTCCCCAGTGGTCTATTTTCTTCCACAAAAATCTTCTCTGGGCAAAGGGATATCCCATGGGGTGAACGGGAGTGTGGAGACTGTGAGGTGTGTCAACTCTCCCTTTGAGAGACGGAGAACATGGCCTAGCTGTCCCTGAGCTGGTCCATTCCGTGGAGTGTGCTGTCCTGCCCCCCGCTGCTGTCTAGTTTGGGGTTTGTAAAAATTGATCCTCTCTGGTCCCTCAGAGAAATTCCTTTGTGCTGTTTCAGAACAAAGGTGAGCAAAGGACAGCTCCCTAGGCTCCAGGATGACTTTGATTTAGCGGGAATGGTCTAGAATCATCTAGCAAAGTACACAGAGGGAATGGGGTGTGGTCAGAAAAAGGATTGGTGTCTTCTTAGAATCACCTGGGGAGATTTACTCAAACCACTCAGGCCTAGCTGGGGGATCCTAGCCAGGGGTGGGGGTGTTTACTGTCTGAATCTCCTAAGAGATCTTGAGAAATGATTCAAGTCAGAGAGAGAAAGAAATTTGGTCCCCACATTAGCCTACATGAACTTCATTTCCTGCAGCAAGCCCCTATCGAGCATAGATAAAATGATGCCAGTCTTATTTTCCACAGAGCCTGGAGGGACAACACTTCTTCCTGCACTTTGCCAATGGGCAAATTTGCAAGATGGTTGCCCCATTGTGCAGATGGTAACACGGATGCTTGAGAGCCTGTAGGACTGGAGATGTTAACCACCAGCGGTGTGTCCTAGTAAGGTGCCCATTCAAGCTCTCAGGGAACTATAAAGAATGCAGAAGCTTTGGGCTCACACCTGAGAAATCCTGACTCTGAGAGTGGCTCAGTGTCTGCATGCTTCTAAAGCTCAGCAGGTGGCTCTAACGTGTACCCGGATTTGGGAGACTGGCAAAGCCAGGGGGTAGCTAGAATGCTCGGCAGGGCACGAGGCTCTTCTTCCACTAGTCTTTTCTTATTAATGACCTGGATCTCTTGCCATCGTGCAGGGGAGACACCCCTTGCTTAATAATTTGTATCTCTTGATGGGAAAAGAGGCATTATATTTATTTACTGCCCTTTACCAAGAATTATACAACTTGACAAACTGGTACAGCATGGAAATTGCTAAAACCTCTGCAATTACTTACCCCAAAGTGTTTAAAAGTAAGGACAGTCTCCCAGAAAGTCCATAAATAAACACCTCTGTGAGTGAATTGATTTATAACTAATTACAAGAAATTACTATCAATTATTAAACATCATTCCAAATCACTTACAGCATCTTTTATTAATAATAATTTTGGTGATTAATTGAAGGAAGTTGAAGGGAATTCTTTCTTCCCCCTGGGTGAAGGCACATTGTTTCTGCTAGAGTGGGTGTGTGTTTGCAGGCCCTCATGGCCTGGTCTTCTCTGAAAGTGTGTGTGTGTGTGTGTATGTGTGTGTATGAAGTGTCCATTTGTCTACCCAGAGGCAGAGGAAGAGCCAGGGGGATGCAGGTGGGCGTGTGCTGGTGGGAAGATTTCTCTCACAGATGGTGTGGCAGGGTGCTCCCCCCACCAAATATATGTCTACTTCCTAAGCCTCATAACCTGTCATGTGGCTTAATTTGGAAATAGCACCTTTGCAGATGTAATGAAATTAAGGCTCTTGAGTTGGTCCTGGATTATCCGGTGGGCCCTAGAGCCAATGAAAAGTGTCTTTACAAGAAGTGGGAGAGGGAAATACTCAGACACAGAGAAGAGATGGGGACAGGGATTGGAGCGATGAGGCCACAGGGCTGAGGAGGGGCTGGAGGAACAACCCCCCCCCCCCCGACCCCCGGCCCTGCAGAGGGAGCAACTGGAACTTGGGCCCCAGAGCTGGGAGAGAATACGTTTCTGTTGTCCTAAGCCACCAAGTGGGTGGGAATTGGTTAAGAGCAACGCAACCCTGGGAGATTATTGCATGTGTTCTCACTGACTGATCCAAGGGTGCTGCTGATCCAAGGGTGAGTGACGTAGGCCTGCAACTGTCTACCCAGGGGGCCTCAGAAGGCACACTGGTGAAGATGGCAGAATGGTGGTGCCAGGAGTCAGTTCCTTCAGATGGCTTCTCAGCTGCTGGGTCCTGGGTCTCATGCCTCTCTAGACCCCACCCCCCACACCCCCTCATGTCCCCAAACGAAGCCTTGAGAACTGGGGGGTGGGGGCATTTCCATGTTGACAGTGAGCCTACCCTACGGGGGTAGCTCCCTGCTCCATGCGGTGACACTTTTGGTAGGTCTGGGCCCCCTGTTCTCCCTCCCCATGGTGGAAGGCCAGGGAAGGTTGGCCGCCATTGTCAAGGCTTTCTCCATCTGATCCAGGCTACCTCGCCAACCTCTCCATCCACATGCCTTACCTCCTACTTTGTGCTCCAGCAGCACGGAGAACAAACAGCAGACATCAGGCTGTGCGCAAGCGGGACGAAGCTCGGCGTGCCTGGCAAACTCCTAATTACCTTTCAAATCCCACTGCTCCTTTCCTGACTATCCTGCTTCGTCCCCTTACAAAATGAAGTGTTCTCTCCTCAGTGTGATCTCTGTATTTCCACCTATTTATGAGATGCAGTACATCTCATAATGTGTGCATCACGTGGCACTGTCCTGTCTTACATCTGCGTCTCCCTGCTACCATGTCTGTTTCATGTTAGCACCCCGGGCCCCCAGCACAATGCCAGGGTTCTACTGACCAAGCTTTGCTGGCTCAGTCATGGCTATATCAACGTCAAGTACTCAAAATGCTGATGCTGTAATTCCTTCTTTACAGCTCTCCATCCCTGCCACCCCGCAGTGACTGCAGAGCTCTGAGACATCACCCTCGAAGCTCAGGACAAGAGCTGCTCTCTGGCTAAGCACACCTCTCCTCTTCGTACCAGCTCCTGGGTCACCCACAATTGGCGGCACAGATGCCAGGCTGGTGCAAGCAGGGGATGTCTCCCGCCCGAGAAGGACTCTTGCTTTGGATCCCCTGGAAGAAGCCACCTGTGGTCTCCACCTCCCAGGTTCCTGCTGCTGCTGACCCGAGAGCCTCACTCCTTCCAGAACCCAGGACCTCGGCAGGGTGCTCCTGCCCACCTCCCCAGCCCCAGTCACTGCACACGTGTGTTGGGCCGCTGGGCTTGTCTCAGGTTTTTATTTCCATTTGATCGCTTACAGATGAAACCTGCCTCAGTGGGAGGTAAACATTTTATTTCTATCCTGACTTCTTTAGGTGATGGAGAGCGGCAATTTGCCAGCTTGTGCTGAAGAAGGCCGAGGCTGTCTCTTGTCCTATAGGTGATTACCACTACCTGATCCTCAGAGAGAGCGTCTGGTTGTGTCTCCATTTGGCCGAGGCCGGCTGGATGTTGTGCTTAATGCTTTCATTACTTCTGTCAACAACAGCTGGTGACGAGGAGCCATTTATTACAACTTCAGCTCTGGAAGGGAAAAAAACGAGAAAGAGGGTAGACATGATCTGTTAGCACGCCAATGACAAGTCTAATAGTTTTGTTTTTGCACGGGCTTGGATGTAAACTTCGGGAGAGCAAAATTGCAGTTATTACCCGAGAAGGGAAGGAAGTCTATCCTCTAGAATGCACAAATTCTCTCCCTCAGGTATACGCTACATCCAGTTTGGAGACGGGGAAGGGGGTGGTAGAACTTTCTTTCGCCCCACCCCCCACCCCAACGTCTCCTCCCAGTGAAATCTAGCTGTCACCGTTGGAATAGTAATACGTCTTCAAGTTACTTTTGCAAAACTCTGCAGTTGCATTAGCAGCTGGGTGTCACCAGATGGTCTACAAGCTTAATAAAGAAAAAACAAAAGCTCATACCAGGGGAAAGTGAAGCAGCCTGCAGCTTCCCCCTCCTCCCCCTTACCCTGTCAGTGCCCCGTTTGTACTCTTAGATGACACCTCACACCTCGTTCCACAGCTCTCGGTGCTCAGTCTCCCTCTCCCACTAGGCTGTAAGCAGGGGAGCTCCCTCATTCATTTCTTCATTCCCCAAAGGTCTAACATAGCAGGTGCTCAATAAATGTTTGTAGAATTTGAATTTGAATTTGAATTATACCCTGGGGGAGCCTGGATGGATGAAGGAGCTGGTTGGCCTTGTATGCCCAGGGCAAATCACAATTCTGGTGGCACACCGTCTCTCCACCTGACTCAGGAACACTGAGCATTCAGGACCCGCTTGAATTCTGAGGTTTGAAATCTATGCTAGTAGGTTTCTAAGAAACTAGGTTACAATTACATCTCTAAAGGCAGCGTAGTAGCTAGCCTGCCTCTGTCAGATGTGCACAGATGCGTGTGGGTCACATCAGGTGTTGCTTTTGTCTGTGCTGAAAGCAGATTCTCCCACTTCGAGTGATAAGTGGGTTTGTGATGCCAAACTTTGGAGCTCTAAAGAATTCAAACCAAACATCTATGTCCTCGGCATTTATCTTGAAACAGCCAAGTTAAAAAAGATGCAATTCTTTTAACGAGGTCTACAGCCAATGCTCTATTTTGCTTTTTGTAAGTAGAGAAGAAATACAGCTGGGGGTGGCAAATCGTCTCTGCACATTCTCCCCGCACACCTCCATTGCTCAATATTCATGACTCCTCTGGCTGATATCGCTGGTCTTGGATTCAAACATATGCAACTTTTGCAGAGGACTAGAAGAGGAAACAGAAGACCCTTGGAAATTTTGCTGCTTTCGTGAAAGGAAGCAGAAGGTGTCATGGAAAGATTTCACAAGCTGTGTGACTGTGGGTAAATCATTTTACCTCTCTGAGATTCAGTTTCCCCATTTATAGAAAGAGGGTGGAGAAAGGAAGATATCCAGCATTAAGGATCTAGAATTCTGTGAGGACCCTGAGGTCTCCTGCACCTCTCACTGCCTGCCCTCTTGTGAGGCTCCAGGAGGAGCTGCTTGTGGCTCTAACCCTTTGGCACTGCCTCCTGCCACAGGCAGGAGCGGTGACACTCGGGACCACCCCAAGAACCCGAACTTCACTGTAGCTTACATCAGATGGTGTATGTGATAGAAACACTTGACTTCTTGTGATGGGACATCGTCTTCCTAACAGGGTAGCTGACGCTCTCATCGGTAATAAGTGACCAGAACCTGGCATCTTATGGCTTAAGGTGGATTCGGTCTTAAGGTGAAGCTTCCCAGAAACTGGGGCACATTGGGTGACCCCGGGCCCTCTCAGGCCGGAAAGATCTGCAGAGGTATTTATCCTGGATGCTTGCCCAGGGGATTTTCTTGGAAAACTCCAGAAGGAGTTTCCAGGCTTCTCTGGGACACAGAGTGGTGGAGGTGAGGAAGGGAAATAGATAAACGCTGGCATGACTAGTGGTAAAATTCCATTTCTGTCTCCACTTCCTAGTGAAACCTTGGCGGAGACCCTGCACTGCCAGCCATGGTCTTCCTGGAGTTAAACCTGGCTCTGTGGCTGTCGAGCTGGGGGACTTGGTCAAGTCACCTTGCATATCTGGCCTCTGCCTTCTTCTCTGTAACACTGAGGGGATGGATTAGGTGACCCAGGAACCACCTCAGGTCACTGGTTTTTACATGCTCTTTGTTGCACAAACTCAGCTGGACTGGTGGGTTGTTCTAATTCAATGAGGAAACAGGATCAGAGGGGAGAAATAATTTGCCCATGGCCCCAGCTAACAAGCACGGGGACTGAATCCAGGTCTGCTTAGCTCCCAAGACTTTTTCTTCCTGCTTCTCATACTTGATTTTGAGTAAGACTCTTCCACCCTCAAGTTACCATGGGGCACAGCTGTGGCAAGATCAAGGGTCAAGATCTTGTTTCTCTAAAAGGGGACATTTTTTCCACAGTAGAAGAGATAGTGCAATCTTCATTTGTAGCTCCCAGGTGGTTAAGAGGTCATTAGATAGCTAGAAGCAATGACGTCAGGGAGAGAGGGTCACTTTCCTGAATCATGTGGGGTCAGGAATGGACATATTGAATAGGTCTTATGGTCAAGAGACCTAAAAAAAGTCTATGGAAGGGCAAATAATGACCCTACTCCAAATAATTTGGATCTCTTATTCCCAGACTGACCACAATAGGATATTTAGAAAGTAAAACAAGGTCTTCGTTTTCAGTAGTGGCTATTTACATCAAATAATGTGGCATTCTTTCTTCCTTCCAATGTTCCTTAAGCTCAGGCTCATAGACTGTAGGTCATAGCTATGGGGCAGTTGTCATCAGTGGAGAATGGGAACTCAGAGCTATGGTCCAACCACAGCCAGTGGCAAGTGTGGGTCTGTTGGCTTGCAAAGCATTTGCTTGCTTCTGTGTATTGAGCAGCCCCTAGCCAAGGATCATCACAGGAAAAAACACTCTTTCAGAACTTAGATTGTACATTCAACAATCAAGATTAACATTACTGAGTTGACTCCCTAAATATTTTTAAGAGGTCTTTGTGAAGTTCCTGAATGTTTTATTTTCCATCTTAATCTCCTGGATAAGCCATCTACCACAATGAAATCGAGTGAAAGACCCGATTCTCTTTAGAGCTCCCACTGCTCAGCAAAAACGCAAGTTATGAATAAGCACATTGGCGGCTCAAGTGCTTCTAAGTATGTGGGCTCTTTTCCAGAAAGTAGCCTTACCCATCTGAGTTTTCCATCTCTGCAGCCTCTAGACCTTGGGCCATTTCATGGGCTCTTCTATCGACAGCTCCTCCCCAAAAGTGATTAGGGAAATGCAAAGCCAAAGTGAAACGAAACGGATCTATTTGCTAAGTAAGAAGGGCACTATCCAGCAAAGAGGAGAAGCAGATTAATAGCTGCCTTACAGCAAAAACAAATGAACACAAAATCTAATTTACAAACCTATTAGATTTGCTATGTAAGCTGTTCACAGCTGATCTGATTGTACCTCTGCCTCCAGAATCCCTGCAAGACAAAGGAAATGCATTATTTATAAACCCAGCTCTTCTTCGCAAAGCCCTCTTCAATCACCAGGAGATCCTACAGCCCGCCTGGAGAACTACAGAGGGAGGATGAGATCTCACTCTGGCTTCTCCAGAATGGGCAACATCCTGGCCCAGCCACAGACCCAAGCATTTTACAGGGAAGTAGGCCTCCAGATCCTTCCGGCTTCCCACTTGAACACTGTTTCAATTCGTACCAGGGTTTCCACTTGAGATTTTCATTTGAGTCTTGAGGCAAACTTCTTTGGGATTAATCTCCCCTAGTTAATCCCAGAGGATAGTACACCTCAGCATGACTCAGCATGACATAGCATCTGCTCTAGCATGACTTAGCATGACTTGGCATTTACTCTAGCATGATTCAGAATCTGCCCCTGGTCTTCTCTTGCTCTCACTCACATGTGTTAGGATGTTGTCCATCACATTCCAAACCTGAGACACCAGAAGTTCAACAGAGGCAGCAATGATTGACTCAATCATTGCCTCCAACCAAATGTGATAATGATTTGCTTTCTGGTGGCAGGAAAAATAATAAGTGGTGTAACTTTTTGGGGGGCGGGAAGTGGGAGATGCTGTTTGGGGTCCTAATAATGGGGTCCTTTGCTTCTTCCTCTGGAATATAGGTTTTTGGAGTAAAAGCCTTCTAGGTCTCTTTCCAGCACCACCATCCATTCAATTCTGGAAAATTCCATTCTGAAGGGGGCCTCTAGGGCCATGAAGTTTCATCCTGCTTTGCTAGCGCACTGGGCCAAGGGAATAGATGAATCCGTCCATCCTCAGTACCTAGTCCACTCTGTTCCCTGTGTGTGTTTTCAAAAAAAGTTGTGAGACTAATTATTTTTATTAAATTAAATACTTTTTTCTACCACTGATTTATAAGGATGTGTGGTTGAGGAGCTCTTTCTTCATACTTTTCTCATTTTTAAAATTTCCATCTAGCCTTTCAGTCAGGGTGTTGGAACACTCCAAAGAAACAATTAAATCCCTGGCAAAGCTATGTCTTTCAAGGGATCCTGTGATTTAATGAGAACTCTTTGGGGGAAGTGAATGCTTATCTCTACACTGGATATAAGTCTGGATTTTTCTGTCTGTTTTCTTTAGGGTTATCATATCTGTAGTTATAACACTGTGTGTGCATTTTGTGTATACATGTGTGTGAAAACATACATGCCTTTTCCTGATGGACTGAAATGTCTTTTCAGCATTATTTGGCAACAGGCAACATTCTCCCACTTCACAGCCAGACAACCCAACAACAGGAAGTATGCTACGTCCTGCAGAGAGCCTCCTCCCTCAGGTTTTTCCTCAGGTCTCAAATTTCCATCCTTCCCCGTCTAGTTCTTGATTGCATGGAGTATCATTGGTTCTTCACATTTTAAATCAATGCCTACTATTTCCTTTTTGTTCCTCCTTGTTTCTCCCTGGGAACAGAGCTCTGTTCTGGCACTTTTAACTCAGGGATCTGGGAATATCGGCCAGCTCTGGCCCTATAACTATTATCTACTCAAATCAAACCCCAAGGGCTTTCCTGTTTGTACCCCTGTTCACATGTCATTGACCTTTCACATCCCCCATCCTGACCCCCCTCCTCAAAATCAGTACTCTTCACAGGGAAGGAAGACCTGCAGGGCTAGATATTAAGTGCAGTAATTAATGGTGTGGTAATAGCTGAAGGCTAATGAAAGGTTAATGGAACAAAAAAGATCATCCAGAAAGATTGCATATAAGAATTGATGTATGACTTTAAAAAATCATGATCAATGAGAAATTCAATAAATGGTTAGGAGTAGTTGGTTAACAACCTGGAGGTGAGGTGGAGGGGAATGAGTTGAGTGTTACTCTACACTACACAGCAAAATAAATTTCAAGTGATTTAACTAGTGTTTCCTAAACGCCAGCCATTCTCATACTCCTATCACCAGTTTGCCATTTTCTGTTTATCACTCACACCATTACCTACTTAAGTTTTAAAACTGACTCATCTTTAAAAACTCCTGATCCTAAGCAATGCCATCTGTGAAAATACAGGTTGATATTGTGATTATATACGCATTTGAAAAGAACACAAAGTCATGAACACAAAAATATTTATCATTGGAATTTCTAAAGTCTTATTATCCCCAAGAATACTTCTAGCACCCTCTGGAAAAGACTGAATTGAAGAGGTACCCATTTAAGGAAGGGATCCCATAAGAAATTGGTGAGAAAATGGAAGAGAATATTTATCAAATCTTTGATGAGGTATGAAGAGTGTGTGTGAAGGACTTTTTTAAAATTCAGAAGGGTAAGAAGAATCATAACAGAAAATATAAGACAGATTTGACTTTATAAAAATTTAAAACTCGGGGCGCCTGGGTGGCTCAGTCGTTAAGCGTCTGCCTTCGGCTCAGGTCATGATCCCAGGGTCCTGGGATCGAGCCCCGCATCAGGCTCTCTCCTCGGCCAGGAGTCTGCTTCTCCCTCTCCCACTCCCCCTGCTTGTGTGCCCTCTCTAGCTGTCTCTCTCTCTCTCTGTCAAATAAATAAATTAAAAAAAAAATCTAAAAAAAAAATTTAAAACTCTGCTTATACAAAAAAGCAATCCTCAACAAATCCTGGGCACAGTGGCTTTCATGAAATTGAAGCAGGCATCAGAAGAGAGAGCAGCCCTCTGGTTTAAGGTGACCAGGGGTTTGGAGAGAACTACGTGCCTGACTATAGCTGTCCCAGGTCTTTCTCTTCTGCCTCCAGGCCAGGTCCTGGGTGCACCAAGACCTATTGACATGGGCACCACAAATCCAGGTCCTTTTTCATACCAATACTTCCTCTACCTCAGGACTACCCAGCTTCAGCACTGTTGACATTTGGGTGGGATATTTCTTTGTTGGTGGGGTTGGGGGTAGGGTGTTGAGCAGCATCTTGGCCTCTATCACTTTATGCCAGTAGGAGCCCTTCCTCACCCCCCAAGTTATGACAACCAAAAATATGTCTAGACATCACCAAATGTCCCCTGGGGCAGGGGGCCAAATTGTCTCCATTCAGAATCTCTGCTCTAGCTCTTGTTTCTGCCCAGTGTCCCCGGGAAAATGGATCTCCTACCAGCCAGCCCATCCGTGTCACCTTCCCGAGCTGAACCCTGAGCCAACATCTGTACCTCCCTTCCAGACCATCCCATTTTCATTTCTCTGCCATCTTTTCCTTCTCCTCCCAGAGCATTCAATTGTCTTACAGCATTTGTCACCTTCATGGTGTATTTAATTATTTCAACTATTTTATGAACTCACAAATTGGGGGGAGCTTTAAAGAAATCTCATGTGCATAGTCCAAACTCCTCTTCTTAGAGTTGAAACCAGGGCCTGGAGATTTGGTCCTCGTTGCAGTTTCCTCAGCTGCTCACTACACTAGAATGTCAGCCCCTGGAGGGTATGCATTAACCAGGTCTTTTATTTTCTGTATTCTTTGTTATTATTATTCTTATGTTAATCACCATACATTACATCATTAGTTTTTTTAATTTTTTATTGTTATGTTAATCACCATACTTTACAACTAGTTTTTGATATAGTGTTCCATGATTCATTGTTTGTGCATAACATCCAGTGCTCCATGCAGAACGTGCCCTTCTCAATACCCACCACCAGGCTAACCCATCCTCCCACCTCCCTCCCCTCTAGAACCCTGTTTGTTTTTCAGAGTCCATCGTCTCTCATGGTTCGTCTACCCCTCCGATTTCCCCCCTTCATTCTTTCCCTCCTGCTATCTTCTTCTTCTTCTTTTTTTAACATAATGTATTATTTGTTTCATAGGTACAGGTCTGTGATTCAATAGTCTTGCACAATTCACAGCACTCACCATAGCATATACCCTCCCCAGTGTCTATCATCCAGCCACCGCATCCCTCCCACCCCCACCACTCCAGCAACCCTCAGTTTGTTTCCTGAGATTAAGAATTCCTCATATCAGTGAGGTCATATGATACATGTCTTTCTCTGATTGACTTATTTCGCTCAGCATAACACCCTCCAGTTCCATCCACGTCGTTGCAAATGGCAAGATTTCATTCCTTTTGATGGCTGCATAATATTCCATTGTATATATATACCACATTTCTTTATCCAGATGAATGGATATTTTCTGTATTCTGAAGCCTTGTGGACTCTGGAGGGACTGCCCCTCCTAGGATTAGCCAACTCCTAGAGACAGTAAACAACGCACTTGGGAGTGCACCTTTCAAAGGCAAACCAGTGAACCCCTGCCACCTCCCTTACTGGGGTCTCACACTCTGGGCTACTATCCCCCTGCCCTAATCACCCCAGAGCCAGGTATTAGACAGCTAGGGGCAGACCCTATGTCCTATAGCCTGCTGGATTTATTCAAACTAGCCAACCTCAGCCTGCTTGCCCTGCCTGTGAGAACAATAATAAAGGCTCTTGCCCACAGTTTTCCCCATCTCTCTGCCTCCTGAGTGACCTGGGATTTGGGAGTATAATGAACTATCTTTTTAATGGCAATCATCCCCTGATCTGTTAGCCTGACCATACCTACATAATAATAAGACTTATATTAAAACAGGGGGGCACCTGTCTTGTTCACCTTCACAGCCTTCCCCAACTATGGCTTAGTGAATCAAATCTAACTTCAAGGTTAAGTGGGACTTTTCTTTCAAAGTCTTCCCTTCCAGTGAGCATGCCGTGTTCCTGCATATTATTTACATCTGTACAAGATACAGTTTCACCTCTCAGATATCCATAGAATGGGGCAGACCATCATTCAAAGAAATAGATTGCAGATGTTTTGCTCAACAAGAATCACATGAATTGACAAGGGATTTTTTTTTTTTTCTGATTAGGTTTTGCCTTCACTGTTATTAAACTAAGCTTACCTTCCTTACAATGGAGGAATGCTGATACCTGCTTGGTTGAGTGACTTAAGAAGATGATCAGGTAAAAAAAAGTTGCTAAAGATAATTCACAGTGTGCTGAAGTCATAGAAACAAAGGCACTTATCATCCAAAGGAGAAAACACATGGGAAAGCACTTTGCACACATAAAGAACTCTATAAAACAAGGTATAATACTAGTAATAACCACTGTGCATTTGGCCCGGCTGAATATTCTCAGCCACAGTGATGATAGAGATTGCTTTAGAGCCCTGCATTTCAGGACAGTGATCTCCTTTCCACCACTGACCCAATACTCCCTCTGAGTAGAGTGTACTTGATAAACTAAGACAATACGTAAAAATGGTATGTTAAAAAAAAAAAACACACATCATGTACAGTTAGTTCTGTTTTTAGTGAAAAGCAATTAGCAAACCTGAAAGCTGCATTTCTGTGTTGCCTCTTCACCCAAGCCCAGTTGTTTATGAGTAAGGTAACATCTAGCACGTTGGGGTCTTGTAGCTGTTTAGAATCTCCTGTGTTCTCTGTTTCTCACTGGAGAGTCAGGCTTGGTAAACAAACTGTCAGCTTTAATTAAGAGTCTAGACCCAATTTAAACAACTGACTAGTTTTGAGAATAAAAGATTAAACTAAAGCACAAATCATGAATTTGCCGATGGTTCTTCCTTCAGAGTATTGGGAGGATACTGAATGCATTTTTTTCCCTTCAGTTTTTGTATAAACCACTTGGGGTTCCTACCTGTTGACATCCAAAGGACACACTATAAGTAGATGGCCCCAGAGATGCATGGTGGGGAGGACTGTAAGGAAAGGGATGATTCATTTGGGGTTAGCCACATGGACAGAGCTAGGGCTCCTGGGTTCAGGGTTCAAGTGTGGGTTTTTTCTTTTTTTAATTATGGCAAAATATACTTAACATAAAATCCCCATTTTAACCCTTTTAAAGTGTACAATTCAATGGCATAAATATATTCACAGTGTTGGGTAGCCATTACCACTATGTAGCTCCAGAAAATTTTTTTAATCACCGAAACAGAAACTCTGTACCCATTAAACAATATCTTCCTGATCCCTTTTTCTCCCAGCCCCTGGTAACCTCTATTCTACTTCCTATCTTCATGAATTTGTCTATTCTAGATATTTTATATAAGTGGAATCATACAATAGTTGACCTTTGTGTCTGGTTTCTTTCACTTAGTATAATTTTTTAAAGATTCTTTCATGTAGTAATATGCATCGGAAACCTAGCTTTTGATGTGGCTGTTCTGAGGAGGCAGAATATCACAGAGACAAGAGAGGGAAAGACCCCTCCAAAGTGTTTGTGTCTTGATCCTTGAGCACCTGTGATTAGAACAGGAACAGAGATTCTACCAGCTGACCAGTGCTTGGATGGGTCAGGGGCTCTCCTGCCCAGGACTTACTTGGCAAGCAGCTTCCTGAATTTGTTGCCAGAAAATTAAGCTTTGCTGTCCATCTCCTCCTCCATGGAGCTGGTTGTACTTGGCCAAGTGCTCAGATGGGCAAGGGGCCCAGCCTTGTTGATCCAGTGCAGATCCTCACCATGAGGCTGGCAATAAAAGTATTTTCAGTTGCCCTAGCACAGTGGGAAACATGGCACCCCATCCTTTGGACCAGGCCAATTTGCATTCCTGAAGAGACTCTGTCACTGGTCTCTGATTCACTCTGAACAGAAGGCAGTTACATGTGGTGTTGTCCATAGGCTTAGTAATTCGTTTTGGGTTGATCACTGTGAGACCACCCCCTAACACCTGTATACTACCTGCATTTGTGGGAACTTCTTCCCAGCTTTCTAGTCATCCTGATCTAGGGCATCTTCAGTAGATACCACTGCGTAGTCCTTGATGAAGGACTTGTACCCAGTCACCAGCTAGTCAGGAGTAATGCAATGCAATGGCTGGGTTCATGAGGAGACCTGAAGTTTGAGGTCGTACTTTCCAAACTCTAAGAACTAGAGGCTACTACATTCATGCCATTCGCCACCTTGTAAGTGTAGCCAGCCTTTCTGGTCACATTCCATAGCAACTCCAAGGTCCTGTATTCTGCAGGATACGAGTCAGCAAACTTTTCCTTTAAAGGGCCAGAGACAGCAAATATTTTAGGCTTTGTGGACCAAGAGGAAAAATTGAAGGTTTTACAATGAGAAGAATGCAATTCTTTTGGGGGGGAGATTGGAGTTTGCTTAATTGAGATTCAAAGTTAGTAGTCCTGTCATCATGATAGAAAGGTGGCGTCATTCTTCTATAAAGCCTTCCCTTCCTTCTTCCTTCCTGTGAACTCATCAGAACGTGTGTCTTGAGTCTGTTTTGGACTTCTACTCTATCTACACTTACAGGGTTGGTTACAGGTTAACCAACCTTACAGGTTAAGAGCACAAGGCTCTGTGATAAGACTCCCTGAGTCTGAGTTCTAGCTGAACTGTTAGCTGTGTGATCTTGGACTATTATTTAACTGATCTAGAAGCTTCTGTTTGTTTCCTGGTCTACAAAATGAGTAACAGTATCCACTTCATGGGGTTTTAGTAAGGATTGCATGAGCTAATGAATGCAAGGCTTTAGAACACCGCAGGACGTATTATAAAGCACTCAATATTAGCATTACACTTCCTTTAATTTTTTTTCCCCCAACCTTTTAAAAATGTCAAAACATTCTTGGCTTGAGGGCCACATGATAATAGGTGGCTGGCTGGATATGACCTGTGAGCCACATTTTGCTGACCTCTGCTCTAGGGAGTTAAGAGCAAAATGCCTCTCATCCCCCTCGTGGGAGGCGTCTTTGCCATATTTCTTTTTGATGACATCCTTCTGATCAAGCACAGCTTTCCTGAAGTTACAGCTCCCAAGGAGGACCATGAACTCCTGCACTGCCAGCTCTTTACCACGTGACTGTGGATCGCACTGGAAGCTGGAACCAGCCGGTCACTTCTGGATCGCCAGCCAGGACATGGCATGACTGTAAAGGTCACTGCAGCTTCAGTTTTATGGGCAGCAAATGACGCTTCTGGCTTGGTAGTGCCATCAGATTCAGACTTATTCCCAGTGCCACCCATGCTTGTCACCAGCTTGTCTCTCCCCTCCGGTTCCATGAACTCAGCTTCTTGCTCATCAGGTCAGCCTCAAGCTCTACTGATGTGCTCAAAAGTCTCTTTGACACCCTTTCCTGTACAATAAGTCTTATTGTACAGAAGCTCTTGGACCTCCCAGATACTGAAACATGCAGGGCACAGAGCTCTGAAGAGACCTGGGTGGGGTTCGACCCTGACAATGGTGTTTCCATGACGATCATGATCTCTGCTGTCCGTGCCAGGGATGAGGGTGAAGTCAGCGAGCTCACAGGTGTGTCTCTTATGCCCCTGAGCTCTCCTCATCGGCCGCTTAGCTCCTTTCTCTGCTGTCCTCCCTTCTTTCACTTTAAATATTAGCATATTATTAAATTATTAAATATTAACCATTTGCTTTGATTTCAGCAAACTTTTGCTTGTTAATCAGCTTCCATCGGTGTACAAAAAGGAACCAGCTCACTCCTGGCTCTTCCCTTTGCTCAAGTTCAGAAAACATCCATGTGAACTTAGGGCTTTGATTATGTTCCAGCGAATTTCTCTAGTCTTCGTATAAAAGTACAGATAGGCATCTGTACATCAAAATTCAAGTAAACAAGTCACTTGGATGCCAAACATTTTGTACCCTGTTTATTGCTGATCCTTTCTCATCATGAAACAGTCACCTCTAACGGGGTGAGGGAGAGGGAGACCATATGATTTATCATCCAAACCAGAGCCTTTTTGGAGTAAACTGAGGCACTGATTACCATCCACGTGGGACTCGCCATCCTCTAATCCATACCCATTTTATAAAGGAGATGGACTTTATAAAAGAAAGACTTCTAAGAGAATGCTGCATTCCAAAACCCTGAAAACACTCGAAAACCCAGAAACCAAGGCAGTTAAATCTCAGATGTGAGACATATTTATTCTGTGACTTGAGCTGGAGACAGTAAAGCTGTCAGCAGAGAAGACTTCTATAAGCCATTCAAGGCTATAGAGACTTTTCTGAGAGCCCCCTGCCCCCATCCTGAGGGCTTTGCTTTACAGCGAGCCAGAGCACTTGTCCTACTTCTGTGTCCTGGTCCTACCTGCATCAAGGTGCTCCCTACCCCTGCAGCGTCACCTAGCACGTGGCTTTGCCAGACTGCCGCCAAGCATAGGACAGGGTCCTGCTCATCTCCGTGTTGTGGGGGGTGGGGTGTGTTTCTCCTGCACATCAAACATGCTGGGGAGAGAGCTGCTGAATAAATAGATGAGTCAGGAAAGCTGAAGGTGTCCCTCCACTGCAGAGAAGAGGACTCAGCCTCCCAGAAGCATGGCTTGGGGAGGAAGAAGGGAAATCCTAGCCTCACTTCCACCACCACTGCCCACCTACCCATGTCCCTCTAGGGGGTTGCTCCAGCCTCAGGGCTTTTGCAATGGCTGTCCCCCCTCCTTGGAACACTCTTCCTGTAGATATCTCGATGACTCACTCCCCGTTCCTTCAAACCTGGGCTCAGATGTCACTTTCTCAGAGAGACCTTTTCTGACCACCCCATTTAAAATAGCGTCTGCTTTGCTATACCCCCCATCATGGCCCTCCCCGCTCCCATCTCCTTTTGTCTTCTTATCACCATAGTCATGTATTAAATGCAGTATCTGATTCTGCCCCTGGAATGTAAGCTCCGAGATGGAAACGCTGTGTCTGTCTTGTTGACAGCTGCACCCCCGGTGTTGGGCACAGTGCCTGGACATCATAAGGGCTCAATGAATATTTGTAAATAGAAGGAGTCTGCCTCCTCCCTTCCTTTGTTCCAAGAGAGGAGCTAGCTGTTCTCTTCTCCAAACCCAGGAACCCTGTAGGAGCTAGCTGTTCTCTTACCCAAACCTGCCTGTGCTCTGAATTGCATCCCTTCCTGCCTTTTGAGACTCTTGTTCTATCAACTACTTCTCTCTTCCATAGATTCAACAATGTCCTTTCAGCTCTGTCATACTTCTGATACTTATCCTGGACCTCACAATAGCCCTGTGAGGCAGAACTGCTTATCCATTCCATGTGAGAAGACACAGGCACAGAGAAGGTGAAATATTTCCTAGAGCAGCATAGGGACTAAGTTGGGACACCAGGATTTGGACCCAGGAGACTGGCTCAGGAGCCCAGCTCCTGATTCCTCTGCCATGTCACTGGCTCATACCCACTAGCACTTACATATATCTTTGCTTTTCTCGTCTTAAATAAACAACCCAACCTTAATTCGATATTCCCCTCAGCACCTTCTCTATGTCTTGCCAGCCCTTTGCAAACTCCTTAAAGCATTGTCTACACTAATCGTCTGTGTTCCTCATTCTACCCTTTCTTGGCACCCCTCCAGTCTGGTCTAGGTCCCCGTCACACTATCAAAACGAGCCCTTGTGTGAATGTCTTGCAATGGATGCTACTTATTCCCCATCTTATTTGAACCCCATCCTTGTGTGATGACATTGGCTACTTCTTCCCTCCTGGATAGGTAAAGTCGGGGCTTCCTGGGTCTGCTATGGGACAGACCTCCCTCTAGAGGAAATATGCTACTAGGAAGGGACATGATGAATGATCCCCACCGAAGAGATGGGTTAGAGTCCTCGGGGCATGGTTAAGATTCCTTCTGGCTCAGAAAATCCATTGTTATATTAAATCATCACCGCTTAACACTTTAAGGTTCCACTTACAACGACATAAAATCCCTGCTGGATTCTCACTACTCCCCAGACAGAGGGTGTCCTCAGTTAGAAGTCTTGATTTTCCCTATATTCACACTCAACAAGATTTTGTTCAGCATTACTTCCTACAGTTTTTCTTACAAAATATTAGTTTTATGAAATTTTCAAATACGAAATATACTGGAATATATATATTTTTAAATGAAGTAACCTCTCTTTTCTCAGCAAAATTTACTTCCTAAGAGTGATGCCTTTACCAATCCGGGTGACAATCCCTGTCCCAGATGGACATGTTAATAAAACATATTTCTAGGAAGGGGATGCAGATTCCAAAGAGATCAGTGAAAAATATTAATAACCTCATTTGCTGGGCTCTGTAACAGGGACCTGTTAATTTCCATATTGTAGTTTTAAAAATAAAAATAAAACACACACGTCCCAAAAGGTTAAGTGATTTGCCCAGTGAAAACAGTGGCAGAGCAGGAACGGGGGTCTCCTGTGCCTGCAGAAAGCCCGCACCCCACCCTTCACCTGCTGCCAGTAAGGATTTAATATACTGTCAGGGAGATGCCAGGGAGTTAAGAGGAAGCAAAGATGAACTCAACAAGTGGTTGTGAGACAGTTGGTGAGCTGACTGGAGAAATATTCAAGTTAGATTCTTCACCTGCACCACACCAGTAAGGATAGAACATGATCCAGTCCTGGAGTTTGAGATTAGAGAGCCAGCATGGTCGGGTGAGCCCCTTCCTCCCAACCCCAATCCAGGTCTGACTTCTTGTTCTAACCTCGTGTGGTGGAGGAAGCAAGGGAGCTCTGTGGGGTCTCTTGAACAGGGCACTCATCCCATCACGAGGGCCCCACCTGCATGACCGAATCACTTCCCAGAGGGCTCCACTCCCTAACAGCTTCACATTGAGGGCTAGGGTTCCGACATCTGAATCTGGGGGGACACAAGCATTCAGACCATAGCACCTCCACTGGCCAATTACTTAGTGTCCATTTATCGGCAGCCCCTGGGCCTCTGGGGTTGTCATCTTTGCCTCTTGCGTTGCATTAGAAATATATTCCTGCAAAAAACCCGAGCGGGAGCTTGGCAGCTCTGAAAACCTCTCATTTCATTCATGTGGCTGCTATGGATAAATCTGTGCTCTTTAAAAAGAAGCAGAATGCCCGTCCAGCATGCCGCGCTTTGCTCTTGAACCTGCCTCGGTTCGCCAGCCACTTGAAAGGCCTCTACCTTAAGCCAGCCTTTCTTCCCTCTCTTTTGTTCACCTCTTGATGGAGCCGCATTCAGAAACAGCATCCCCGTTAATGTCACCTGCAGCCTTTCCCCGAGGAAACCCCCCGAGGGCACCAATGTTGGAGAGGACTTTGAAGTCCTGTTTCTTCTGGGTGTCAGATGTGTCCCCAGCCTGCCTTTCCAGCGGTTGCCATGCACAGAGAGTTGGTGTCATGAAGAAGGAGGACGGCCAGGACCATCAGCTAGGGGACTAGGGCTCTGTCTCCTGATGGTTCTGGCTTTGCAGCTCTAGACCCCTCTAGGTCTTGATGTCCTTCTCGGTAAAGCAAGGTCCTGTTGTGGGACTGAGTGAGAAGCACAGGACGGACAGGGACGTCAGTTGCAGTATTAAGGTGACAGCTTCTGCCCTCTGGATCAGAGCAAACCATGGTTGGGCGTGGACTCTGCTGAGCCCCCGTGGGACAGCTGTCCTCAGGGAAGCTGCCTTTCAGCAGTGCAGCCCATGAGGGAGAAATAAGGACCAGCAGGTGGAAGAAAAGGCGTGTGCTCACCATGGCAGAGCCGTGGTACCGGCTGCCGTCACTCTCACTGATGGTGTGCTGGAGACTGAAGTAGTGCCCTTCCTTTTCTTCAGCAAAGGAACTCTCAGCTAAATAGCAGGAGGCATCACTGGAGGTTGTTGAGAGCTGGGCATGGTGTATCCACTGGCTACCAGGCTGTGCTGGACTGAGCTCTCAGGAGGACTCTCTTGCAGAAACTCTCGAAGTGCCACCTGGTCCTTGAGCGGGTCCGACCACATGTTGGTTCTCTCTGCTCTGCTGGTGAACTGAGCAAGACCCGAAATATGCCACGAGCCATGGACACTGTCCTCCTCCATCGAGTGGCCTCACTTCTTCAAGTGTTCCCTGAACCTTTCGCACTACTTTCTCCCAGCTCCTCCCCACCTGCCTTCCCTCCCCTCCATGCTGGGGTAGCTCAGAGCCCTGCTGAGCATGGGTCACTTGTCCAAACCCCAACTTCATTGCTTGTCTCTATGCCATGACTGCCTGATTCCCGGCAGGCACACCTCACTGCTGCTTCCAGAATCATGGGCATCCTGGATACCTCCACACAGAACTCAAACCTGACCAGGATGACAGCCTACCTAGGTCATTCAGAATCAAGGTGGCATCTACACTCCCCACACGCCCTCACCACATTCCCCCTTCCAAGACCACCCAGCCTTCAGATTGTACACCTGAGGGGAGCAGGTGCCGACCTTCATGGCCTCACCCTGGATCCCTGCTTGGTCTCCATCTTCTCTGCCTCTCTGTCTTGGAGAGTCATTCTCTGCCAGGCCCTCCCACACTGGACCCAGCTTTCTGAGATGCCAAGTACAGTGTGGTAGTCCCTCCTTGAAACTCTTCAGGGTTCCCTCACAGACCCTCACAGCTTTCAAAATAAAGTTCAGAGTCCTTAGCAGAGCACAGGAGACACTTTCTGAGCTGGTCCTCTCTGTCTTTGTATTCCATTTTCCCACATAGCCACTTGCTAACTCCACCAAGCAGAGGGAAGTTTCTGGAATATGTGGGTCGGATCCAAGGTTGTGTCCTTGAACATCTGGCTCTCCCTCAGGAATCCTTTATTCTATCTGTATTCACTTAATTCAGAGTTTATGAAGTGCCAGCCCCAGGTCATATCTGGCCTAAATACCTGTCTGGGTGGGGGTAGCTTGTATATGCTAAACATTTTAAAAATCAGAGGCCAATATTTTTAAACTCAAGGGAATAGTTATTGTAAAGCATGCTAATTTCTGGCTCTTTTGAACAATCAGAAGATCTGGCCACACTGAGCCATAGTAATTGGTTGAGTTGAGAAGCAGCTGTGCCTCAGGTTGCTGGGATTGGGGGGTGGGGGGAATAGGTTCCATTTACCCACAGTCCTCACCACTTCCTCTTGTCTTACACTGAGATTCCTCACTTATGTATGTGTTCTACCTGGGCTCCGTAGTTGAACTTACTTCTACCTGGACCGACTCTTTGCTACTCAGGTAGCAGAACAGTGCATGCCACCTTCTCCATTAACTCCCCTGACTCAGAAGCCCCTCTTATGCCAGGTATAGCAAGCCTGCTGGACCTGAGGGTGTGAGGGGAGCGGCAGGGGGTACTAGTTTCTTGTTCCTTCTCAGTGACAACTGACAAGGTGCTTACTGATAAAGTCAACCATAAGCAGAAGAAGAACACCCAGAGGCCTAGTCCTTTGCCCCCTGCAATGTGTAGAAACAAAGCTGCTAGAAAGGAAAATCTGGGAGCTTCCTTCTTCCTACCATACAGTGAGAGGCTGCTCCCCAAGGCTCACTGATTGAATTGCCAACCCATAGACTAGTAAGAGGAAACCAGCCCAAGCTCTGGAAGGATACTCAGCCTGATGTCTTCAGGTGTCAGCCGCGGCCTCCATCCCCACACCCACCCTGTGTTCTGTAAGAGTCTGGGGCTCTGGGGAGGAATGGTGGAGGTGTTCTGCCAGTTGGGTCCTCCCTGTGAGCCAATTCCTGATTTTCTTGGAGAAAAGCCCAGAGGTGGTGCTCAGGGTGGAAAACATGACCTCCAGCCATGTTGAGTTAGGGTCTAGAAAATGACATCACTCAACAAATGTCTAGCTTGTAGCAGGTGGGGGTGGGGTGAGGATGGGCGTAGAGGATGGTGGCACCCAAGCGTGTGTCAGGTTGATGCTAGAAACAGGTGTCTGGGTGGGGACTTGAGAAGGACTGTGCTTGGATGACAGAGCCCAGAGGACTGATCATCCTGAGTTCTTACTGCCTGAGCACAGCATCCAGCATCACAGTCCATGCCCTCACTGTGGATTTTCTCCTTTCATCTCTATCACAACCCTATGAGGTGGGCAATTTTAGTATTCCTATTCAATTAGAGACGTTAAGCATTGAATCCAAGGATTTACAGCAAGGAGGGGCTAGAGGCAAGATCTGAAGCTGGCTTTGTCTAACAGATTGTCTCCAAATTGGGAACATGGTGCAAAGGGTTGGGCGTGGGGGTGGTCAAAGTCCGAGTGGAGTCAAAACTGGAGCAAACCCAGAAGAGAAGCCAGAGAGCAGGGCCAGATGGCCATTGTACCTGGGACACTACACTAGACTCCAGACAGATGCCCAAAACGTCCCCTGGCAGAGCCAAGAGGAGGAAGCAGGAAGCCAAGTCCTCCAGGGGGTGTGTGTGCAGGGGCCTGGGGTTGTCCATTGACTGGATTCCTGCCTTCTCATTCTAGGAGGGTTTGGCCCTAATGCTTCAAATTTTTCTAGAAGCTTTTCAGGGAGCCTGGTTTCCGTTGTGAACACGCAAAAGTGAGAGGCGCAAAGATGGACTGGACAAGTAGCCCCTCCTTTGCTTTTCCTCTTGCCCTGAGCATCAGTCTGGACTCCCAGGGGGGTTCTGCCTGTCTGCCTCCAGGGTCTGGGTTGGTGGCTCTGCATGGTGCTCTGGGGACAATGGCTCAAGGTAGAATTTCTGGCTTTGGACTGGGGCTTCCTCAGCCTTACCCCTTCCCTCACTTCTGCACTGAATTCACCTAGAAAATGCCAGGGAAGAAGCTAGGGTGAAGTGAGGGCTAGTCTGCCCCTCCCTGGACTTTAGAAAAATCCAGAGGCAAAGAGAATTCTTCACCAGCTGACTTCTCCATGTGCCCACAGTGGACTGGATAAGTGGATGGGAAATTTAACCCTTCTTAGGCTCTTGTAAAACACCCTGGCATGTGAAGGGCTTTCCATGGGCACATTCAGAATGGGGAAGAGCGAGGAGAGGATGCCCAGGACCTCCCCACCCCCTGGCAGAGGGATGGCAGAAAGGGATCTAGCCTCTCTGCATTTTTATTTTGTTTTATTTTATTTTTTTTGACAGAGATGCCTCTTTGATCCAATACTGTCAAAAAAAAGAGTGGCAGAAGAACACAAGCTTTGGTGTGATCCCTAGCTCTGCCTTCACGAGCAGAGTATTTAAAGCTGAGCCTCTTCCCTTCTTAAAGTGAGTAAACTTTGAAGAGTAAATGAGGTAATGAATATATACAAACAGCTTGGCAGATGCTATTTTTACTTTATTTTTATTATTTTTCTCATTAAAACTCTTCTGAGAAGAGAGATAGGTCATGGCTGGATTCCTTTGTCTTCCCGTCATTTTCTTCCAATTAGCATGTACTTACTGGGCACCTACTATGCGACAGGCCCTGAGCTGGGTGCTGGGGGCACAGTGGGGATAGACAGATAGCACCAGGTTTGAAGGTGCTTAAAATCTAAATTTGGAGGGGCGCCTGGGTGGCGCAGTCAGTTAAGCGTCTGCCTTTGGCTCAGGTCATGATCCTGGGGTCCTGGGATCGAGCCCCTCATCGGGCTCCCTGCTCAGTGGAAAGCCTGTTTCTCCCTCTCCCTCTGCCACTCCCCCTGCTTGTGCTCTCTCTCTCTCTCTCTAGTAAATAAATAAAATCTCTAAAAAAATCGAATTTTTGGAGACAGGAAGCACACACATACACATACAAGAAAGGCAAATACCCCAGCAAAGGAACAGAGTCGTAAACATGTACTCGGTGGCACTAAGAAGAAAATAGGAGTGGTGATGGGTGTGTAGGGACTGGAGGCAAGCTCCGTAGGGGACAGGGAGGAGCTGCCGAAGGAGCCGGCATTCCATCAGAATCCTGAAATCTGAGCAGGAGCCAGACTCACAAAGGGCTGTGAAAAGAGCCCCAGGCAGATGGGTCTGCTCAGGTAAGAAGAGCCTGATGGATTGGTGGATCCCAGATCTTCCCTCCTTTAAAATTCATGTTTCTGGAGACTCCCCACTCTAGAATATGGTCTCTGAGCCTTCATCCCACTCTTCCTCTCCCCAACTCTGGTTATTGGTCCCATTTTCACCTCAACATTGTGGCTTTATCATATAACCTCTCCTGTCCTTCTCCCACTCATCTTTGTTTCTCTACCTTACTTTTACAAATGCATACTCTTTCCTTTGTAAACGATTCTCCTCCTGCCTGGTCTCCACACCCCTGATATGCTTCTCCTTCCTTCTTAAGCCTCTTGTGCGGCCAGACTGTAGTCGCTGCCCCTTTGATCAGGGACCTCTCTTTGAAATCTTCTTTCACACCAACATTCTCCCAAATGTCACCAGGGACCTGCTGATGGCCAAGCCCAGTGGCCCCTGAGCACCCTCAAACCTAAGGTCCTCCTGCCAGGAGCACTCACCTCTCTTGCTCACTGCTTTGGGCCCTTGGTTCCCCTCTCATCTTTGTCCACCCTTCTCCATGGACTTTGCTACCTTGGCTTCTCCTTCCCACCCTCTAAATGAGGGCGATGACCAAGGCTTAATCCTGGGGTCTCTGCTTCTTTAGGGATTTTGTCTCCACTCCTGGCTTCAACTTCTCCCTACAAATGGCTTCCAATCTCCATCTCCAACAATCTCCCTCCTAAATATTATTCTCTTATGGCTTGGTCCCTGGTTGCCCACCATCTACGTGACCATGGACAATCTCTTCTCATCTCGGGGCCCTTTGTTGTCACACTTGAAGAATAAAGGGAATGAGCCAGCTGACTTTTGTCCCTATGCTCCGATAATTAGTGATTCAGTGATTTTTAAATGTCTTCATCTCCACATAAATAAACTGCATCCTTTTATAATCATCATGTTTAAGACCAAACCATTGTCCTAGCCACCACTGATGGTCCCCAGAGTGCTGTCACTTCTTCTCTGTACCACGATGCCCTAACTCTCTCTTCCTTTCCATCAACACAACTGCAGCCCATACCCTTCATGCTCCTCCTGTGAATGACCTGAGTGGTCTCCCCAGCTCATCCTCCTCTAAGCAGCTCCCATATTCTCTGCACAATCCTGTTCAGAACGCTTCAAGTGTCCCTATTGTCCATAGCATCTTCTCTTCAGCTTTGTGGATCCCTTTGAGAATCCTTTAAAATATGTGGATCCTTTGCCCAGAAAAATGCCTAGACTTTCAAGAGGTTCATGGATCTCCTAAGATCCATCACAGACTCTTTAGAGGTCTTTGGACCCCAGCTTAAACCAAAGTGGCTCCCAAAAGAACCAAGTGTGATATCCTCAGTGCTGACAGCTTGGCTCTGAGCCCTCTGTCCTGCCATATTTCCATCCACCTCCAGGCACTCCTGAAGCCTCCACTCCAGCCAAGCTCCTTGCTGTCACTCATACCTTCTTTGCCTTAGGCCATTCTCCCCATCTGGATCACCACCTTCATTCTTTTTCTGGCTAAGTCCTTGGACCCTTCCTTGGACGCAAGTCCCACCCTGATCCTGCCTCCTCTGGAAAATACCTTTCTTGTCCTCAGCCCTCTTTGGAGCTCCTATAATACGAATCATCAATGCTGTTGGCACAATAATGTCACTTTCATTTTTATTACAAGGCAGGGCTCACCGCTGAGGACAGTCACTGCCATTGCACACCCGAGAGGCTTGCTGGTCACATGAATCTTCCTGATAACCAAAGGAAGAAGGCTTCCAAAACTGCCCAACTTAGCTATCTTTGATAACAGCTTTTTTATATTTTATTACACACACTCAGGTGCTTTTCTAACACATGGAATATTGAGCATAACTTATCTGGAACACCAGTCCTGCTGTAATATAATGATTCTCCAAGTGGTAGTGGAAGACAGGAAACAGTGATGCTACTGAACCTCTCTTGCAAGTTTATCAAGGCGCTTCATTGAGACGTGAGAGTGTCTATTGCAATGCCTGGCATGTAACAGGTGCTCAGTATGTAAGTTTGCCTTCTCTGATGGTGGCCGTTTTTTTTTCTGTTTAATGTAGAGCAGGTGGTGGGTGAAAATAGACCAGCACCTATTTATTGCCCTGCTCTAAAATTTCAGGGCAAGGAATTCAGAGGCATAACAAAAGGATTTGCTATTTCCAGTGAGTCTGGACTCCCTCCAACAGGGAAACGCATCGAGGGAGGCACCCAGTTGTGATGCGTTGGAGCCAGAGAAGACCCGTTCATTCTACAGATAGGGAAACTGAGGCCCGGAGAGCTTCAGGCCTGCCCTTAAGGTGAATGGCCTGGTGGTGGCGAATCCACAACCAAAGCCCAGATCCCCAAATTGTTGCTCACTCCAGACACATCTGTCATCAACCCCTAAGAAGTCTCTGCCCGGTCAGACCACAAACGCCTTGAGCCTTCTCTCTATACTGGGTTCAGCTTTGCAGGGCGCCAGCATCCAACACAGGGCTTGTGTACAGCGAGTTGGGTGCGGCTTTGTGATGAGCACATAAAGCTTGCGGTAACTGTCACAGAATCTAGGTATCAGGGGAGTTTTTCTCCAGGGGCACCATGCTGTTTCTAACCTTATCAGGAGCAGACTTTTCCAGCGGACTGGCCCATGGCAGATAGTATGTGCTGGTCACGCCAAAATGTGACATTTGAGAAACCGTTACTGAGCATTTACCACGTGCCATGCACTGGGGACACATTGGTGAACGGGGCGGAAATGGACCTTTCTCTCGTGGAGGTTGTCTTGTGGTGGATGAAAACAATAAGAACAAAAGTAAATACACCACCGCCTAGTCCAGGCTGAACAATCATCTCAGCAGCTAATCTCCGCCAATTTCCAAGACAGAAAATAAAACAACACTACACAATGGCACTCTGATGAAGACTAAAAAATCCAAAAGTCAACACATTTTACTTTATTTTCTCTCAATTGATCTCAACTCCCAAATGTTCCAGTTTTAAAAGGTAAGATTAGGTACCATTAAGCCAGCCAGACCAGCCTTGATTTAAAAACCCTCCTTGCTGCTACAGGATGGAGGAGGTTGCAGACCTTTATTAATCTCCTCGTTATCAGCTTGATCTCAGCCTGCCAGGAACCAGCTCCCCTGATTCCTGATTCTGGCCACATCTCTCCAGTCTTCTGGCTTCTGTGTACCAGGTCACGGAGACTGTATAGAACCGTGAGTTACCCTGCGAGCGATATTTATGTTATCGGGGGGCTGGTCTTTCTTCATGGAACCAGGAAAAAGGAAAGAGGGCTTCCTCTGTAAACAGGATGGCACTTAATGGATTTCAAATCAGACAGTTCTACGGGGGGCTCGTATAATTCACATTTTCTCTCCTTTGGCCATGGAGAGAAACGTAGACTCCATCTCAGGATGTAGGCAGCAGGGGCCTTTCTGAGCCTCAAGGAACGAATTCCCCCCCTTTCCTGCCCCCTCTCTTTTCCTTCCTTTTTTCTCCAAACCAGCACTTAGTCTCTGAGAGGCACCATGCAAGGAGCTGGAAGCACAAGAAGCACAGGTCTGCAATGGCCCCAGCCCTCCTAGGGCTACCATCTCGCAGGCAAGAAAGGTACCACGCAAGACACACAAAGCATAAGGTGCAGCGCAAAAGAGAAGTAGAGTGTGTCAGGAGACTGCGAGATAGGGGTCTAACCTCGTGGCGTTGCTGGGGGTGAGGCGCCTCTCGGGCCTAAATCGCCCTTGCCTTTTGAGGCATTCACAAGACTGTTTCATTGGCCAATTCCTTATTTGTACCCTGGGCAATTTCCCAGGTCCAGTGAGCAAGTGTCTCTGTAACTAGTTACTTTCTGGGAAGATTAACTCACTTCCTCTCTATAGAAGTTTTGCAAGGATTGTCACAGCTTTGCTACCAAAGGGGCAGATAACGATCACAGGGAGGAAGTAAGGCTAGCCCATCATCACTGCGTAGACATCAGTCTTTTCCTGGATCTACCTTCGGGTTTTGCTAACTCCACTTTATTGACTTAATACTTTTCTTTACAATGACTCACTTAAAAGCGTAAATGAATTTATCATAAAAGGAATCTTTATATCACTGCTATAAATAGAATACCAATATCCCCTGCCCTAAATAGAAAGTAATGGCAAAAATAAATACAATTAAATTCTTGGTTACCAGCCTGCCCAGAGGCTGTCTTTACCTGAAGGAGCAGGTTGGTTCTAAGGGCTCCCTTATACCTATCTCTGATCACCCCCAGAGTCTTCCCCCACCTCAATTCCTCTGCTTTCTGTAACAGAGCAGAGTTTGGGATGAGACTGCAGGCTGGGTAAGCCACCAAAACCACCCAGGAACCCCAGGAACTCCAGGGTACTGTTACTGCGTATACCAACAGGGAAGGGGGGCCATTTCCTGTGTGAATGACCACATCCCAGCCAAGCTCATGAGGGGGCTTAATGATCCAGCCAACGAGGGCTTTGCTGTCCAGCTTCTCTGGAAATTTCAACCATGTGCTGTAGCTCTGGGTTGAGGTTGTTTCTGGTATAGACACACTGACTGCAGCCTCCTTAAAAAACTGATTTCATAAATCAGTTCCACCCTTGGCTGGGATTTCTCCTTGCCTTGCCTCATGTCTTGGGCCTCATCTGGGGAGGGGCAGAGAGAGAAGCAGGCTAATCCCTGGGGCTGAATCTCCAGCACCTGGGAAATGGCCATCTAGACCTTGAGAAAATTCAGTTCTCTTTTTCTGTGTTTAGGAAGCAGTTACTTTACCTGAGTCTCAGTTTACCTCTCCATAAAGTGGGTTTTGTAGACATTTTATAATAAATGTGTGAAATAATGTATGAAAAGCTCCTGGTGCATATATAGGCATCCAGTGAGTGGCTATAATAATAACTATTCATAAGTTTTTCTGACATTTGAGAGTAACTCTAGGCCAACTCTGTGATGGGTAACAGGGATCCTTGGACAAGTTTCCCCTGGTCTGATGGGCCAACCTCACTGACTTGGGCTGGGGCTCTGCAGAAGGCCAGGAAACCAGCTATTCCCACCAATGGAGGGAGTGTTCATACAAATCACCTGGGGTCTTATAATGATGCAGATTCAATTTCATTAGGGTCTACGGTGAGGCCTAAGATTTTGCATTTCCACCAAAACTCCAGATGATGCCATGTGGCTGGTCTGAGGACCACCCTTTGAGTGACAAGGCTCTAGCCCCGTGGTTCTCCGAGTGTGATCCTTGGAGGCACCAAGGGTAACAGCATCACCTGGAACTTATTCATTTGAGATTTGGACTCTCAGACCGCACTCCAGACCTGCTGAATCAGAAACCCTGGGGTGGGGCTAGCACTCTTTCTTACAACCCTCATGGGATGCTGAGCCATAGCTTTGGCACTTCCTGCCGCTGGAATCCACGGCACTTGCTCATTCCTCCTGTGTTAGGGGAACTGTGTGGCCTGAGCCTAAAAGAGAGAGATACAGCTGTATCTCAGCCCTTCCCAGGCCAGAGAGAGCTAAATCTCTGGGGGCTAGCATTTGGGGGCTCTCTTCTTTTTTTCAGATTGACCATTGACCCAAAAACACTTACCGAGGCTATCCTGATGCAGGTGCTAAGGCAAGAGGCAGCCATAAGGACCTAGATCTGGGTGGGAGGGTGGTTTGGGCTGTCTATCCCCCTACCCCACCTACTCCCCCCACCATTCTGTGCCTTCCATGCAGCTTGGGCTTTTATGAGACCTCATGGGCCCCTCCACTGAACTTAGACGGGCAGGCAGGCCACAAGTATTCACAGAGTACAACAAAGAAATCCTGTGTTTGCACTTTCCACAATCCTAAATCCCAAGTGTTGGGTATTTGGCCACCTCCAGCAAGTGGTTTGTATTTCTGTAAATCTAGGTCTATATTCCTTCTTCCTTTTTCTCCTTCTACTTCCTCCCCACCATGCTTTTTGGTACTCTATTGTTTTTTGAATTAAATAGTACTCCCATTGATGTTGCTTGGTTAAAAGCATAACCACCCTCTTAAAATAAATCAATGTGTCTTGAGCACCTGCCAGGTGCTCTTTTTGGCGGTTCGCATCCATATGTGTGTTTTTAATTGTGGTTAATATACACATAACATAAAATTTCCCATCTTAACCATTTTTAACTGTATGGTTCAGTCGTGTTAAGGACATTCACGATGTTGTATAACCCATCTCCAGAGTTCTTCTCATCTCGCAAAACTGAAACTCCGTACATATTAAATAATAACTCCTTCCTCCCCCAGCCCCCAGCAACCACCATTCATCTTTCTGTCTCTGGGAATTTGATGACTCTCGGCACCTCATGGAGATGGCATCAGACAGTATTTGTCCTTTTGTGATCGGTTTATTGCACTTAGCATAATGTCCTCAAGGTCCATCCATGTCATAGTGTAGCCTGTGTGAGAATGTCCCTCCTTTTTAAGGCTGAGTAACATCCCCTCATACCTATATGCCACATTTTACTTATCCTTTCATCCATCCTTGGGCATCTTTTGGCTACTGCAAATACTACTGCTATGAACATGGGTATACAAATACCTGTTCGAGCCCCTGCTTTCAGTTCTTCTGGGTCCACACCCAGAAGTGGGAGTGCTAGAGCCTATGGTAATTCTAGTTTTAATTTTTTGAGGAACCGCCACACTGATTTCCATCATGGCTGCACCATTTTTCATTCCCATGATGTGTGTTTTATTTAAACCTCAGAACACTGTGAGTTGGATATTATTAACCCCGTTATTTAAGATTAGGAAGCTGGGGCTCTGAGAGGTGAGGTCACCTGCCTGAGGTCACACAGGGAGTGTTTCTCCAGAGATGAGAGCCTCAATCTTCCCATAGTTATCCTCACATCGGCAGCTGGGAGAAATTTACAGTGAAGACCTAAGCGAGTTATTCTGACACTGCTGGAGGTTAGAGCTTTAGTGGGGAGCACCAGGCAGGCCAGGGAAGGGGCTTCAGAGTCTTGGCTGGTTCCACGCCCAAGGCTGGACCGCCGCGGATCTGAGCAAGGCCATTTGCCAGCACACTGTCCTTGCGTTCCACGGCCTAAGAGGCATCCTGAGCAGGCCAGGATGGATACAGCCCTGGGGGTTTCTGTCTTGCTCTTCTCTTTGCTTCTCCTCGGAACTCAACCTATTGATCCGGGTACAGTCAGACATCATACAGAGTCCTCTGAGGGTCAAATCCCAAGTTTTGGGAACCATGGAGGTACAGTCAGAGAGGCTTTGCTTCTTCTTCTTCTTTTTTAAGCTTTTATTTATCTACTTGACAGAGAGCATGAGGGAGTGCATGAGCAGGGGGAGTGGCAGAGGGGGAGGGAGAAGCAGGCTCCCCGCTGAGCAGGGAGCCCGATGAGGGGCTCCATCCCAGGACCCTGAGATCACAACCTGAGCCGAAGGCAGACGCTTAACCAACTGAGCCACCCAGGCGCCCCGGAGAGGCTTTGCTTCTTACAGGAGAATAGCAACTGAAAGTCACCAACCCTATCAATTTACCAACTCATTTTCTCTGGAGATCTTATGCCTCCTCCCTTCATTATTTAAGCCACGCTGGCATTTACCGAGAAAGAAGGTGTGAATTAATCCTGGATATCGCTCCTCCAAGCGCAGCCAATGTTCTTATTCTGGAAATCGGAGCTGGGGAGCTAACAACACACGCCCACACCTCCCTGGGCAGAGTGCAAGTGTGGCTGCCCCTTCCTCAGCATCCGCTGAAATGGGGCGCTCGACGGCAGCAGCCAGCACTGCGTCTGGGGGGCTCCTCTGACCTGCCATGAGCCTTTCCTGATGTCTCAGATGTCCCCAGCTTCCCTTTACAAACTCTCTGTGTGGGACAGAGGGAGCTGTTGGAATAGGGCAGCAGCCCCATAATTCCAGTACCCAAAGTAGCTAAGGCCTGCATGGGCTGTGGCGTCAGGCAAGCCTGCCTGGGATTCCAGTGCCTCAGTTTCCCACCTGTGTGACCTTAGCAAATCCTGGTACCTCTCTGGGCCTCCCCTTCCTCATCTGCAAATGGGCAAACGGGGTGGTTGTGGGGTTTAAGGGAGTGGAACGGTGCACACGTGTCAGTCCCTGGAAAACGGGGCTCCCTGGGCACATGCCACCTCCCTGCACCAGCCTGTCCCCTCCCAGCCAGCTTCCTTCCACTGCCCTGGAGCTCTCTCTCAGTATCGCTGCTCCCCACAGACCTTCAAGTTTCCCAGCTTTAGCCTCTGGAAGGAGGCGTGTGCAGATTTCCCAGATGTGCCACCAGATGCCATTTAGTACATCATTTCTGGGTAGTTCTCCTTGCTCCCCGCAGCCTGGGTTCAAATACCAGCTCTGCAGCTTACTAGCTGTGTGACTTTGGTCCCATTCCTTAACTGCTCCGTGCCTCAGTTTCCTCATTTGTGAAATGGAGGTAAGAGTAGCACAGCCCTCACAGGATTGCTGAGAGGACAGGTTGTGAAGAAGGCCAACGGGCTTCAAGTATCATTCAGCGCAGAGCAGACACCCCAGAGTGATGCGTTATTCTCTGCGGCGTCCACCTCTGAGAGGAAAAGATGTGTGAGGAGTGAAGCCATCCCCCCCGCTTACCCTTCAAGGCACACTTGGACCCCAGACTGTTAGATTTCAGGGATCGGTAACATTTCCCCAAAATTGGGGTCGGGGAGTCACAGGGTCACCAACCTCCTCGGCCACGGAAGACCATTGCTCTCTCTCAGGAAAGAGAGGACACCTTTACACCCCAAAGGAAAGAAGAACATCATCTTAGAACAAAGAAGAGTCATTCTCAGGATTGGTGGTTAGCAACCTGAAACGAACATAATTGTCATGGACACGTTGTGCTTTTTCTTTTTCTTCTTTCTTTTCTTCTCCCTTTTGGATCCCCGGTCTTCTGCAGATCAGCCTTGAGGACCGCTGACCTCGGGGTCATTTCGACTCCCCCGCCGCTGACTAAGAGGCCAGAGGAGGAGGAAAAATTGTCGCCTTGAGCATGGAAAAGGGGCTGGGAGACAGGGCTGAGGGCCTCTGTATTCCCCAAGTCAGAACAAAAAAGGTGCTGGGGAAACTCTCCGACAAAGCGAGAGCCTCCTTCTTGCAGAGCAATTTAGGAACACCCCCCCCCCCACACACACACATCGGAAGGCGGGACGCTGGATCTCCAAGAGCAGCGAGTCAGGATTCCAAGTGGACAAGTGTCAGGAGGAGCCGCTCCTGGCGTATAACACGGATACATGGCTTGTATCCATCTCCCCGGATGGAGCAGTTCCCTTTGCCACTGTGAAGTCTGTGACAGCTGAAGCTGAGAAAATGCTGGGACAAACAGGTCCCGTCAGGACACCGGGCGGCTTCCTAGCCGAGTGACTGACTGCAGGCGACTGGGGAGAATTTAAAACCAGCCCAGCTGCCATCCAGGAGAGTGACTAATCTCAACACTTAAGGACAAGCCCCAGACCGGCAGTCATTCAGACACAGGAGATGGTTTTCCTGGACGCAGATGGCACCCAAGTGTCTCTCACCCCGGGGGCTTCTCTTGGAGAAATGGACCGACCCCACGCCCCCCGCAGGAGACAGCCACCTGATGCGCACCCCCTCCTGCTCCACCCCTCCCCCACCCCCCACCCCCTGCAGGAGACAGACAGCCACCTGATGCACACCCCCCTCCTGCTCCACCCCTCCCCCATGACATCGTTTATGTTTCTGCACCTCCCACAGTCCTTTCCCTGTATCGTTCCATCTTGTCTCCAGAACTCACTTTTGCTTGAGAGAGCTAAGAGATAGGAGGTTCTGGAGCTTCTCTAGGGTCCACGCAGCTGCCACAGTGTTGACCCATCCATCACGGTTCCCTGGTTTGATCAGTGTTTGCAAATCAAAGCACCACTTAAAAATGTTTAATAAGAAAAGTCTTGGAGATCCCACACACTGGCCTGACCTCACATTTCATACTCTCTCAATGTTTCAAACACACAACTTCCAGCATCCATTCTGGGGACCAGCCCTTGGAAGGAAAGAGTTGGCTCTAAGTTAAGCCTGCTCTCTGGAGAGTCAAGGGCTGAACAGAGGCGTGGAGGTGGGTCTCGACAGCTTTGGTTTTTATCTGAACTGGCAGCTGGAAACCTAACCACTGGGCCCTCTACTTTTACAAACTAGAAAGGGCTTTTCCACTGGTCCGCCTCCGACCTTCTAGGATGATGAACAACGCCCTTAACTGGGCGGATACCTAAGGTGAGAAAAGCAGGACCTTCCAAGTAAGTAGAGGGTGTTTACTTGTTATTAAAATAGTATAGGGGTACCTGGGTAGCTCAATTAGTGAAGCGTCTGCCTTTGGCTCAGGTCATGATCCCAGGGTCCTGGGATCGAGCTCTGCGTCGGGCTCTCTGCTCCCCAAGGAGCCTGCTTCTCCCTCTCCCTCTGCCTGCCTCTCCCCCTGCTTGTGCTTGTGCGTGCTCTCTCTCTGTCAAATAAATAAATAAAATCTTTTAAAAAAAAGAATAGTATAGACCTTTGGGAGAAGACTGAAAGCTTATTTTTGCCACATCCTAGGCCCGAAAACTATATTATGCGTTTCATGCACTAAACCATATGCTTATCACCAGGGGCCGGGGGCAGAGAGAAATAAAACAGAATTGTTGAGGCCCTCTCCATTGGTGTAGATACTGGCATGACAGTGTGCTAAGGGTAATCCACAGGAGGGATGGCCACCCCAGACTGTCCAGGGAGGGTCTGGACCCTGGGAATGCTTTACAAAGGAACTGCTACCAACCTTAGCCTTGAAGGTGGAGTCAGGGGAAGGTAGGATAGCATGGGGTGGGAGTCAGGAGGGAAATGGTGTGCAAAGAGATTTTTCCCAAAAGGAGGAAGAATGCGTTCAAAAGCATGGAGGCATGGAGTTATGGCTCATTCCAGGAAACTGTGAGCAAAACAGAATGGCTGGAGCCCAAGGAGGTTGAAACAGGAGGCTGGGGCCAGATTATGTATTACCTTGTACACCACGCTCAAAGCATGGGAGCCTTTCTAGAATTCCACTCTCTCTGAGAAGTATTTATAATTTGCAATTTACAATATCCCCAATTTGTAAAACCTAAACAATTTTAAAACCTAGCAACCCTGCTTTATAAGGGGAAAGAGGCCTTGAGTGGTGAATCGGTTTCTAAGATGGATATCTATTTACAATTTAAATTTGATGCTAGGAACAGTTGGCAACAGGACTTGGAGCAAGTGAGTTAAAAACCAGAGTTTTCTCTCTCCTATTTTATCCTCCAGTCATGTTTATATGAGAGGGAAGTACATCAGGATTGGGAAGAAGAATGAGATTTTTCCAAAAAAAAAAAAAGATTGCATCGTCTTGAGCAAATATGTATTCTTCTTACAAGGTGCCTGCACTTCAAGTGCTCAAAGAGGAGCTCATTTTCTTTCACATCAGCCTGCACTCACCCACCACCAAAAGGTGCACCTCACCTCACTCCTGGCTGATGGCCACAGCGGCTGCCTGCTCACAGACCTGGTCACAGCCAAGGACCAGAGCTAGCCCTGCCCCCCGTCTTAACTCTCCCCAGTCGTGGCCTGATGTCTGCCTGGGGTGAACAGGGACCCCTGGCCAGGGTGCCTGGATGGCATCTGTCCTGACCAGTCAGACGTCCATGCCAATAGGCCAGTGTTCACAGGGACCCGTTGCGAAATATCTCTACAATCACACCTGCTCCAGGCCCCCAGGTGCCCAATCATATGGTGTGTAGATGCCAGAATTCTCTTTCAATTGACATCCGAATCAGATTTGCAAATGGATGGGAGTCTTCTCTCCGGAAGCTTCAGCCCCAGGCCCCACCTGTGAGTCTAGGATGCTCCTGCCTGTGGCACGTGAGCTTGTCTGGCAAGCCAGGGGCCAAATAGTGCCCCAAACTGTCCTCTAGCATCACACTGAACTTGATGGGACCAAAGGGGCATTTCAGGGACACACACGAGCCCTCCGTCCTTCCCACAGTCTCCTTCACTCTCCTTCCCTCTTTGCAAGCTGCTGAGGCCAGACCACGCTCTTAGGAAAACTCTCGGCCTGGGCAACATCCCTGGGAAATGAGTTAAGTTCTGAGACCCATTCCGTAGTATTATTGCAGGGCGAAAGAACCCAGAGGACAGGGCAGTCTAGCAAGGTGGTCTTTGGCTTCTCACAGAACTAGGGTCCCTTGCTTGATCACCAAACCTCTCTGAGCCTCAGTTTCCTCACTGACAACCCGGAGATAGCCACAGTACCAACTTAAAGAGGTTCAAGAGGATTGAGCAAAGTACTACTTTAAAGCCATTAGCCCAGAGTCTGGCACACAGAGTTCGACCAGTAGGAGCTCTTGTTGCCCCGGGGAGGTGACTATTGGGTTGCCATGACGAAAAGATGTGTTAAGATCAATGAAGTGCTTGGAATGGCTCCTGGCTCATAGCCAGCACTCAATAAATCAATAAATGCTAATGACCATCATCACCTGCATCTTCACCATTATCATTATTATTACTATTATTACTAGTTACCTTCTTTTTTTTTAATAGCTTTTTTTTTTAAAGATTTTTTATCTATTTATTTGACAGAGAGACGAGGAGAGAGGGAACACAAGCAGGGGGAGAGGGAGAGGGAGAAGCAGGCTTCCCGCTGAGCAGGGAGCCCAATGTGGGACTCGATCCCAGGACCCTGGGACCATGACCCGAGCCGAAGGCAGACGCCCAACGACTGAGCCACCCAGGCGCCCACTAGTAACCTTTTTTTAAACCAGAGACTATGTTCAAGGAGCTCATTTGGGGATGAGGGCATTGGGTTGCAAATAAGGAGACTTGTGCAGGCTTGTCCTCTCTTTACCAGGTCAGGGTGTGATATTGGATAGGCGATATTGCTTCACAGGGTCACATTTATACTAACTGTAAAAAAAGAGGTTTCCTAGGAGGAACCTCACACTTCCTTCCCATCCTAAGGCTGCGTGGGTGTCTGCTTTGCCCAAAGATACCATATGTGCCCATCACTGGGCCAGTGCAATAGAAGTTTATTGAACGCCTCTGTGCGCCGGGTTCTGGGGACACCTCGGTGGATAAGAGAGTCAGGCCTCACTCCCCTCTCTTGTAAGTTACCCTCAAGACTAAAGCTCAGGGGACAATCAGAAAAAACATTTTAGCTTATAACTTGGTCTAAAAATTGGGGCACTGCATGAATTGATGGAGGCTGTTTTATCAAAGCCCCACCCAATGTCTGATACAGAATTTGAATTCGCTCTTTGAGTGCTTTGCAGAGAACTCATCTTTCTACATTTCCTTTTCCCTTTCAGCCCCAGGGAGGCGTTTCCACAAGCAAGCAAGTTAGAAGTTGAAAATCATCACTGAGGAAAAGAAACGAGTCTCTCAGAAAAAGCTTCAGGAAGAAAAACCTGCCCCTCGCAACCCATTGTATGATCCCTTGGGCAAGACAGGACCTCTGAGACTACCATACCAAAAGCTTCATTTTAGAAGAAAGGGGATCAAGAGCTTAAGCAAAGTGTATTTCACTTTTGTTCCACCAGACAATGCGTGTGCAATTCTCTTTCCTCATTCACTTCTCATTCCTTAATCCTTGAACACTTACTTCAGAAAGAGACGTCTTCCTTCCTCCCTTCCTAACAACACCATAGGGTCCCCCCTTCCAGAAACAACCATCCGTTTATAGAACGAATGTTTTCTTCCAGGGACTGACACTGGCAGGTAATTTGCAATCGTCCCTGGTGCAGGTCGAGATCAAGTTGGGGAAGGGTGGGCACGGCTGGTTCAGAGGCACCATGGTCTTGAATATGCATCCAGGTCTCCCAGGAAGGAATAAGATGAGAAAGACAGAGCCCCACTCCTGGCACCCCTCACTGGCCACTGTGCCAGGGCCCTTAACCCACTGAGCCCTGGCTGGCCACTCAAAGTTGGGGTAGTTCCAAGGATTAAAGTGACTGAGCTTGGAACCTGGCTTCTAAGCAGACATCAGACCTGTTGGGATTCTGGTCCTCTGCCCGATGTCCTTCTTCCTCCAGCCCTGCCAAATCCCAGATATGCCTCCACTCCACTTAAACATGTGTGGGACAGACTGGGGGTGGGACTGGGGGAGGGATTGACTGGGGGAGATGTCTCAAGCCTGGGTCAAAACTGGTCTAGCCAGGGGTCAGCCTGAGGACAGGGACACCAAGAAGGAGGGATAATGCCACAGAAGATTACACATTTGACCCATCTGACAATTTTTCCCAGGGTCAGCCCAAACAGACACTCCCCTCCCTAATGAAACAGGTCCCAGGGCACACCCATAGCAGAGGAGCTCTGGGTTTTAAATATATAGGTAAATGCCCTTCTTAGCTCTGGCCTAGGAGCTTATCCCTGGATACCCTGTTCGAATAACCTGATGTGGAGTGGGGGGTGGAGGGCTCTGTAAAGCATTTGGCAGGAAAGTGCAGCATTGTGTGCAAAATGATTTCCTGATTGCATTTTAAAAATTAAAAGTCCCTGGCATGTAGAAGCTATTCAGTAAAAGTTCAGTGAATGGGTAAGCCAGGGATCCCTGAATGAGCTCCACACTTCTTACGTTTCTATAGCAGAACAATGGGCAGCTGCTGGTCCTTCCCTCTCACCTGTCAAGGTCAGCAAGTAGTCCGGCCAAGCAGAGCCCACAGCTGGGAGAAGAGAGGGAGAACCAAGAGGAAGGCCCTCCTCACCGGGTCATCCATCACCCACGACTTGGCTTTCCTGATTTCCTCTCCGACCCTGGTTTTTGAGGCGAACAGCTATGGAAAGTAACGGATTTCTCTATTTCCGCATGGGAGCGCGTCACGTATTAACGGAACCGTATTTGTGAAAGTTTTCGGAGCTTTGGGGAAACCGAGGATGAGGAAGAGGAGGAGGCAGACAGGGAGGGGTTCTTGAAGTGTGGTGGAGTTCACAGAAGGAATTCCTGGGTTTCTGAGATGGGAAGGGGCAGGGAGAAAAGGAGAAAGCAGGAAGTTGGCGCCTGCCCCAGGTTTGGCTCCTTAGGGCCTCGGGATCCTGGCATTTCCCTTTGAGGGACCTGTCAGCGTAGCGGGCCCTCCAACTCGAGCTGATAATGAATGAAACAAATGGGACAAAGGAGGGGGCGCACGCGGGGCGGGACTCAAGTAGGGCGCCAGGCTCGGCTCTAGCCCCAAGGAGGAGGGGACCTTCTGCCCACTCGGCGACCTCACCTTTTCCCTGCCCTGGGCCAGGAAGCTCTCCTCAGGGCCCCTCAGAACCCTAGCTGCCTCCCCACCTGCCCGCCGCGGATTGGACGCTCTTTGTGGCGCCGAAGCAGAGAGACCCGGCCGAGCGTGCTGGAGGCTGCCGGGCGGGGCACGAGTCCCAGCCTCCAGGACCGACGGCGGGTGCGTCCCGCGCCGCAAGCGCGCACTCCTCGAAGTCCCGCGCCAGGGCAGGGGCTCGCGGTCCCGCCCCACCTCTGGAGAGATCGGGAGAGAAGCCCGGGCGAGACAGCGCGCCTGGGGGCCCCGAAGACCACCCGGCGGCGATACAGACTTTCCCGAAAGGTTTCCGTCTCCGCAATGAGAGCGCACGCGAAGCCGGGGGCGCAGGGGGCGCCGTGGGGTTAGCTGAGCGTCCAAAGCCAGGCGAGGGAGAGAGTCTCAGCCCAGCCCTGCGCGCTCCGCCGCTAGCGGTACCAGCCGGCGCCCTAACGCCGGGCTCCCGGGCCGGCGGGAGGATCGTGTGCCAGTCCGTAGGTACTGGGGACACTCCCCTTACCGCGAGCCAGTGCAGAGACACCGCCCTCCGCTCCAACCCGGGGATCCCCTCCCCCAGCGCAGAGATCCCCGCGCGCCCCCTGCCCACTTTGCCAAGGCGAGAAAGCGGCCGAGCTGGAGACAAAGAAACTCCTGCCTCCTCCACTCTCGGCCCCTCCGCCCACCCCAGACACTCCCCGGCGCCCTCCCTCGACCCCGGCGACATCGCTCGCGGACACGCTAGGGAAGGGGGGGTAGGGTAGGCGAGTCTGCTCCCTGACGCGGGCCAGCTGGAGGCTGCCCGTGCTCCCGGCTTGGGGACACCCCACGGCAGCCGCGCCCCCATGCTCCGCTCCCCAAAGCGTCCCGGTCCCCCGGCACCGCCTCCCCGGGCCAAAACCTTCCCCCACTTCTCCAGCTGAGCGATAGGGGGGCGCGGCGCACACAAAGCGGGTGTGGGGGGCGGAGTACCGGGGTGGGAGAGATCCCGCCAGGGCTCTGCACGGGCCTGGGCGCAGCTATTTACCCGATTTCTTCTTCGATCTCCGAGATGTCTGCGAAGATGAGGAAGACCACGAGCAGCGTGAGCGCAGCCAGCATCCAGCTCCGGAACTGCAGCTGCATGGTGGGTTCGCGCCCGCCGGGAGCCGCGCGGGCCGGCGCGAGGAGCGGGGGCTGGAGGGCGCAGCGGCAGGCGCCGGAGCCTCCGCGCGCGGCGCGCAGCGGGGCAGACACCCTGCGCTCCGGGCGAGTGCGGGCCAGCGGCGGCGGCGGCGACAGCGGCAGACAGGGGTTGCTCAGGCGCGGCGAGCTCGCTCGCTCCCTCTCCGCTCCCGCCCTCCTCCTCCCCTCCCTCCTCCTCCCCTCCCTTTCCCCTCCCCTCCCTCCTCCGCCCCGCGCGGGGCTCAGAGTGCAGTTTGACAGCTTTGCTCGGCGCCTCTGCTCGCCTCCTCCCACCCTAGTCAACTCCTAGGTCCAGCCATCCGCCTTTGCTCCTCCCGCCTGGCTTCTTTCAGCTCCCCAGGGCGCTAGATGTGGCCAGAAACCGCCACTCCCCGCCGAGGGAGGCTGGGCTCGGGGCACCGCGGGCGTCCGGGTAGCGAGCTGAACCCAGGGAAGAGTGCGCACCGCCCGGCGTCCCCAGCCCGCTGGCAAACGCCCTCCCGCGCTCCTCTTTGTCCAGCGCCCTCGCTTTCTCGCAAAGTTTTGGCGACACAAAGACCTACACCTGGGGACAGCCCCCGGCGCTCGGCGAGGAGGCGGTTTCAACCAGGCAGATGTTTCGGCAGTTGACGAATTAGGAGGGGTGGTGGGGGAAGGGGAGGAGAGAAGAGATAATCCAAGATAGGCCAACTTCAGCGGAGATGCTGATTGCAATCTGTGGGCGAGGTGCTCAGCCCCCTAAAAGCCACCCCCTCCGGGCGGTCATCTTGGTCACCACCGACAGAACCGAGACTGGATCCGGAGAGGCTCCCCGAGTTGCCTGAGGTCACGCAGTCTTGGCTAGAACTCTGGAGTGGCTGCTGTACCCACGGTGGCAGATTCAGCATCCGCCCTGCCCTGCCTCAGCCCTGGCCCTTCTGACTCTGGGGTGGGCTTGCCTCCCCAGCTCTTGCCCTCTCCTTGCAAAATCAGTAGCGCCCCCCTCCTCCCGCCCCGGGGTTCCTATCTTGATCTAAAGGCCTGCTAGAAAATATGGCTCCCACAAGGGGTAATGCCCCCTGAGCCTAATATTTTTCGCTTCCCCAGCCTTAGACAATTTAACTCAAATGACATTTTGCACCAACCATTAGCCTGGGAAGGGCCCCATTAAGTTTTACTGGAACTAGATAATTACCTATTTTTTTTGTTGTTGTTGTTGCACTAATTGTAACAATCCTCAAATCAGGAAATGTAACTTCCCAGAAGTGATCATCTGGTTTATGAAAGGGTCCTTGAGGTCTGAGTTTAGGGAAAAGGGTCCTGTTCAAGAAGCTATATGGAATATCCTAATTGCTTGGAAAGGACTCAGGAATGAAGGGGAGAGGTGCAGATTGGCTGTTTCCCCCAGGACCACCCACACAGAACCAGTTCTCACAGGGGTTTGGGGAGGGGATGTCAGTGGCTAAGTCCCTTCAGAAGCCCTTGGGGGTGGGGTGGGGTAAGAGGGCTGCCTGTGCCCAGAGTCCTTCTGCCTCTGTGTGTAGGAAGGAGGGACAGGAGGAAGTCTTCCAAGTTAGGGGGCTGCTGGACAGCTCTTGTTGACCCTGGAAGCCAAGATAAGTTCTCCCCTGCAAGAGTAGTTCCCATCACCCTGCCTGGAGAGCAGAAGAGGGAAGCAGCCCAGAAAAAGGGGGAAAGCTCTAGGTGTGGGGAACAGATGTCTTTTCCCCAGAGGAGGGGTGCACTGATCCCCATGACCGCACTTCATTTCTTTCCTAGCCCCTTACAAAATCTGTGTACCTCCACTCCTACAGTGAGCTCCTCTGGAATACCACCTATTTTTCTTGGAGTGAGATTTTGTGATATTGAGTACAACGTAGGATGTCAGTCTCCCGGTCCATTAGAGGTGGTAACAGTCATCAAAAGAGGGTTTACCATCAGTGTGGCTGACCACATGGTTTTAACCATCATGTCTCCAATTTTTCTGAGTGCCTTGATCTTTCCCTTGTCTTGCTTGATGGGTGGTTAAGGAGTTGTAGAATTGTATTTGTTGTTGTTTTGTCTTGTTTTTCTGAGATGAATGGTTGTGGTATCTGAACAGGGAGAGGTAAAAACAGGGTGCACCTGTTATGCTGCTCCATATTTCAATCACTCATTTGTTGACTTCATTACTCAGCAATGTTTATTGAGCACTTACCCTGTGCTAGACACTCTGTGCTTGGGGCTAGAGCTACAAAGAGAGGAGAGAGGGAGAGAGGGAGAGGGAGAGAGGGAAAGAAAGAGAGAGAGGCATTTCCTGCCCTCTAGTGGCTCATGCTTTAGGAGGAAGACAGCTGTAATTATGGTGTGGGATGTGAGCAAGCTACAGTACAACTATGATCTCCTGCATAGCTTATAATTGATTAATAAGACCACACAAGAGAGCAAGAAGAAACTGGCTGGCCTCCCTCTTCTCTGCTCTCTGCTTCTCAGCCAACTACACTCTTACTATGCTGAACATCATGGAGAGATTGCTGTGATCCTAAATTCACCCAGATCGCAACTGTGACAACAGAGTGTACCCATCTCCTATTAGGTGACCCAGTTGTCATCCCAGGCTCAGGGCCTCCCTTCTCTGGACTCACTTGAGAAGAGTCATCATGAGTGGACAGGAAACGTGGAAACTGTTGAACACTTCCATCCCTTCTAGAGAAATCCTTATAACGAGAGCCACAGAGCAACATCCATCAAGTACACCTGCTGGGAAAGAGCTAGCTTTGTAATGTTGAGCCTATCCTTGCACTGAGAGTCACTGAGACGGGGTTTTACTTGGAGAGTGGTAGGCACCCTGGTCATAGCTGACCACAGAATGCTGTCTGGAAGCAGCACTTGCATCTGAATCGACGTGGGCCAGCTCCTTTTATGGTGGTCTATACATGCTCACTGCCTCGAGGCTGTCTCTGAAAACTGAGTTCGTTCCTGGGGTCTGGAAAGAGGGAAGATGAGTGGATTGGCATCAAGTGTCGTGTCTGCTCATGCGGTATAAACTGCCACATGGGCACACACTTGGCTCGGCTGTCCTGACCCCTCTGTTTAAACAAGTCCCTTTTCCTGCGTTGGTCTTTCTAAGAAACTGGGAGAACTCACAGTAATCACTTCTTTAGGTTAACTTATTGAATGTTTGGGTTAAAACACAAGAGTTATATGGGAGTGGCAGCAAATTAAAAGTCATTACCACCCACTAACATTTTAACTCAAATTAATGGAGTAGATTAGCTATTCAGGCAACTGATAGGGTTCTGGGAAGTTCGTATGAATGAGGGATAGAGGAGCAGGGAGCTCTGCAGAGCCCAGAAGGGGTCCCTTAGAATCACACGCAGCAATCGGACAGCTCTTCCTTGTCTCTGACTCTGACTAAGGGCATGCTTTTCCTTCTAGGCGCTGACCTCAAGAGTGGGGACCCCCAACCAGAGTTGAAGGTCCTGAAAACCCAAAAACCATATGTATCATTTACACATCAACTAACCTCTCTGTGCCTTTCACTCCAGATATGGAGAGTTTTCATCTGAACTACGTCTTGGGGGTAATAAAGACTTCTCTTGGCAATCCTTTTACACAGGTACCATCATCTTCATTTTACAATGGAGGAAACTGAGGCTCAGACAGGGCTCGGTTGCCCAAGATAAGCTCTGTTGGCAGAAAGGGAATTTCAGTGCAGCCGGCCTCCCCTGGGCCTCGGTGACTTCTGGGATTGTGGGAATGCCAAGGTCCTCTCCAGCCCATTGGGCAGTTCTAAATGGATTTGTAAATAGGCACCACCTTTGATTTTTACCGAATGCCCTTCATTCTGGTATGTCAGGATTCAGGGAACAAATTTATCTTCACTCACTGCACACCCTCCATCATTGGTGAGATCGTAATCATAAATCTCAATTTTCATCTCTCCACACAGAAGAAAGCAGTCTTTTTAATCCAATCTTTTAAAAAAAAAAAAACCTCAATAATAAATAATAATTTTTCTTATCCAAAATTCTGACCCAGTACCAAACTACCCTTGAACTGGCTCAGAAAGCAATTTAGAATGTTTAAGAAAAAACTAGAGTGGTAACAGTCTTCTTTATCATCATCTCCGAAGGAGGAGCTAGGAATTGTTCAGTGTGTGTGTGGGGGGGCTGTGGGGGTCTGTGTAAAGACGTAGAATATCTTAGTTGGAATAGACTAATAGGCTATTGTATTCCTGTACCTCCCATAACTGAGAGAACCAGATTTCCCTTTTGAAATTTATACTAAATTTGAATGTTCTCACAAATGCAACATTTCCCCCTTCAAAATCAGAATCCAGTGATAACAATATGGGAAAATAAACGGGCACATTTGCATTCCATTTGTAGCTTTTGTAAATAGCAAAATTGTATATTAGCTGAAGAAAGGAAAGAAATATACCCAGGCAAGTGCTGTAAATGTTTCTGGGATTATCTGCAAGAGACCTTGAGGGACGTGGGAATAAGCTCCACAGGGAGCTGGAAGTGATAGAAGAGTGGGGGGTGGGGGCAGTGGTTCATTTTTTTTGCTGGGATTTTTCCAAATTCTTCAGTCAGGATTAAAGGTGGTTTTGAACCAAAGCATGAAGTCAAGGACCAGGTGGCAGAGATAAATGAAAAGGAATGTCCTCTCACGTTTCTCAACAGTGCTTCAGCGAAATTACAACTGGGATCTCTGAATCAGCTCATCCAACTTTGCCCAAACTCCAGCACGACCCCCTTCCCAGGAACATCTAAGGAAGCTGGCCCTGGTCAGCCATCCCTGGCTCTCCGTCTTGTCTTGTGTCACTTTCTGTAGCCTCTGTTTGGATCATGGACCTCTGCATTCTCAGAGCTGGGCAGTTTGGTAGAGAGGGTGTACCCCTGTCCATTCACTCACTCAACTATGGTGTGTCAGGAATTATGCTAGAAGCCTGGCATGCAGTGGTGAACTCTAGGGAGAGTTTCTGCCCTTATGGAGCTTGGAGTCCCGTGGGATTTTTACAGATGGAAAACCCTGGGACCCAGAGATCAAGAGATGGCCCACAGGTCCATTGCTAGTTTCATTTTATTTTATTTTATTTTTTTAATTAAAAAAATTTTTTTAAAGATTTTATTTATTTATTTGACAGAGAGAGACACAGCGAGAGAGGGAACACAAGCAGGGGGAGTGGGAGGGGGAGAAGCAGGCTTTCCGCGGAGCAGGGAGCCCGATGTGGGGCTTGATCCCAGGACCCTGGGATCATGACCTGAGCCGAAGGCAGACACTTAATGACTGAGCCACCCAGGCGCCCCCCCAAAATTTTTTTTATGTTATGTTGGTCACCATACAGTACTTCATTAGCTAGTTTCAGAGCTGAGAGCAGAATTCTGTCTCTCCTGTCTCTGAGCTGAGCTCCGTGCCAGGTTTCCGTACCTACGCTCTCCCATGTCATTTTTCATGACAGTTCAATGAGATTGTAAACTCCCAAGGAGTAAGCAGCTTTCTTCCTCTTCTGGTCCCACATTATCCAGTGACTACGTGTTCCCACCATGGCCAGTTTCAAGCCACCATCATTATGTCACTGAAGGCAACATTGGGAAGGGTGTGCCCTGGCCCGCCATGATATGGTATGCCCACCACATACAAACAATAGATGCAATAATCTCAAGGGCATGGATAATGGTAAAAGTTAGAAGATAAAGTTTGGAAGTGATGAGTTCTGAGCATGTATGGCCTTTGTTTTTAATACATTTATGTAGTTGGAAGTTTGCAGGCTTTAATTTCTAATAATGGCTCTGTTTCAGAATCAGCAGGAACTGCCTCTAGCACGATACTGGTGACCAGCGGCAACAGGAGGTTGGCACAATCCCAATGAATTGGTGAGCATGCTTGGCGAAATACCATTTCTAAAGGAAACTCCAGATGGGAGAGTCTCCTGAACCGTGGCAGCATTCAGTGGAATGTGAACCTGCTAGGATCTTGGCACAGTGCACTGGCCAGAGGAGAGTGCCCTGGGCCCCAAGTAGGTTTCTTGTAAAATGTCCCTTTGGGAGTCCTCTTCTACGTCTCCCTACCCCACACGGAGTCTTTGTGTTGTTTATCCTCTCTTCCCAGTTCCCCCAGTCTGGTTTGACAAAGCAGACTGGAAAACTGCAGGAAGATCAAGAGACAGTGGTTTTTGGCTGCATGAGTATATTTGGATTAGGTTAAGCAACGTAAACCCCAAATGCCAATGGCTTCTTCAAAAGAAGTTTCTTTCTCTCTCATGTGCAAATGCCCCCAGTAGACAGCCAGGGCTGGTTTGGCCATGGAGCTCCCTAAAGTCTTTAGGATTCAGGTCCTTCCAGCTTTCCTGTCTGCCATCCCTTTGATGAGGCCCTGCCTCACCGCTCATCACCTCCAGATTCCCAGGGGTAGAATGGAGGAAGAGATAAAAAGAAAGGAAAGTTCCCGAAACCTACCGCACAGTGCTTCTGCTGACTCCTCTTGGTCCAGAACACTGTCATGCCACCACACCTAGCTGCAGGGGATTTGGGCCTTCTGCACACTCAGCTGAGAAGCCCATTGTGGAAGAAGGGGAAGGGCAGATGTGAGGAGCAACTGGTGGGCTCTGCCACAATGGGGGACAGAAAAGACCACCGCAGGGTTTTTCTCTCCACATTAGCCCTGCCTTAAGATGATTGTGTGGCCTGACCAGAAATACCCGAGTCTGTGGCCACAGAGCTGTTCCTGAAGCTGAGTTTCAGACTGTCCTAGCTTCCTGTTTCTTAGTGCCCTACTTTGCCACACTCTTTCTTTGTTACCACCGTAGGGAGGCATCCTAGGAGGCTTGATCTGTACTAAGCAGATCCTTTTATTCTAATGAGTTGACATCTAGGCCTTCCCTGACCCTGGAAAGTACTCTCCTGGGGCTGGTCAATCCCAGAGAGAGTAAGGGATTTGTCTGGGAGTATGCCTTTCATCTGCAAACAAGCCAATCCAGAACCTACACCCCATCCACCTCCTGTATGGGCTGTCACTCTCTGGGGCACTATTCCCCCCACCCTAATCACCCCAAGGCCCCATAAAAGACAACGAGGGACATACCCTGTGCCCCAGGGCCCACCAAAATTACAAAGAGTGAATCCTAAGCTTGTTTACCCTGACTCGCCTCTTCCTTCCCATGACAACCACCAGGAAGCTCCTTGCCCACGTTTTTTTCCCACTCCTCTGCCTGCTGACCGACCCTGGAGCCTCTGTGTATGTGTATGTGTATGTGTGTGTGTGTGTGTTCCCGTGTCGCATGGCCTGCGCCCTCCTCTTGGGAGCTGTAACAGATTATCTTTTCAATGGCCACGGCCTCCTGATCATGGGCTTCCCCGCAGCTGAATTATAGCAACACCTGTTCATTTAAAAACACGGGTTAGAGCAGAACTTTGCAAACTCTTTGTGTATAGGACCAGGGTTTTTCTCTGTTTTTAAATCTCATCAACTGCAGAACAACAGGTGTCCTACCATGGGAACTGTGTGCGTTTCACATCATGGGCCTCTCACCATGTGCGTCGAGCACCTCCACACTCTTCATCGAGGGGAGTCACTGATCACACAGATGCCGCAACACGTGAAACTGCTGTGAATGTTTCTAAAGGCTTGTCTTCAATTCAATTTCTGTGCGCATCTCAGCGTGGACCAGAAATGCCCAGTTCACACACTGGTCCCTGGACCACACTCCAAGTGGTTCTTGCTCTGAGCTGATTTTGAGACCACACAGATTGCTGTTTGGAACTTAGCTTTTTTCCTTTTTTTTTTGGATCTAAGTTCCAGCCTTCCCGATATTAAATGGAGAAGATAATAACACTTAACTCATGAGTTTTGGTAAGAATGATCTAAGATCATATAACTCAAGTACTTAAGAGCATGTTGGCATAAAGTAAGTGTTCATTACATATGGACTTCTGTTTATTATTCAGGATAATGCAAAAATAGAAAGGATACACACACACACATATATAAAATGCAAATAGCAGTTATCTCCAGATGGTGAAATTTGGGTTGATCTTTATTTTTCTCCATTTTATAAATTTTCTACGATGACCATAAATTACTCTGTAATCAGGGAAAAAAGTCATTACAATTTGTGGTGACTATTTGCTCTGCACTGAATTTTTTGTCCTGCCAGAGTTTAATATTTTTTCTTAATAACCCAATAGAAACACACATAGTAAAGAAAATTGGTTTTGCAAACAATTTCCAACCTTCCTTTGATGTTTCATGAACAGCTACCTAATATTCATACTGCAGTTTCTGATGAAGGAATACAGTCTTACAAAACTTTGCCCACTAGCATCAGAAAGCCCTGGAGATGTGTCTCTCTCCTACTTTCTTACCTGATGTCACCCGATCATCACCTAACCTGGGCTTCTCTGTTGATTGCTCTGCATCACGGCCAAGTCCCAGCTTCTGGAGCAAAGGGGTGACTCAGAGAGCTGTGTGCAGGGACAGTAGGGCAATAGCTTCACACCCACATGGCGCCCCAATCCCCCAGCTCCTGGGGCTGAAGAGATGGACTCTCCCCTCTACCTCACCATGGCTCAAACTCTGCTGCCAATGGTTTTAGGCAGGCAGCGATATTGAGGATATGTTAAAACGAGGGGCAGAGGGGAAAAGACAAATAAGAGGGTCATAATCAAGACATCCTTTTTCTTCAAGTCATCACATAAAGTCCTTGGCTGGGCCATCAGGTCATCTCACTATGCAAAGCTCTCTTTGAGAGCAGAATGATCCTCACCTTGAGGCCAGCTATGTGACTACTTCATATTTTGGAATATCTACTCCCCTCCTTTTTTCAGTGGGAGGAAATTTATTGAGATGAAAAAGAAAGCAATAATATAAGTTTCCCCAGAGAGTTTTTTTATTTTTAAATCCAAACTGTAAAATCCAAATTGTCTCCAACTCTTCCAGATTCTAAGAGGGCATTATTTTTTTTTAAAGGTTTTATTTATTTATTTGAGACAGAGAGAATGAGAGAGAGAGAGCACATGAGAGGGGGGAGGGTCAGAGGCAGAAGCAGGCTCCCTGCTGAGCAGGGAGCCCGATGCGGGACTCGATCCAGGGACTCCAGGATCATGACCTGAGCCGAAAGCAGTTGCTTAACCAACTGAGCCACCCAGGCGCCCATAAGAGGGCATTATTACTACCTAACATTTATCATAGTTAACATTTTTTGGGGGAAAGATGATCTTTATGACCCAGTTGTTGCATGTTTTTTTGTTACAAGTATTTTTCAGAGAGCCCTGGGATCCTGCATGTAACTAAAGCTTAGGGGGCGCCTGGGTGGCTCAGTCAGTCAAGTGTCAGACTCTTGATTTCAGCTCAGGTCATGATCTCAGGATCGAGAGATAGAGCCCTGCATCGGGCTCCATGCTGGGTGTGGAGCCTGCTTAAAAGTCTCTCTCTCCCTCTCCCTCTCCCTCTGCCCTCCTCCCCCTCCTTCTCTCCTCCTCTCTAAATAAAATAAAATAAAATAAAATAAAATAAAATAAAATAAAATAAA
>NW_023270464.1:17659730-17741995 GCF_011800145.1 Mirounga leonina
AAATAAAATAAAATAAAATAAAATAAAATAAAATAAAATAAAATAAAATAAAATAAAATAAAACAAAACAAAATAAAATAAAAAAATAACTAAAGCTTAGAGTAAATGTTTACCAACAGGGAGATAATTTTGACAATTCCAAATGGTTATGGAGATTTATGGCTGTGTACCGGCCTTTGGATCAACATATTATTGGTAATGGCCATGATTTATTTGCTTGCAAGACCCTGACCAGTAACAGAACCCCAGTGATCATTTAAATTACTCACATACTGAGTCAGAAAAATGCTATGTGATTTTCCCAATACAGCAGAACATATGTCCAAGAGAGAGATTAGGAAGCTTGATCTTTCAGTTTTATTCCAAAAGGAAAATGCCAGGGTCTCAGATCCAGAAAGGCCCCATAGAGGGTTATTATACTTCTCTAAGTACCCATAAGATCCTCGGCCAAACTCTCTAAATTTTACCGGAGGGACCCACTGGCTCCAGTCCACTGATTCAGCTGTGTATGTGGAGTGTGGTTCTTGAGTGCACAGGGAAGGTCAAAAAGGAACCACTGATGGCTGGACTCAGAAGACTTTCTTGACAATGTCCTTCCTTTTCTCTCGTACTCTGTGTGAATAATCCCCAGTTTGGACCATTTAAGATGGGTCCTGTGGTACTTACTTTGTAGTTTAAAAACTTGGAGGTATAAGGGACTTCATCTGGCTTTTTCTAAGGACCACTCCCATTTCCAGCATTGCCCTTCTCCCTTTCCACCTGAATTGCTCACTTCCTGACTCATGTATTTCAGGAAGATTTTATGTTCTGTAGCGAGGTTCATGTCAAAAGACAATATTCTCTTATGGTTCCAGGCCCAGCAAAGGGGAACACATCTTCCCCTCCCCTTCCTTCCCTCCTGTCCACCAGCTTTTGGGAGGGGCCAGTGCCCTTCCTGCAGGATGGGGGTCCGACCGCTCAGACCACAGCTGTGCCCCTTCCGCAAACCAGGAAGCCAAAGCAATGCTGCATTCCTTTCAAAATCCATTAGGGGCTCGCATGGCGTGAGGAAACCAATGGGAAAGGTGAGACTGGCAAGAAAAGAACTTTTATTTTCCTGTTTCTAGAATGGAATTGACCACAAATAACGATGGGGTGGAAATCACTCAGCAGCATCCACTTTAAAAGGTGGAGAAATTTAAAAATCACACCAAACACATATTTTTGTTGTCATTACCAAAGTGTAGTCAAAAAGAAAAAAAGGGATAATTGCCACTTCATTCTTTTTTTTTTTTTTCCCTCGCGGGGCAGACGACCCATGGGGATCTGGGACTGTAACGCACAGCTAGCCATTGTGAGAGCCAGTCCCCTCCCGCTGAAGCAGGAATTACCCTTCCAAGGTGGCTGCAGTCCTTTGAACGGATAAACTCTTAAGTATCAATAATATTGATGATTCATCATAATTTGCTAGGTAATAAAAAACCATTTTACAGTCTCGCTTTCAGAAGCCAGTAAAGAGAAGGCTTCCATAGGGAGTGGTTAACCACTCAAAAGTGATCCTTGTCCGCTGACAAAATACAATAGAAAAGGTATTTTGAGAGAAGGTGTGGAGAGGAGTATAGTTTTGATGTTTGTCAAATAGTCTCCACAGAATCAATCCTTCCTGTGCTTTCATACAACTTAGGAATTTATGGGCCATTCCACAAAAGGAGGAATTTCTCTCTCTCTCTCTCTCTCTCTCTCCCTCCCTCTCCCCCTCCCCCCCCCCCCCCCCCCCCCCCCCCAGTCATTTGATTTCTTGCATGGGTCAATCCTGGGTTTATTCATGCTCACGCATGTGGTGATCTTTTCCTGGCTTTTGTTGTCCTGTTGCAACAGCAGAGAGGGGCCACCAGGTGGCATGGTGCTAGACAAGGGTCTCCAAAATGAAGTGGCATTGCAGGGCTGAGCCTGTGTCGGGTAGATGCTGGGCCAGGGAGGGTCAAAAGAGAAATCGAGAGAATGCGAACAGAGAAAGGACACAATCACCCAGAGGACAAAAATCTTGCATTTTGCTTATTGACCTGTGTTAGACCCACAGAAGCCAGTTTCCATCAGCCAGTTTCAAGCATGTAACTGGGATAAGAAGTAGACACACTATCTCGGGAAATCAGTATTCAAAACAAACGAGATGGGAGATGGACATGAATCACCAGAAACTGGTTGGATGATCCCAGTTATCTCTGCAGAGGGGTCCTTTTCTTAACGTTCCTTCTAGCCTTGGTGAGGAAATGAAATTGGAGCAGTTCTTCAGATAATCAATAATGGAGATCAATGATAGATGGACACATCACACTATCAGTGAAAATCAGTAATAGATCAACACCTTGCACTGTCCCTGATTTGGGCACAACTACAGTAGATGTGCGTTTCTAGCTGTTTAAATCGGAGAGTTAGAAAATACGAAATGTTTCCACTTCCCCAGTTATCCTGACCAAGAATCAGCCTTTCTCTCCATGCATCTCCCCCTCCCCCAAGGCAGGTACATAAAATGAAAATCCACTTCTTTGGGCATGGAGGAAGAGGGTGATCTTAGTACAGCGTCTGTGTCCTCACAGCTCACGCACCGGCCATGAGGCACTATTCAGTATCTTCCCTTTAAGAGCCCAGCGCTGTACCCAGTGCCTTGATGGGAAGAAATAGACGCCAGGGCTTTTCCGCACCCCCAGCGTGTTTGGAAAAGATCCCTGGTTCACTTACGGGGTGACGCTTGTCACATGTGGCACAGATGTAGCTGCACCCAACCCCTCATTAACTTAATGGATTCGTATAGTCAGTCCCCCAGGGATGAGAAGCGACTGTGATTCACGGCAAGTGTGGGAGTATTTATAAGTGCGTCTCCCACTGCTCCCAGGTTCTGAAAGCGGGTGAGCTCTGCTCCTGTGGCAGATAAGGAGGAAGTGAACGCTGTACCCAAAAGCTGTCATCGTTTGTTCATTCATTTATGCTTTTTATGACACCTAGTTTTGCTTCCCGAGAAGAGAAAGCTTATTAATTTTTGTGCACTTTGTCCATCTTGCAGTACCTACTGGCCCATTTTGGATGAGATTTTTTTTTTTTTTGTAGTAAGGATATATTTATTGCTTTTGGGTCACCTGTATGAGGCAATTAGCTTTGCTTAGGCAATGCTTTTTTTTTTTTTTTCCATGTTCAGATGTAATAACTGTTCTCCACCAACTTTCTCTCAAGTGTAAATCATGGATCATAAACTCATAGCCCAAGTTTAATCTAAGCCTCCCAAATATTTTCTTGGACCAGCAAAGTGTTTAAAAATGTTTTTGAGTCTGGAAACCTTTAGGGTACCACAGACTTCCCAGCTCTCAATAGGCTCCACCACTTGTTTTGGATCTAGTCTGATTCATACACTTGTGATCTCTGTCTGGCTCCAAGGGCATCTGGGAACTGAATCAACACGAAGCCCACATTATTGGGAAAAAGAACCCAGAATGTGCATACTTCACTGATGATGGGTCCTCACCTTCTCATATAATAGATTTTCAATAAATGGGGAGAATCCCATATACTGTTCACAGGAGGGTAAATTGGAACAACTTCGCTGGAGGTCAATTTAATGATATGCAGAAGCCCTGTTATAGGAGACACTTGTTCTGTAAGGTGAATTGATGGTCAGTGAGAATAGAAGTATGCAGACCCCTGGGAGGTCTGCTCTTCCTGCACAGTCTGGGAGCAGTTAATGGTATGAGTTACAGAGAAGAATGGAGGCCTCTCGTTAGCCAAACAAGTCCATTAATTGGAGTTGGAAACATCTCACAAAGTAACAGAAATCTTTAAAAAGAACATGCCCTCAACCCAATAATTCCGCCCATCTTTAGACATTTTTTCCTAAGGAAATACGTAAATGCATGTGGACATGTCCAGATACAAAGATGTTTATAACGATGTCATTTATAGAAATGAAATATTGAGAACAACCTAATGGCTAGCAGTAGGCCTTCATGAACAAATCACGTGATAGCTATTCAGTGGAGTACTGTGTGGTCATTAACAATCATAACTTGGTGATATTTATGTATATAGAAGTTGGTTTGCATTTTAGGAAGTTGAAGATTATAAAACCATATGATCCCACTTTTGCAAACACTAACATGTACATATTTGCATGGTGTGGTCTGCTTCCTGGTATTCACAGCCTTGTATAACCCTCTTCAGGTGAGTAACTTGTTTCTAAGCAGCAGAATCCAGCAACACTGAGGGGATGTCAGTTGCATGATTAGGTTACAAAAGATTGTGAATTTTGTCTTGCTTTTGGGCTCTGTTGCTTTTTTGGCTTGCTTATGTTGATGAAGGCAACCAGCTATGTCAGAAAGGCCCACCTGGCAGGGAATGGAGGGTGGCCCCTAGCTACAGTCAGTGGGGAACTGAGGCCCTCAGTCCAATAGCCCATAGGGAAATGAATCTTGCCAACAACCATCGAGCGAGCTTTTCCCATTGAGCCTCTAGTTGAGACCCCACTCTGGACAACATTTTGATTGCAGCCTGTGGGAGACTCTAAAAAAGAGGATCCAACTAAGCCGTGTAGCCATTCCTAGATTCCTGACCCACAGAAACAGTGAGATAATAAATGTGTGTTGTTTTGAGCTGTCATGCTTGTGGTAATTTGTTCTGTAGCACTAGATAACTAATACTCAGGGTGAGAGATCTGGAGGTATATATAGGAGAATAGTGGATGTCTGGATGGTGTAAATGTAGCAATCTTAAAATGTTTGGGGACTACACATCACTTAGATGAGGTACTGGCAGGCTTTTATATTTTATTCTGATGAAAACATTGAGATTTTGACACTGTCATTGAGTAAACAGAAGGGTGACTTAACAGTTTACAATTTATTTGGCTGATTTCATATACTTATGACAGAGCTATCGTGTTTCTGAGACATACTCTATAGTTATGGTGGGAACTATGATTTGGGGTGACTTTCATTCATATTTCCCCCTTCTCTTTGTTGCAGGTTGGGTTCTCTGGAACACAGTTTGGGTTGTAAAGATGTTTATCAGGGATCAACACCTGTGAAAGAAGGAGAACGGAGCAGGATTGGGCAGAAAGCGAATTGAACTGCGGTGCAGGTCAATACAGCCTCAATCTAACTGGGGCGGTTCAGAGGCAGGGGGACTCTGGAGCAAATATTGTCCAGGAGATGTGTCTTGAATGGGGCTGAAATGGCAGAGCCTCTATAGCCCTGCTTGCTGAGCTGCTGGATGTAGGCTGTCCCCAAGAGGGGGGTGACTTCTGCTTGGTGGCTCTCTGCCCCTGACACAGACCTGGAAGGAGCTGACACTGGAGGCTGCTGACTGTATCTTCCACACTGGACACCACGTCCTTCCTTGAACGGGGTTTTGGGCACCTCATTTCTCTGTGAACCACAATGGAAAAGAGGGAAAGGAAGCAAGGCTGGGCTGGTAGTGGGGGGAGTGGAACTGCTATGTGGGCCTAACAAAAAGCTTGGTCAACTGTCTGGAGAACCCTTGATCATATTTGGCCAATCAGAGTTTTTCCCCATTGAGTGGAAAATGCCAGATATTTATATTCCCCACAATGGGTTATTGGAAGTGTTACCCTAGGAAAGACATGCCCTTGGGTGAGGTCACTCTCTGCAGCTGAGAAAACCTGGAGGAGTTGACAACTGGAAATTGTCCTCTGACAGTACTCCCCACAGCTGCGACAGGTCCTCTCTTCCACAGAGATCTTGGTGGATGCCTCTGTGACCATGGTCTGCTATTTGTACCACTCAGATCCACTTCTTCACATACATTCTCAAGATCCCAGTGTGCTCCTCCCTTCCTGTAGGAAATGTAGGAGAAGATTAGAAGGACCTATAGCAGCTGGTCTTGGGGCCCATCTGGAACTCATTGTTCTCTAGATTTCCCTCACCATCAGCTAGAACCTCTGTTAGTCTCGGTGGCTTACCTGCTAAAGGGACACAGAGGTCTGAGTCCTTCATCACTGTGTCTTCCTCAGGCCAGAGTCATGCACTTATCTGCTCACCTGCACATTTGGAAGGGAGGACTGACTGAAAGTAACCAAGTAGATCACCTGGAGCTCTACCTCTTCTCACATTCAGGGACAGTTTTCTCTGTTGAGATGGTGATTCCTTGTTTCACCTGTTTGTTTCTGGATGGAAGGAGTTTGAAGTGCCCCTGTGGCAACCACAGCTTATAATTCAATGAAATTCTTGCTCTGGCTCTGACAAAAGTGTGTCCCCATTGGGAAACAGGACTTCTAACTCTGAAGAACCCAGTTACAGGGAGGGAAAACACAAATTTCTCCAGTGGGAGGGATGTTAAAGAAGGTCATTCCTGCTTCTACCTCTTGGTTCCCAGACCCATGCATTCTTCCCATTGGGCACACAGTGCCATATACAGGTCTTTAATTCAATGTGCATACTGCATCCTGGAGAATGGTACCCCATCCTCGTGGAGTATTGCATCTAAGGGTGCTTTGACTGAAACCTCAGCAAGCCATTCCATTACTCTATAAGCCTGGCAGCTTCTGGGTGGTGCATTATGTGATATGACCAGTAGATTCCATATAAGCCAACTTCCTCACCTCCTTTGCTGCAAAGTGTGTCCCTTATGATGCAATGTTATATAAGATCTTATATTAGTGGATCAAAAATTTTAAGCCCTCGGAAAGTAGTGCTGGCCAAGGCCATGTAAGCAAGAAAGGCAAATTCATACTTGAAATATACATCTATTCCTCCTAAAAGGAATCTCTAGCTCTTCCAGAAGGGAAGAATTGAAGTGGCCAGCTGTATTCCTTTAAGTTTGTTGCCATATTAGGCACTCAGGGTTTTCTCTGTGGCTGGCATTTGGACCCTCAGCAGCAGCAGCAGCAGTTTACTAGCTTTGGTAAGTGGGATCCCATGCTGTTGGGACCATGCATAGCATTCACCCCTCTCTGTGGCCACTCTATTCATGTGACCTGTAACCTAGGGTGGATGACTCAAATGGCTGAGTCATTTTGTCCTGGTAGTTATTTTGTGCCTCATCCATGGTGGATGCTCACTGGTAGATATTAACATTTGATATAAAGCTCTTCACACCTTGTGCCCACTGCCATATGTCCATCCATATGCCACTACCCAAATCTCTCTGTTTTTAATCTCCAAATCTTTCTGTCCAGACTCCTGACCACCCAGCCAGACTAGTCACACTACCCATGAGCCATATATATATATATATATTCTCACCTTTGGCCACTTCTCCTTCCGTACGAAGTACAATGAATTACACTGCTGGAAGTGCCACCCATTGGAAGAATTGTCCTCACCAATGTCTTTCAAGGCACACCACCCCTCACCCCCGAGTTAGGCTCTCATGTACCTGTCATCCATTTTTGGCTTGCATTCACATACCAAGCTGTCTTAGCTCAAGCTATTATAACAAAACACTGTGAACTGTGTAGCTTAAACAATAGACATTTATTTTCTCGCAGATTCAGTTCTTGGTAAGGGCTCTTTTCCTGGCTCGCAGACAGCTGCCTTCACTCTGTATCCCCACAGGGCAGAGAGAGGGAGTTTTGGTGCTTCTTCCTCTTTTTATAAGGGCACTTATCTCATCAAAATGGCCCTACCCTCACAACCTCATCTAAACCTAATTACCTCCCAAAGACCCCCCCCCCCCGCCATATGATCACATTGGGGGTTAAGGCTTCAACATATGAATTTTGAGGGGACGCAAGCATGTAGCCCATAGTAGTGATCCATCTATAACCCAAGGTTTGGCTTTTTCTTCCTTTAGCTGGTCATCCATGGTTCTGATACAGCTGCAGGCATTGGCTGAGGGAGAAGTTATGGACATCTGGGCTCTCTGTTCATGCAGCTTTCTTGTGCCCCCCCTGGGCACACTGTTGTGCAGTCTTATCCTTTTCCATTTTATAATGGGCTGCTACTGGGCCAACCCAACCTTAAGACATGGTGGGTCTTACAGACTTAGATCATAATGGAATGTTCTGGATTCATGGTCACCTGTGATGTTTACGCGATCAGGTGCTCCATTTCTACTAGGAGCTGTTTTCAAAAGGTGTACAGTTCTCCACTGCAGATTCCAAGGCCTTGCCAGAATCCTAGAGATCTGCACTATGGTTCTTTAACTGGAACGTACCATTTGCTTCACACAGCACCTTTCCCCACCATCAATAACTCAATATTATAGGTTCTTCTGGGTCATATGGCTGAAAAAACAATGTGCTTTCACTATAGCCCAGCCAGCTGCAAAGTCCTTTTTGTCTCTGGGCTCCACTCAAAGTATACAGTGTTCAATTTACCCAGTCTATAGAGAGGAACAGTACTGCAAGGTGTAGAATATGAAACATCCAGAACCTGATGAAGCCTACCAGGCATTGTGTTTCCTTCCTTCTTCATGGCTGCGATATAAAATGTAATATTTTATCTTCAACTTGGAAGGAGATGCCTTGGCATACCCCTGACCACTGTAACCCTAAAAATTGTACTGATGTAGCAGGCCCTGCTTAGGCATAGTTTACCTTCCACCATCAAGAGCATGTGTCATACCAACTCATCCAGGGTGCTAGCCAACTCTTTCTTATCTGCCCCATTTATTACAATGTAATCAATGTAGAAGATAGATGTGATGTTCTGTAGGATGTCCAAATCGTCCACATCTCTTTTATCAGGAGGGTTCCTATATCCCTGGAACAAAACTATGAAATTATATTGTTGCCTGTTCCATGTGAATGCAAACTGTTCCAGATTCTCTTTTCACACCATGTACCTGAGGTCATGTTAATTTGCCCTAACAAAGTCAATACATCTGACATGACAGCTGCTATTAGAGCTACTTCTTGGTTGAGTTTGTGGTAGTTTATTGTCATTTTTTAGGATCCCTTTGTTTTTTTCCAGGGGCCAGATTGATGAATTCATTCGACGTATGATGGGGATTGCATACCCTGCAATCCTTAGATGGGGGCTTAGCAAACCTTTAAAGCACCATATAATAAATATTTTAGGCTTTGTGGCCACATAATCTCTGTTATAACTGTTTAACACTATTACAGTGCTACAGTGCAAAAACAGCCATAGACAATATATAAACAAATAAGCATGGCTGTGTTCCAATAAAACTTTATTTAGTGAAACAGGTGGTAGGCTGGGTTTGGCCTATGGGCTGTAATTTGCCAATCCCAGCTTTAGGTCTTTAAGAGTGTCACTAATTTCTGCCATGCTAAAGAAAGATTTGCTATCTTGTTTTGGAGGAGGAGGATGTGTCAAATCAAGTAGTCAAGCAGTTCCTAAAATTTGCTTTCGACATTTCCGTAAATTTGGTAAGAGAACAATGAGGCAAAATGAATTTAGACTATTAGTCATGGCAAAACTTGTTTGCATGGATTCCCATTACCCCCCAAGTTCCATGGGGTGATGTGGACTGGGCCTAGTGGATGCTGCACACACAGGTCTGTGTCACAGCCAAGAAACATTGAGCTCAGGAAATGCCAAATCTTATAAAGGTTGCTGGCAAACATGCCCATCTTTCTCTCCAGAGAAAGATTAGGCTTATTATCCTGGAAGGTAAGAAAATCCTCTCCTGGGAGGAGGGAGATTTTATTATCCTGGAATGTTTCCTAGGATTTCTATCTTTAGGGAGACACTCTTTCTAGCTTCAAAGGCTGTCTGCTATAGAAACATTTTTGCAGGGCCTTTGGCTCAAAAGATGAACAGAAATGCCAGAATTATGGAGAATTACCTCCAAATAAGAATACCATTCCAGAGGCTTCCACTTGGAGTTCCCCACTATGATAGTTCGCACCCCATAGACCAAGAACCCAGTATGGGGGGTGCATCAATTCCTGAGTATGTAAACCCTAAATCTGCATTTGGGGCCCAGAAGTGACTAGTAGGTGTGTCCATGGACCCAGAGGATCTACTGGACTTGACCAGAACTCCACTTATTACCTGGCCCCCATATGCTCCCCACCCTAGCAGAGAATGAGAGAACTAAGATGCTTTAGGTTTATTAGTGTCAGTGTTAACTTAATCATGTGTCCAACAGTCCTCCAAACATTTGAGTATTCTCTTTCCCCTGGTATACAGCTATGTAAGTTAATAGCTGTTGGTCCCTTAGGAAGGACTGGAGTGGATATATACCATATAAAGCCAGGAGATTTAACAGATGTTCTAAGGAAGTCTCAAAGAAGATACCATTTTCTAAGACCAATGGTGAGGGGGCACCAGCATCACTAAAAATTTCAGTGGTATCACTCCTCTGTAAGCCAGGGATGATGGTAGGAGAAGCTGTCACTGAGCTGGGCACATTGAGAACAACGGGGATGATAGGGCCCTGGAACAATGAAGATAAGGTGGGGACATTTATTATGATGAGGACTGGGGCAGGAGTGGCATCCAAGAGGCCTGACCCATAGAAAATTCAGAACTTTATGGAGACAGGTAATAGAACACAATAGCACTAGAGATGAAATTTATGGAATCCAACCAGGGTACTCTTAAGCTGTACAGACAGAAGAAATCAAGGATGGATGAGCAGAAGGCTGGGAGCAATCACCTCAATAAAATATTATTCTTGGTTTCAGTCAGTTTTAGATTGAAGAGGTGCTTGAGTCCCAGGAGGAAGGGCCCTACTCCATGGCAAGCATACACAGTAATGACTCCCAGAGCCCAGTCCAATCCAATCTTATGTCTGGCTCCCTTGATCAAGCACCCACAGATATTCTCCCAGTTCCTGCAGGTGCATGCTGGCTGGGGCTCACAGCCTCTTTGATCAGGAGATAATTTTAAAACCTTTATGGAACCTACTATTGGCTTTCAGCCTCTCTTGAGTTGACTAAATCAAGTGCATTTTGCGTCCTCACTGGATGAATTCAGATTTAACTGCCCATCTGATGGCCCAGACCCTAGGAGGTAATGCCATCTGATGTCTTTAGGAAGACAGTGAGTGACAGGCAGATCATGACCCCATCCCGGTGTGGCATTGACTTGTCCATGTTATGCTCATTTTTGGAGTAATCTTTTTTGGCAGGCTCATATTCATGTGGTCATCAGAGTCAATTCATTTGCACAAATACTGGTTTATTAACCTGAAACAACCAAGGGGAAGGAGTGTGGATCTTTCTTCTCCCTGTTATGTCTTTGAATGTTCCCCTTCTGTTAAAGTACTTATGAGAGGAAATTAGTAGAAGGCCTTTGCTTTTGAAGATACAAAGACCTGCCTGGGGCCTCATCCCTGTTTCTGTCTAATAAGATCTCTTTTCTAATAAAAGAAAGGCACTTCCTGACAGGAGGCTTTGAGGGTAACTAGGGAAGTTAGTTTATTTCTCATAACTGTAAGAAAACAAACCCAGAGGAAAAAAACATACCGAAAATTTGTGGAGGGTCTGTCTGTGCAGGGAAGACAGACAGCACAGGATCTGGTGATGGGTCAGCCTTAGGGGTAAATGGATTTAAATGCCATCTATCTGTATGAGACTTTGGTCATTCTTGATTCTTCTCTTTTCTTTAAGGGCATGGCCAGGATCTAGGCTATTTAGGCGAAGAAGCTGAATTTCAGAGAGTTTATGACTTGGCCAAAATCTCATGCTAATATGTGATATTTAAACCCATTTACCTCTGAGACTGACTGGCAAATCCTATGCTGTCTTCCCTTCCCATGATAGAACTGTCACAATTTTTTAATTGGGAAAACCAGTTTGGATCTTCATCTCTTTCTCCATGAAGACTGAGGAGGGGTCTCCAGCTGAGAGAAGTTGGAGGTTTAAGAAGTCAGGTGCCCGTATGATGTAGTCATCTCAAAAAGCAGGAAGTCATGAGACCAGGAAAAGAGTGGTAGAATCTCTGAGCAGGATCTGGGTTCCTGTTTAAGATTTGAGGGTAAACCTAACGGGAGTCCAGTCTGTATAAGGATGGGGTTTTCTCCAGCCATGTTCACATGGACTACTGGAGTTCGAAGAAGTCCCGGGAGCAGAACTGCTGAATCAGGGATCATACACACTTTATATTTTGGTAGCCATTGCCAAAGAGCTATGCAAATATACTCTTCCATCAAAATGTTTCTTCACACCTGTTAATATAGCATTGTATCACACTTGTTGATCTTTGCCATCTGCTAGGTGGAAAAAAATTAGTATTTTGATGTTTTAAATGCAAATTATTTCATTATATGTGAGAATGAACATCTTTTCTTACGTTTCTTCTGTGAACTGCTATTCATGATGGAAACTACTTACAAATTTCAGGATACTCAGATTAAAGGGAAAATACATTGTCTAGGCTCCTGAGCAAAAACACAAAACATTAAGGAGGAAGTCCTAATACCTTAGGGCTAAGTCTTCCTCTCCTTGGCTAGAAACATTTTGGCTGGGGCCACAACTCTCCTCAGAAACATCCTTATCCCACCCAGGTGTAGGTACCAGCCAATGGGAGACTGATACCCAGATTCCCAACTCCCACTGCTGTAATCCCATATCTAACCACAGGCAAAATTTTGCCCATGACACAGTCCTAGGGAAACACTGAAAGGGAAGGAAAAGCAATGAATAAAATGAAAGGATAAAATGAATCCTCTTCCTTATAGGTTCAGTGGGGACTGTGAATCAGAATTATGCATTTGGCAGCATAGAAATGATACTAATGAATGCAAAACTTATGAATCATATACTTTTTAACCTGCTGTACAACTCCTTAAGAGAAAATAAGACTCCTAAATCTAGTAAGTTTGTCTACACTGAGGCCCATGGTACATACAGACACTGGGCTGTTCCAAATTTTTTAATCTGGAATGTGAAAAAAATAAATCTTTTGGATCCCTTTTCCTTTTTTGTGGAGGGGTGAGGGTTAAACACAAGTTGAAAAGGGCTGAGAATCTCTCTAAGTCCATTCTTGGAGAGGGAGGCATGGTATAGACATTGAAGAGAGAATATAGGGCATTGGGATAAAATGGTGGTGCAGAGAAAGAGACTTGTCTTGAGAGTATGGATGTTGCCCCAGGAATCCAGGCTTGCCTGGGTTATGACAGTGTCTTCACATGAATGTGCATTGTATATTTAGGACCCTGGAAGTGAGGGTGGGATCACCACCCAACAGGTGTGGTGGACTTGTGCCAGATGAGCGTTTTTTTTTTTTTAATTTAAAGATTTTTATTTATTTATTTGACAGAGAGAGACAGTGAGAGAGAGAACACAAGCAGGGGAGAGCTGGAGAAGCAGGGTCCAAGCTGAGCAGGGAGCCCGATGCGGGGCTCGATCCCAGGACCCTGGGATCATGACCTGAGTCAAAGGCAGATGCTTAATGACTGAGCCACTCAGGCACCCCAGATGAGCGGTTTTTTAAATGATGTTCTCTGAAGTCCTGGGTCCTAGTGTTGCTTCCAGAGAGAAGTGAGACCCAGATGGAAGGTTTGCCTTAACAGAAGCAGTTCTGCCCTTGTTACTTGTGTATATGGTGCTTCTGTCTGTGAAAAAAGTATTCTCCACCAATAACATATGTGGGATGAACTATGTTGAGGTTTTCTTTTTTTTTTTTTTTAAAGATTTTATTTATTTATTTGAGAGAGAATGAGATAGAGAAAGAGAGCATGAGAGGGGGGAGGGTGAGAGGGAGAAGCAGACTCCCCACTGAGTGGGGAGCCCGATGCGGGACTTGATCCCAGGACTCCAGGATCATGACCTGAGCGGAAGGCAGTCGCTTAACCAACTGAGCCACCCAGGCGCCCTATGTTGAGGTTTTCATTTAACTGTCCAACTCTTCCAGTTTGGCAGGTGACAAAATTGAGACTCAGAAAGGTTACATAACCTGACTGAGACCCCTTAGCTACCGAGTGGTGAGCCCGAATGTTATGGGATGAATGTGTCTCCCCCAAATTCATAGGTTGAAGCCCAACCCCCAATAAAATGGTATTTGGCAATGAGGCCATTGGGAGATAATTAGGTTAGGATGAAGTCATGAAGGTAGGGACCTTCATGATGGACTTAGCACTCTTATAAGAAGTGACATCAGACGGAGCAAGATGGCTGAGGAGTAGGAGACCTGGATTTCGTCTGGTCTCAGGAATTCAGCTGGATAGGGATCAAACCATTCTGAACACCTACAAACTCAACAGGAGATTGAAGAAAAGAATAGCAACAACTCTCTGAAGAGAAAAGCGACCACTTTCTGGAAGGTAGGACGTGCGGAGAAGTGAATCCGAGGCGATATTCGGGAGGATAGACGGCGGGGGAGGGGCCTCCGTCGGCTGCTTCTGGCGGGTGATAGAACCACGGAGCACAAAGTCGGAACTTTTAAAAGTCTGCTCCGCTGAGGGACGTCACTCTGGTGGCTAAGCAGGGGGTGGAACCCTCGCGGGACAGTGTGGTCTCAGGACCCTCGGGGTCACAGAAAGACCGGGGGTGCCTGAGTGTGGCAGAGCTCCCAGGTAACGGAGCAGGGAAGCCGGCTGCAGAGGCGGAGCCCAGGCGCGGGCTCTCAGCTCGGGGTTGCCATAAACCACGATCCGTGGCACAGTCGGGCCACTGCTCCTCCAGCAGGGACCCAACAAGCGGCAGATCCGGGGAGACTCACCTTCCTTCCCGGGGAGGAGCCGTGCGGGAGTGCACTGCAGGGATCTGCTGGGTTTGGAGACTCCACCCGGGGTCGGGTGCCAGAGATAGAAACACAGGGTCAGAGGCCGGGCGAGCACGGGGTGCGGCCGGAGACCGGGGAGACGGGAGTGACTGGCGGCTTTTCTCTGGGGGCGCACTGAGGAGCGGGGCCCCGAGTTCTCGGCTCCTCCGGGGCGGAGATTGGGAGGCCGCCATTTTCACTCTCCGCCTCCAAAGCTGTACGGAAAGCTCGCAGGGAACAAAAGCCCCGGAGAGCAAACCCGAGCAGATTACTTAGCCGGGAGGGGGCAAGGGCGGGGCAATTCCGCCTCCGGCAGAGACATTTGGAAACCACGGCAACAGGCCCCTCCCCAGAAGATCAGCGAGAACAGCCGGCCAAGACCAAGTTTACCGATCAATGAGAACGGCAGAACTCCACCGCTAGGGGAATACTGCACATAGAATCTATGGCTTTTTTACCATGATTCTTTAGTCTTTCAAAGTTAATTTTTTTTTAACTTTTTCTCTTTTTTTGAATTTTTCTTTTTCCCTTTTTCAACCAACATCTTATCAATCCCTTTTTTAAAAAACATTTTTATTTTTCATTTTTATAGTCATATTCTATCCCTTCATAGTAGTTACCCATATTTTTGGCATATATATATAAGTTGTTCTCTCTTTAAAATTTTGAGATAATTTCTTCTAACAGATCAAAATATACCCTAAATCTCTAGTGTATGGTTTTTTTCTACTCTCCTGCCTGCTCACATTCTCTCTCTCTTTTTTTAAATCCTCTTCTTTTTCCAAACAACTTATCAATTCCTTTTATAAAATTATTATAATTTTCATCTTTTTTTTATTCTTATGTTAATCTCCATACATTACATTATTAGTTTTAGATGAAGTGTTCCATGATTCATTGTTTGTGCACAACACCCAGTGCTCCATGCAGAATGTGCCCTCCTCAATACCCACCACCAGGCTAACCCATCCTCCCACCCCCCTCCCCTCTAGAATCCTGTTTGTTTTTCAGAGTCCATTGTCTCTCATGGATCGTCTACCCCTCCGATTTCCTCCGCTTCATTCTTCCCCTCCTGCTACCTTCTTCTTCTTCTTCTTTTTTTCTTAACATATATTGCATTATTTGTTTCAGAGGTACAGATCTAAGATTCAACAGTCTTGCACAATTCACAGCGCTTACCAGAGCACATACCCTCCCCAGTGTCTATCACCCAGTCACCCCATCCCTCCCACCCCACCCCCACTCCAACAACCCTCAGTTTGATTCTTGCGATTAAGAATTCCTCATATCAGTGAGATCATATGATACATGTCTTTCTCTGTTTGACTTATTTCACTCAGCATAATACCCTCCAGTTCCATCCACGTCGTTGCAAATGGCAAGATCTCATTCCTTTTGATGGCTGCATAATATTCCATTGTATATATATACCACCTCTTCTTTATCCATTCATCTGTCGATGGACATCTTGGCTCTTTCCACAGTTTGGCTATTGTGGACATTGCTGCTATAAACATCGGGGTGCACGTCCCCTTCGGATCGCTACTTTTGTATCTTTGGGGTAAATACCCAGTAGTGCAATTGCTGGATCATATGGTAGCTCTATTTTCAACTTTTTGAAGAACCTCCATACAGTTTTCCAGAGGGGCTGCACCAGCTTACATTCCCACCAACAGTGGAGGAGGGTTCCCCTTTCTCCGCATCCCCGCCAACATCTGTCATTTCCTGACTTGTTAATTTTAGCCATTCTGACTGGTGTGAGGTGGTATCTCATTGAGGTTTTGATTTGGATTTCCCTGATGCCGAGCGATATTGAGCACTTTTTCATGTGTCTGTTGGCCATTTGGATGTCTTCTTTGGAAAAATGTCTGTTCATGTCTTCTGCCCATTTCTTGATTGGATTCTTTGTTCTTTGGGTGTTGAGTTTGATGAGTTCTTTATAGATTTTGGATACTAGCCCTTTATCTGATATGTCATTTGCAATATAATTTTCATCTTTACAGTCATATTCCATCTCTTCATCATATCAATCCTTATTTTTGTAGATATATAAGTTTTTCTTTCTTTAAAATTTTGGGAGGCTCTTTCTTCTAACAGACCAAAATACACCCAAAATCTAGTGTGTGGAACTGATCTATGTACCAGCCTGATCATATTTGATCATATTCTGTTTTTTTTTTGTTTTGTTCTGTTTTTGTTTGTTTTTATCTTTATCTTTTTCTTTTTCTTTTTTCTCTCTTTCCCTTTCTTTTCCCCTGGCTTCAGGTCTTTTCTGATTTGTTTAGAGTATATTTTCTGGGGACGTTTTACCCTGTTAGCATTTTGTTCTCTCATTCATCTATTCTCCTCTGGACAAAATGACAAGACGGAAAAAATCACCTCAACAAAAAGAACAAGAGGTAGTACCGACTGCCAGGGACCTACTCAATACGGACATTAGTACAATGTCAGATCTAGAGTTCAGAATCATCACTTTAAAGATACTAGCTGGGCTTAAAAAAAAGCATGGAAGTTATTAGAGAAACCCTTTCTGGAGAAATTAAAGAACTAAAATCTAACCAAGTCAAAATCAAAAAGGCTATTAATGAGGTGCAATCAAAAATGGGAGCACTAACTGCTAGGATAAATGAGGCAGAAGAGAGAATCACTGAGATAGAAGACCAAATGGTGGAAAATAAAGAAGCTGAGAAAAAGAGAGATAAACAACTACTGGATCACGAGGGCAGAATTGGAGAGATAAGCGATACCATAAGACAAAACAACATTAGAATAATTGGGATCCCAGAAGAAGAAGAAAGAGAGAGAGGGGCAGAAGGTATAATGGAGCAAATTATAGCAGAGAACTTCCCTAATTTGGGGAAGGAAACACCCATCAAAATCCAGGAAGCACAGAGAACCGCTCTCAAAATCAATAAAAATAGGTCAACACCCCAACATCTAATAGTAAAACTTACGAGTCTCAGAGACAAAGAGAAAATCTTGAAAGCAGCTCGGGAGAGGAGATATGTAACCTATAATGGTAGAAACATTTGATTGGCAACAGACCTATCCACAGAGACCTGGCAGGCCAGAAAGGACTGGCAGGATATATTCAGAGCACTAAACGAGAAAAATATGCAGCCAAGAATACTATATCCAGCTAGGCTGTTAATGAAAATAGAAGGAGAGATAAAAAGCTTCCAGGACAAACAAAAACTAAAGGAATTTGCAAACACGAAACCAGCTCTACAAGAAATCTTGAAAGGGGTCCTCTAAGCAAAGAGAGAACCTAAAAGCAACATAGACCAGAAAGGAACACAGATAATATACGGTAACAGTCCCCTTACAGGCAATACAATGGCACTAAATTCCTATCTTTCAATAGTTAGCCTGAATGTAAATGGGCTAAATGCCCCAATCAAAAGACACAGGCTATCAGATTGGAATTAAAAAACAAGACCCATTGATATGCTGTCTGCAAGAGACTCATTTTAGACCCGAAGACACCCCCAGATTGAAAGTGAGGGGGTGGAAAACCATTTACCATGCTAATGGACACCAAAAGAAAGCTGGGGTGGCAATCCTTATATCAGACAAATTAGATTTTAAACCAAAGACTGTAATAAGAGATGAGGAAGGACACTATATCCTACTTAAAGGGTCTATCCAACAATATCTAACAATTGTAAATATCTATTTCCCTAACATGGGAGCAGCCACTTATATAAGCCAATTAATAACAAAAGCAAAGAAACACATCGACAACAATACAGTAATAGTGGGGGATTTCAACACCCCCTCACTGAAATGGACAGATCATCTAAGCAAAAGATCAACAAGGAAATAAAGACTTTAAATGACAGACTGGACCAAATGGACTTCATAGACATATTCAGAACATTCCACCCAAAAGCAACGGAATACATATTCTTTTCTAGTGCCCATGAAACATTCTCCAGAATTGATCACATCCTAGGTCACAAATCAGGTCTCAACCAGTACCAAAAGATTGGGATCATTCCCTGCCTATTTTCAGACCACAATGCTTTGAAACTAGAACTCAATCACAAGAGGAAAGTCGGAAAGAACTCAAATACATGGAGGCTAAAGAGCATCCTACTAAAGAATGAATGGGTCAACCAGGAAATTAAAGAAGAATTAAAAGAATTCATGGAAACCAATGAAAATGAAAACACAGCTATTCAAAATCTTTGGGTTGCAGCAAAGGCAGTCCTAAGAGGAAAGTATATAGCAATACAAGCCTTTCTCAAGAAACAAGAAAGGTCTCAAGTACACAACCTAACCCTACACCTAAAGGAGCTAGAGAAAAAACAGCAAATAAAGCCTAAACCCAGCAGGAGAAGAGAAATAATCAAGATCAGAGCAGAAATCAATGAAATAGAAACTAAAAGAACAGTAGAACAGATCAACGAAACTAGGAGCTGGTTCTTTGAAAGAATTAACAAGATTGATAAACCCCTGGCCAGACTTAACAAAAAGAAAAGAGAAATGACCCAAATCAACAAAATCATGAATGAAAGAGGAGAGATCACAAGCAACACCAAAGAAATACAAACAATTATTAGAACATATTATGAGAAACTCTATGCCAGCAAATTAGATAACCTGAAAGAAATGGATGCATTCCTAGAGATGTATCAACTACCAAAACTGAACCAGGAAGAAATAGAAAACCTGAGCAGACCTATAACCACTAAGGAAATTGAAGCAGTCATCAAAAATCTCCCAACAAACAAAAGCCCAGGGCCAGATGGCTTCCCAGGGGAATTCTACCAAATACTTAAAGAATTAATACCTATTCTTCTGAAACTGTTCCAAAAAATAGAAATGGAAGGAAAACTTCCAAACCCGTTTTAGGAGGCCACCATTACCTTGATCCCAAAACCAGACAAAGACACCATCAAAAAGGAGAATTGCAGACCAATATCCCTGATGAACATGGATGCAAAAATTCTCACCAAAATACTAGCCAACAGGATCCAACAGTACATTAAAAGGGTTATTCACCACGACCAAGTGGGATTTAATCCTGGGCTGCAAGGTTGGTTCAACATCCGCAAATCAATCAACGTGATACAATACCTTAACAGAAGAAAGAACAAGAACCATATGATCCTCTCAATAGATGCAGAAAAAGCATTTGACAAAGTACAGCATCCTTTCTTGATCAAAACTGTTCAGAGTATAGGGATAGAGGGTACATACCTCAATATCATAAAAGCCATCTATGAAAAACCTACAGTGAATATCATTCTCAATGGGGAAAAACTGAGAGCTTTCCCCCTAAGGTCAGGAACGTGGCAGGGATGTCCACTATCACCACTTCCATTCAACATAGTATTAGCAGTCCTAGCCACAGCAATCAGACAACAAAAAGAAATAAAAGGCATCCAAATTGGCAAAGAAGAAGTCAAACTCTCACTCTTTGCAGATGATATGATACTTTATGTGGAAAACCCAAAAGACTCCACCCCAAAACTGCTAGAACTCATACAGGAATTCAGTCAAGTGGCAGGATATAAAATCAATGTACAGAAATCAGTGGTATTCCTATACATCAACAACAAGACAGAAGAAAGAGAAATTAAGGAGTCGATCCCATTTATAATTGCACCCAAAACCATAAGATACCTAGGAATAAATCTAACCAAAGAGGCAAAGGATCTGTACTCAGAAAACTAGAAAATACTCATGAAAGAAATTGAGGAAGACACAAAGAAATGGAAAAACGTTCCATGCTCATGGATTGGAAGAACAAATATTGTGAAGATGTCAATGCTACCTAGAGCAATCTACACATTCAATGCAATCCCCATCAAAATACCATCCACTTTTTTCAAAGAAATGGAACAAATAATCCTAGAATTTGTATGGAACCAGAAAAGACCCCGCATAGCCAGAAAAATGTTGAAAAAGAAAAGCAAAGCTGGCGGCATCACAATTCCAGACTTCCAGCTCTATTACAGAGCTGTCATCATCAAGACGGCATGGTACTGGCACAAAAACAGACACATAGATCAATGGAACAGAATAGAGAGCCCAGAAATGGACCCTCAACTCTATGGTCAACTCATCTTTGACAAAGCAGGAAAGAATATCCAATGGAAAAAAGACAGTCTCTTCAACAAATGGTGTTGGGAAAATTGGACAGCCTCATGCAGAAGAATGAAACTGGACCATTTCCTTACACCACACACAAAAATAGACTCCAAATGGTTGGAAGACCTAAATGTGAGACAGGAGTCCATCCAAATCCTAAAGGAGAACACAGGCAGCAACCTCTTCGACCTCAGCCACAGCAACTTCTTCCTAGAAACATCGCCAAAGGCAAGGGAAGCAAGGGCAAAAAGGAACTATTGGGACTTCATCAAGATCAAAAGCTTTTGCACAACAAAGGAAACAGTCAACAAAACCAAAAGACAACCAACAGAATGGGAGAAGATATTTGCAAATGACATATCAGATAAAGGGCTAGTATCCTAAATCTATAAAGAACTCATCAAACTCAACAGCCAAAGAACAAAGAATCCAATCAAGAAATGGGCAGAAGACATGAACAGACATTTTTCCAAAGAAGACATCCAAATGGCCAACAGACACATGAAAAAGTGCTCAATATCACTCGGCATCAGGGAAATCCAAATCAAAACCTCAATGAGATACCACCTCATACCAGTCAGAATGGCTAAAATTAACAACTCAGGAAACGACAGATGTTGGCGGGGATGCGGAGAAAGGGGAACCCTCCTCCACTGTTGGTGGGAATGCAAGCTGGTGCAGCCACTCTGGAAAACTGTATGGAGGTTCCTCAAAAAGTTGAAAATAGAGCTACCCTATGATCCAGCAATTGCACTACTGGGTATTTACCCCAAAGATACAAAAGTAGGGATCCGAAAGGGTACGTGCACACTGATGTTTATAGCAGCAATGGCCACAATAGCCAAACTGTGGAAAGAGCCAAGATGTCCATCATGAATGGATGACAAAGATTTGGTATATATATACAATGGAATATTATGCAGCCATCAAAAGGAATGAGATCTTGCCATTTACAATGACGTGGATGGAACTGGAGGGTGTTTTGCTGAGTGAAATAAGTCAAAGAGAGAAAGACATGTATCATATGACCTCACTGATATGAGGAATTCTTAATCTCAGGACAAACTGAGGGTTGCTGGAGTGGTGGGGGGTGGGAGGGGTGGGGTGGCTGGGTGATAGACATTGGGGAGGCTATGTGCTATGGTGAGTGCTGTGAAGTGTGTAAGGCTGTTGAATCACAGATCTGTACCTCTAAAACAAATAATGCAATACATGTTAAAAAAAAAAAGAAGAAGATAGCAGGAGGGAAAGAATGAAGGGGGGGAAATCACAGGGGGAGATGAACCATGAGAGATGATGGACTCTGAAAAACAAACTGAGGATTCTAGAGGGGCGGGGGTGTGGGAGGATGGGCTAGCCTGGTGATGGGTATTAAAGAGGGCACGTTCTGCATGGAGCACTGGGTGTTATACACAAACAATGAATCATGGAACACTACATCAAAACCCAATGATGTATGGTGATTAACATAACAATAAAAAAGTAAATAAAAGAAGTGACCTCAGAGAGATTGCTCTCATAAGGATGCTGTTCAAAGGGAGACATTTAATTCCTTTCTTTTGAAAGAAAGAAATCTATAATCAGTAATTCTGCCATCCATAGAAATCCACTTATCATACATGGTCCTGGGTTCAAAAAACTCTATTTCATAGAAATTATTTAAAAATCCTAAACAATAAAATTTCCCCTTACAGAGAAGTCCTTCTTTCACTATTCTCCCTCTTTCACTATTCTCTAAGCCTTTCAAAAATAGACTGAGTTGAAAGTGCATAGAAAGCTTGTTCATGGTTGAGTATACATTTCATCAGAGCATCTAATGGCTGAGCCATATTGAGAGCTTCTCAGGGAACTCATCAGATCCAAAATACCTAAGACAAACGGAAAACATGCCTGATATTTTGTCCTGTGAGTGAAAGGGGGCTGAGCAGCAAGTTCATCCTCCACCTTCTTTCTGGAATGATCTTGGTTCAAGACCCTTGCCGGCCAGTGGCCTCATCCTGGGGCACTAACTCAGGGTGGTCAGACCACAGGGGTCTTTGGCCCTTGTCAGTGAGACCCTGCTTAATTTTGATGACAACCAAACACTGCCCATCCCCCCAACCTTTCTCTGTTTTATGTCCAACTTCTTACTTGAAAATCTGCTTTCATTCTCCAGTCTCCTCTTGCCCTCCAGCCACTGAAGAACTGAATGAAGTTACAGATCAAACATCTCCAGGGCTCTCCTCCCACCTCATCACAGGTAAACAAGGTGTTGGCAACTTTCCCTTTGAATAACCACATCAATTTTTTTAAGAGTGTAAAAGTACCACGTATTTGGAAACTACTTTAAATGTTACTTAAAAACCTATTACTTAGGACAACCACTGTATCATTTTGGTTTAGATTAAAACTTTTTCCTATGTATAATATTTAAAAGTGTAAATGTTAAGAAAGCACACATACGTTTGTACCCTATTTTTTAAATGAAACATTACAACATGGTATTTTCCAAGTTATTATGGAAACGTCCTACTACAGTTTTAAGTTTCTGCATAGCTAGTGAAATAAGGGGGCAACTTGGTCTTGAGAGAAGACAAAAGGCTCTAGGGTCAGACAGATTTTCCTTCAAATATCTGCTACCACTTACCAATTGATGTGAATTACCTGCTCTCTCTGTTTCTTGGTTACCTCATTTCTAAAGTGAAGTAACGTCATCTAACTTTCATAGATGTGTGAGGATACAATGAGGAAAAAGACTCTTGGGATTGGCACTTTATACCTGGTTGCCATGTTCATTACGATTAAAGAGCAGATGTATGCTCCTGAGCTATTCTCCAATTCGTGGGCATACCATACTTCCCCTCTTTAAATTTGTGCTTAGCAGGTCCCATGTTTCTCCATGAAACTTTGCTGCAGGTTTAAAGAGCTAATGGAATTCTCTTTGCTGCCTGAGCTATTGCATCTCTGGGCAGCTTGTTCTGTTGTTAAACAAGTAATGATGTGAGCAAAGGTCCAAGCTCCTGGGACTCAAGGACCAGTTGGTCTCCTAAAATGTTCCAGGAGAGTGTGGTGTTGAAAGCAACACCCCTGAACTCCAATCTGTGATTGGAGAAGAAAAGACACCAGTTCAGTTTACCTAAAATCACTCCAACAGAAAATACTTACAGAATGCCTCCTATGTGCCAGACTTTCCTATAAATGGGGAATAAGACTAGCCCTCTGATCTCTATATAGAAGGGGCAGACAGAGAATAAATGTCAGTCAAGTTCAGCATACAGTAAGTGATAAGAAGTGAAGAGGGGCGCCTGGGTGGCTTAGTTGGTTAAGTATCTGACTCTTTTTTTTTTTTTTTTTTTGTAAAGGGAGAGGGAGAATCAGATTCCCTGCTGAGCAGGGAGCCTGATGTGGGGCTCGATCCCAGGACCCTGTGATCATGACCTGAGCCGAAGGCAGACCCAACCAACCGAGCCACCCAGGCGCCCCAAGCATCTGACTCTTGATTTCGGCTCAGGTCATGATCTCAGGGTCATGAGATCGAGCCCCAGGTGGGGCTCCATGCTGGGTGTGGAGCTGGCTTAAGATTATCTCTCTCCCTCTCCCACTGCCCCTCCCCACCATCCCCTGCTCACACATGCTCTCTCTCTCAAAAAAAAGTGAAAAGAAGCTGGGTGGACCATTTTATACCAGTGATCTATGAAGGCTTCTCTAAAGATGTAACATTGGAGCAGACCCTGAAGAAAATGGAAAAGCCAGCCACATGAATATTTAGGACAGTAGGGTGGCCAACCCTCCTATTTGCCTGAGACAGAGGCATTTCCTAGGAAGCAGGGCAGTTTTAGGCAAACCTAGATGGTTGATGACCCCAGTAAAAGTGTCCCAGGCAGAGGAAAGAGGAGGTGTCACGGCTGGTGAGAGGGAAGAATGTGGTGTGTACTAGGGATGTCCAGGAGGCCAATATGATGGGCACATGGTAAAGCATGGGGAGAGGGGAGATAGAGCGGGAGACAGGGCCAGGCCACACAGGGCCTCGTTGGTTAGGGCAAAGGCAGTTGGATGAATGATCTCCATGTCATTTTCTGAAGGCCACTCTTTTTTTTTTTAAAGATTTTATTTATGTATTTGACAGAGACACAGCGATAGAGGGAACACAAGCAGGGGGAGTGGGAGAGGGAGAAGCAGGCTTCCCGACGAGCAGGGATCCCGATGTGGGGCTCGATCCTAGGACCCTGGGATCATGACCCGAGCCGAAGGCAGACGCTTAATGACTGAGCCACCCAGGCGCCCCTGAAGGCCACTCTTGTGTCTGCATAAGCCCATACTCAAGGTTAGAGTAGAAAGGGCATGGCCATCTCCAGACACCCATTTTTCCAGAGGAGGGAACTGGGATCGAGATGGGAGAAAGCGACTTGTCCAATGAAACTCAGGGAGTCAGAGGCAGACCTGGGCGTAGACCCCAAGGCGAGGGCAACTGGCTGAGGGATTGGTCTTGACAGTGAGCCAGGGTTGCTGCCCCCTCCCTGCTGGTCTCACTTGGGCTGAATTAACAAGAATTTGGTCTCAAGACGAGGGGAGAGGCTAATTTATTTCTGTATCAAGGCCACAGTAGGAGCACTGTGGGATATTATGTGTGTGTGTTGGGGGTGGGGATCCAGGATTTAAGGGATGCACATATAATGTATAGAGTGCATTTGGAGAAGAGTGAGGTCAGATGGTGGAAAACTGAAAGCATGGCATATGGACAACGATCAGTAGACCAGGCGGCGTAAAGCTCAGAGAAGGAGCAGGGGGGTGGCAGTGCAGAACACTGTGTCCAAATATATGAAGGGCTGACAGGGACATATAATGCACTTTGCTTGATTTTTATTATTTTCTCTATTATTAATAATTCTATTGCCATGGTGTTACTTCTCATGTTTTATTCCAATTATATAGCCCTGTCATTCCTTCATGCAGGGTTAACTGCCTATCTGTGGGTTGGCCTGGGACCTGAATCATCCTTTAGAAGGAAGAATCCAACCCCAGCTGCACACTTTAGGGAGCTTTTTCATTATCCCTACTCCACCCAGAAATTTTTATTTAATCGGTCTGGGATAGAGCCCTGCGGTAGTTTGGACCATTGAGCAGAATACTTTTGGCCATAGGACTTGCTTTGGCCAATGGAGTGTTACTAGACATGACCTGAGCAGAAACCTTACCTGTGCTTAGTTTGGCTTGTCTCTCGTACTCCAGTGATCTGTCACGAGAACATATCCCAGGTAGCCACTGGTCTAAAGAGAATGAAATATACTTAGAGCTGACCTGAATGCAACCTGCAGTCTGCGGGGTTTGCCCAGCTGAGCCCAGCTTGGGTGAGCTGACTCCAGTCTAGCCACAGACTTGCAAGAGAGAAGTAAATGTTTTAAGCCACTGAGTTTTGAGATGTTTGATATACAACATCGTTATACCAAAGTCTGACTAATTCGAGGCCTCAGCCCTCAGAGATTCTGATTTAATTGGTTTGGGTTGAGGCCCAGGCATTAGTACTTTTCAAAATGCTGCCCAGTGGCTCCAATGTACAACCATGTTGATGACGGCTCATTTGGAATATTGCTTTTTTCTGTTCAGGAATCAGGTGATGATATCATTGCTTGAACTGGGATCTCTTAAAACCTGGCTCTAGAACCACATGCACCAGAAATCCCTGAGGTAATAAGGAATCTCACATGGTAAGAATGCAGATTCCTGGGCCCCTTCCCAGACTTACTGAATTGGACTCTCTGCAGGACTTTGCATTTTTAACACACTCCCCCTTGGGCACTTTTCAAACACAATGATGTTCAGGAAAGGTTGATTTCGGGATTCTCTCCCATTTCCCACTACCCTGTAATAACGGAGTTGATGATAACTGAAACTTTCTTATTAATATTCTAAGCCATTATGCTTGTCTATGAACATCTGACTTGAGTCTTTTGAGTCTTTATAATGGAGATGTCAGGGAGGAGAAACAGGCTCTGATCTCCTTTTGATGTAATGGAGGAAGACAGACTACATTATTTCTTGGGGCTCTAACACTCTATGACTTTATGCCATTGTATTTGTCAGTATAATCTGTGTAGCACTGGCATGAAGTGGTTGTTCAACCCTTAACTACCACAGGCAGAATGGTGCCTAAGAGGTGTAAGTAAGAATTCACAGACCCCCATGGGTCCTGCCTCAGACATTAAGCCGAGCTGACCAACTGGAGCTCCAGACACCTTGGCCTCTGAGGCTGAGCTGTGGGCCCCACCAGGCCATGGCTCTTGCAGAGGCCACTGTGGATCCTTTTGGCTCTTGTCTGGTTGGCTTTTTAAAAATACTGTACTTCATTTCTGCCCCACTTTGAACTCTTGGCTTTGCGCTGTGGACTCCAATCCTGTTGCTGGCTGTTTGGACTTGAGGTTGAGCCTTGCTCTCCCCTGAATGTGAACTTGATGACTCTGATTTGGCTCAAACCTGCAGTCCAGTGGTTCTCAGGCTCACCTGGGGAACTTGAAACAACTGGGATCCAGGCTCCCTCTTTCCTATAATTCAGTTAGGCTCTCTGGGGTGGGACAGAGGTGTCAGAATTTTCAAATGCACTCCAGGGGACTGCAATATACAGCTGGGATTGAGAAAACCATTCTCTGGCAGAAACCACACCTCTCTTTGACCCCCACCTTTACCTCCATCCCCAGAGCTTTGGTTAAACCCGTTACCAGGGTGCTGCTTCCACCAGGAGGATTTTAACACAGTCACCACATTGCCATGCGATGGAAGAGCTCTTTTCATGTCAGTCCCAAACTGGTAGTCACCTTCCCCACCCTCCAGGAGTAGAGTTTGAAATATGCCACGATCATCAGGTTGCAGACTGAGCACAGAGGCAGCTGGCCAAAGAAAACAGAATGCTCAAATGAGACACAGAGAGAAAGCTGCAGGGCCATGCAAAATAGGAAGCGAAGCCATTCCCTGTAATGAGTAACCGGCGGCAGGCGCTTTGCAGAGCAATACAGTTGATAAACACTCTGTACTTAAAGTGAACATTGAACAAATGCATAAGCAGAGATTGAGTGTTTTCTGCAAAGAGAATCAAGCAAGGGCTTCACACAAAGAAGCCATGTCCCAGCACAGACTGAAGTGGGACAAGAACGGAGTTGGAGACTCAGTGAAAGCAAAGTAGCCAGACATAGGCAATAAAATAAATTTCAAACCCAGATGAATCAGATGGCAGTCAAGCTTCTGGTGATACTAAGAAGGGGTTGCCCTCGTTGTGTAGTGAAAAGAAATTGGAAATTCATATCAGAATCTCACTGTGTGTTATTTATAGTTGGCTGTGTGTGCCACCACTTAAGCTGACTATATAATATGTGGATTATCATTTTTCACTCTGTAGGGTGGGCTGTTTTCAATTAATTCCTCTGTTGTTGTCTTCAGAAAGGCCAGAACTAAGGAACACCATCAAGACCTTCTGCAGAAACACACCTGGACTGTGGGGCTTGGAGTGCCAGCCTGAGGACAGACTGGGTGAGTAGCTCCCCTTAGAGAATGGGCCTTCAGCATCGGAATTTCTCTCTAGAATGCTGCAAGTTATGTCAGCACCAGCAGCCCCCAGAAGAGAGAATGAACACCGGCTGTGAGAAAGTAAGAATGGAAAAACCCTGGGGATGATGCAGTTGGGACGTTCTTCAGCGAGACGGGGAGCCAGAAAGCCCTGGAACGGGTGCTAATTGTCAAACTGGAGAGGTTGAGGGGGTCAAGGGGAACGTTTCAGAGCAGCCATGCCTGCTTTTCATTAAGATGGAGAACCAGACACGCCCTTTCCTCGTGCGATGCCAGCCGATCTCAGTAAGACAGCCCCAGCTCACTGCCCGTCAGTTCCGACAGGGGTGAGGCGGTGAGAACAGGATCTGCCTCCCTCCTTTGCCAGGACCTGGATGTTGATTTGAGATTCTGACAGGACAAGAAAAACAAAAAACAAAAAACAGAACTTACTTTTCTCCATGATTTAAATGGATGTCATTTTAGAAAGAAATATCCGGGCTGAAGGTAGAGCGCAATGAGTGGACTTCTTTCTCTTGGCCCTCTGGCGAGGCTCCTCTCGACTCCCTCACTGCTGCTGATTCTCTTTGGAAGAGTTTCTGGAAACTCTGTAGAGGAGATGTTTAAACGACATTGCCATTGAAAACAGATTAAGAGCGAATGATTACTTGGGAGCTGAGCTGAAACTGAGCCCTGCCCTGGCAATATGCTCCTGATAACAGCATACAGCTACGTGGAAGGTCTCCTTGGATTTTCACAGAAAAGGGCAGATTAAAAGCAAACAAAGGGATAAGAAGCCCAAACCTTAAATAGCTAGACAGCAGCCGGGTGGTAGGAACAGCCCTTGCCAGGTCCTGTCTCTTGGGGCCTTTGAGGCCAAATCTCATTTCACACCAGATTTAATGGAGAATTCTTCTCAAAGTCAAGATCTGCCCACTGCCTTTGAACATCTTCCTTTAAAATGGTGTTAATGGGGCACCTGGGTGGCTCAGTTGGTTAAGCGACTGCCTTCAGCTCAGGTCATGATCCTGGAGTCCCGGGATCGAGTCCCACATCGAGCTCCCTGCTCGGCGGGGAGTCTGCTTCTCCCTCTGACTCTCCTCCCTCTCATGCTCTCTGTCTCTCATTCTCTCTCTCGCAAATAAATAAAATCTTAAAAATTAAAAAAAAATAAAAAAAATAAAATGGTGTTAATGAGCTTGACTTCTTCTGGACCAGGAGGCCCCATTGCTGCCCCTTCAGGGTTGATATCTACCCAGGCCCTACTACCCGAATTCTTTGTTTTGGGGATCCAGCTTCTTCACTGATTTTCTTTTTTTTAAATTCCTTTATCTGAGAAGAAAAGAATATTTAGACATTTAATTGGCACGTAACGAGATAACTATAACAAGTTAATTAGTTCTCAATTAAGTTGCATTTACCATACTTCCTGAATGTGTTCTTAGCAATTAGGGGCATCTAATGAACTTGCAGTGGTTGTCTGCTTCCTACGGCATACAGAGTGCTGAGAACATCCCTCCTCACGTCTGAGGCAGCATGGCATTGTCTTCTTGAAAGCCAGCATCCGTGTACACATCCAACCTTTCTTAGGATCAATTGAATGTAACAGCTGGTCAATGAGCAAAACAATAAGCTGGACAAGTTCTGTGAAAATGGAAACAAAGGATCATGGATTTAGTGTAACGGTAATTGGAATCCAAGGCACATGAGGTCAGGTCTTGACTAATGCCTTCTAGTGATTCAGCATTGGGCAAGTATCCCCCAAATCTCTGAGCCTCAGTTTCCCCATTCTTATGTGGAGCATAACAAATAGGGAGCTTACTAAAGTTGCTGGGTAGCTTGGTGAGAAAGTGCAGGTAAAGCCTTATAGGCCCTGTGTATAGTAGACATTGTTACTAGTTTGTAGATGTTTCACTGTGATTTTGAAGGTTTTGGGCAAAAAGGTTACTTGGTTACTTGGCTAAGCACTGGGGAGGTTAGCTGTCATTTTAAGTCGTTGTAGAGTCCAAGTCAAACTTCATTGTGCTATTAATGGAGAAGGCTCCCTGAAAGCATTACCAAAATATTATAGGACAGCCAGGGAATGTAGGTGGATAAGGTTAATTATTCATTTTATCCTGGTGTTTCCCTTAAGATAACATTGTTCAGTAAGCTTGAGATCAGAAAAATGCGTTTATCAGTTAAGTACAGGGGGACAGTGAGGATGAAACCAGTCCCCTCTGGGGAACAAATAGGGTGATGGAGGAGTGAAGAGGGGGGTGAAGCTCTCAGAGAATCCTTCATCCTGTAGCAGTGAGAGGGGATCCAGAGTTTTGGCTCTCGCCCTCTATTCCTTCCTAGCTACAGGTTCACCTCTCCAGCGCCACCAGCTATGATTAAAAAGCCATGTTGAGGAATCATCAGAAGGAGGGAAAAAAATTTACAAACTAATTTGCATTTTAATGAATTTTTAATTGAACCAAAATCTGTTGTTTCTGTTTAAAGATGCAGTGCTGACTTTGTGGTCTCTGCTGCTGAGGGCCAAGTGGGAACTTAATGTGATAAAAACAATGATAATGCTAAGCTTAATTAGGTTTGAAAACTCGTCTGGAAAGGCTGCAAGGAGTCTGGGAATGGCAAGCAATTTGCTAGCAGCAAGCTAAGAAGCTGGTTTGGATGGGTAGATGACTTCTTTCTAAAACCACCAAGAATACAGCCCATATCAGCCAGTTGATTTGGCCCCACCCATGCTGGACCAGTGCATCGTCAAACTGTCCATTCTGTCTTGATGCTTTTGGGTTTCTAGGCACGGGTGACAGATGAGCTCAGCTAGTGGGAGGTGGACAGTAGATTTCTACCATGGCTTTAGTTTTTATTATCACCAGTATCTTCTCCTTTTCTTTATGTCACTTAGCAGGATCTTATGGGGGGGGGGTGTCACACTAAGACACATAGATGGTGGTCACAGTGATCCATGTATCCTTTGGGGGAAGGCATTGAAAGGAACTTTGAAAAAAAATTGTCAGTGTCCGGGATTTTACCCCACTTACAAGCTAACGTCATTTTTCTATGGATGCTGGTAGAAGACATGAGATTCCTGGGTTAGAGACAAAGGACTTTATTACTCATGGCAAAATCTGTGCCACTGCTTCATGTTTGTACCAGTTCACCATGACCTTCAGTCCCATGGGTTTTGGGGGAAAGTGACAGAGGTGGGTCTGGATGGATGCCTCATTGGCAGTGGATCATGTTACAGGAAAGGAACACTGAGCTTGGAGGAGTCATTGCTTTTATAGTGAGGGGAAGAATCCTCCTTTGTGGAAAGAGATGCTATCTCTCCCTCAAGGTTACTTGCTGCAGATACAACCCTGAGAAGTAGCCCAGGTAAATAACTATTGGGGCCTTAGATTCCCGGCACACCTAGCAAGAACATGCAGGGATGTTCAGGTCCATGGTCGTTTCCTCTCCCAACAACAGTGCCCATGTGCTGTTTTCAGTGTCAGGGGCAATGTCTCAGTGGATTCAAATGCAGTGCGTGCAGTAGGTTTGTTTCTTTAGTGAAAAGGAATAAAGTATTTGTTGAAATTATTGCCCAGGGAATCCTTGTTTTTGAGTATTTGGGTGGTGGGGAAAATTCTGGAATAAGTCTGATAAGTCCCCCTCTACTTTGAATTTCCCCATTTGCTCCTCAAGATCTTTTTGCTGTTTCCACCTTTCCTCACCTGCTCTTTGCCCCTCAGCCCCAGCAGTCAGATGTGAACCCACTTCAGTCCTGCAAGGTGATGACCGTAGCAGAGCCAGAGGAAAAGACATCATATGGTTGGTTTTAAAGATTAAGGAGCCACTGCCCAACAGTGTGGTGGAAAAATTCTGAAAGATTGTTTGCCAAGCAGCTCTTTCTCTTCTGTAAACACAGACTTGATAACAATTCCACAGGCTGAGGGGAGGAGAGAAGAGTCAGAGAGGAAGCGAGAGGTAGTAGGCCCCTGTGAGCTGTTCCTTCAGCCTGAGTAGGGGGATGCCTACTTGATAGAACCCCTAGATATATTTAAGGACTAACTACCAGGGGAGAAAAATGTCTTGGAAAATGTGGTAGAGAGAACCTGAGAAATCCAGTTTCTTATGGTGTGCAAAAACAGCTGTATTTTCCCCATGCCCTAAAGCCAGCTTCTGCAGGACACCTGTTCTTCAGGGTTGACATAGATTTTAGTCCATCCTGTGAGTTCCAGCTTTTCCATTCTCTCCCTCACATTACATCCATCTTCCCTTCCCAACTGCCTGCCCTGAGGACTTCAAGTGCAGCATCAGATAAAAAGACAACAGCCTATGGGGATTTAAGTTGTGTAAGACCAAATTCCTGCTGTAGCAGACCTATCCACCCATCTACCCACCCACCCATCCACCCACTCACCTATCCATCTATCCATCCATCCACCCACCCACCCCCCAACCACCTACCCACCCCCCATCCACCTACCCACCCTAGTGGTTCTGCTTCTCTGTGATTTCTAAAGGTCACTCTCATTACACATACAGTTCACCCTTGAACAATGAAGGGGGTAGGGGTGCTGACCTCCCACAAAGTTGAAAACCTGCATATAACTTTTTACTCCCCCAAAACATAATTACAAATAGCCTATTGTTGACCAGAAGCCTTACCAAAACAAACAGTTGATTAACACATTGTTTATATATGTTACATGTATTATATACCATATTCTTATAATCAAGTAAGCTAGAGAAAAGAAAATGTTATTAAGAAAATCATAAGGAAGAGAAAATAACTTGTAATACTATGCTGTATTTATTGAAAAAAATGCATGCATAAGTGCACCCTTGCAGTTCAAGCGTCAACTGTAGAAGGAAGCAACTGGAAGGTGGTGGTCCTGTGAGCAATGGGAGGAGGGAAAGCATTCAAGAGAAGCTTCTCTGTATCCCCTTCAGTCATTGAACTCTTACCTACCCCAAATCTTTTGGATGCCTACATCCTCTCACCTTGTAGAAACTAAGATGGAAGAGGGAAACCAGGCCACTTTTACTGTTGTGTAGACCAGAGGGCAGGGCCATGTCAGGGCCTCCTCTGTGTGAGGAGCAGGAACTTGTCTCAGGCAGGGAAGGCTGGGCAGCCCTCCTCATCTGACAACTCTACAAATGCATCTCTCACAATAGTGAATCCAATCAAAGAATATGATTCACACCAAACAAACCTAATTATTTTCAGCATCTGTCTTTTTGTAAGGTGAAAGAGCAAACCTTTGTAATTTTTCAGTGGCCAACTGGGAATTTTCAAAGAGGTCTAGAAAATACCATAAACATTTTTCACAAGTCTTGTGTTACGATCAAGGCTCTTTGATTCCGTAGAAGTTTTAGAGGAAAGCCAGGTACTGTGTGCTCAGAAATGGTCTCACTCTTTTTTTGGATCAAAGCAAGGTAAATTAGAGACTAGGTAAGTAGGTATGACCATCAATGTTGATTTAAAAGATACTATCAATTTATCAAGGCTACTTGACCAGTCAGTTCACTATTCCTTGTGTCCCTAACATGTGCTGGTTTATGTACCTAATTGCATGATGGGGGTAAGGTAGATATTGAGAGGAGGGAACATGAATTAATGCTAGCACTAGATACTTTATGTGCTATCTCTCTAAGTCCTTGTAACAATTCTATCAGAATCCTCATTCCAGTTTGTAGATAGGGAACACACTTATCCAATGTCACAGGGCCACCCTTCTGGGGAAATGGGGTTCAAGACTGTCTAGCTACAAAGATTAAGCCCATCTCACTGCATCACAAGGCAGGCATGGACTTAAAGCCACACTGGTTGGGAGGATTAAGTGCCCTCATAGACACAGAAACTAGGTGTGAAAGGAATGAAAAAGGCCCCTACTAATTTACAAAGAAGGGAAGCTGAATGTGTGATTGCCATTTGCTTGTGCTATGAATAATAGGAAGAGTTTTGATTCATGGAGATGGGGAAGAGAGAGAAGCCTTCCATGTGGAAAGTACTTAGAAATCGCTTCTCGGCCTTTTGGCTAAGATCAAGTGTGGAAGGTACTTAAAAATTTGGATACTCCAGGGCAATATTTGGAAAAAGGCAAGTAGATTGGTTGGAGTGAGTCACAGCAGGTTGGCAAAGAGACTGTAATAGGATCATCATAACCATAGAAATTCCATTCATTGAGCCCTTTTCTATAGACTAGATATCCTACCATGGGCTTTACATTGATGATCTCATTGCAGTCCTTTATATAACCTTCAAGGTAAGTGCAATCATTGCCATTTCTAGATAAGGATCCTGTGGCACAGAGTAGAGGAGTAACTAAAGCCAAGGTCACATGCAATTAAATGCCAGCATTGTAATCTGAACTGGGATCTGTCTGATTCATGGCCCTGAACTCTTACCACTATTGGAAAAGAATATTAGGTCAAAATTCTGGAAAGTTTTGAACATCAAATTAAAGAGTCTGGATATTATCTTTTAGGCATACCTTTTCCAAAGCTTGTTCTACAAGATGTAGTCTAAGATTTTAGCAGATATTTAAAGAGGGCTAAGTATATTTCTGTAGTCCAACTTATTGAGAAGACCCAAAAAACACAGGAAAATAAATCTCTCCTCCCTTTAGTAGACCACTGTTCTTTGTGAAACACAGAGAGGTCTGGTTTGCAGCACTTCCTCAAACTTATTTGGCCACATTTCCATGTTCAGAACATCATCCATCTGTGGACATATTACAGCAGGCAGCAGGATGCTGCAAACACAGATCTGTATTTATGAAGGCATCTTAGGAAGTAGATTCAAGGCTGGATGCAGTGGTCCAGCTTGGAGACAGGGAGACCAGTTAGCAGCTAATTCTAGTAAGGGAGAAAGAAAAGAAAAAGGAATCTCATTCTTTCATTGGATAGTGAAAAGACTGGACTCCATTGACCTGGATTACCAGAATGTCTTCAAAATCCTCATCCAATTAAAAAGCCATCTTGTCTGAGAGAGCACTATGAAAACCAAGAAGAGCCAAACACACACACACGCACACATTAGCAAAGGCTGGATATTAGAGATGCTGTGTGAGCATGTAGACAGACACCAGGCTACAGTTCCTCCTGTGTGTGCACTTCAGCCCACCCCCTCTGAGTTAATGCTGGTTGAAAACATTGCACGGTCCAGGGATGTGGGCTCCTACTGCTTGATCTGGCCACCAGCCTCACCATGGGCATTCACCTGCCTTATCACTCACAGCTCCCTTCCATGCCAAGGCCAAGCCTGCTCATCCAGGGCTGCCATTGATAGAGAAAGCATATCCGTGGCACCAAACAAATCTCCACCCACAGTGGAAGCACTTGAGGCAGTGAGAGGTCTTTGGTTATCACTGGTCTTGTCAACCCATACCTTCTTTCCTTGTTTCCCTTGGCAGGTATAGGTGTGCGTGCTGTTCTTTGCATCTCATTACACTTTGTTCTCATCATCACAGACCTTGCTGGACTCTGGGTTGTAGGTGGATTCTATCAAAAACATGTCCAATTTGAAATATGTGAATATTTGGATCATTACTTTTGTGATCTCCTTGTAAAAGGTCTGTTAAACCGCAGCAGTGGGGGATATCTGGGTGTGCAGTGGAGGGGTCAGACTATCTGCTTTAGAAGCAGATAGTATTGGTGGGATTTCTGACTTCATGTCTTGATACCTGTGTACAAGGTAACAAGCTTTGGACAAGCTTCCAGTGGTTTCTAAACTTGAGTTTCCAAACATCAAAAAATGGGAATGCCATCACTCTTTCTATAGTAGGTGTGAGGATTCAAAGAGGACAAAGCTCTCAGTAAATGTTAGCGCCCAATATCCGTTCATGGGGAGGACTTGGTGAGAGTACACTGGCTTGTGTTATTGGCACAAATCTCTCCTCTTTCACTTTGCTTTTGCCTATCGGCTAGTGCCCATTCAGGTCCAGCAGTTCTGATGGCCAGGCAATTGCTCCAATTCTAGCCACATCTGATTCATATCTCTACTTCAGGGACATAAATGAACATGGCTCTATTGTTGCCTCTTAAAAGAATGTGTCAGTTCTATCAACTCTGGGAATTGCTGGGCTCCAAACTCTCCCTCAAGGGAGTCGTTTAGCAACATAACTTCGATTATAGTGGAGTTAATGTTTAGTGAACACCTGCTATGTGGTAGGCAGGATGCTCTGTGCTTTCACACAAGTTGTCTCACTAATGTTATAGAAAATGACTACTATTTTATGGAACCAAGGGATATAAATGCTCGAGGGAGCATTTATACATGTATGTCCACTTCTGGTAGAGTGAAACTTTTCTTTTCTCCTTCTAGGGGTGATATTCAATATATTTATCCATGAGTATGGCTTGGATACCAACCAACCAGAAGGTATTGGAGGATGGTGCTTATGGGGCTTGAGGACAGCAGCTATTTACCAGTTGGAATAGAAATATTATAACAATTCAATTTTCCATATTTTGATAATTGGTATGACTGATCTGGGGTAACCTGGATGAATATCAACCCAGTCCTCTTTCCCAATAGTTCAACCCCTGGAGAGATGGTAAACCAGTCCTTTCCATCCTCCAATTGCTGTTAGGGGGAAATGCTGAAGATGGGACACCAGAAACACAGAGTAAAAACTAGGCCCATGTCTACTCAGATTTGGAGACAGACAGAATCTGGGTGGACTAGTCAAGGCAGGGTAGCATAGTGAAGACCGCAAGCTCTGGATCAGATGGATCTGGGTTGAGGCCTCCCTCCCTCACTTACGAGCTGTGTGATACTGGGCATATTATTAGGCTTGCCCAGCCTCAGTTTCCCCATTTGTGGAATGGTGATAACAATACTCCCTTGTAGGCTCTTCATACAGCTTTATGAAACAGTATGTGTAAGTAACTTTATGAGTTATTAGTACAAGTGGAATAATACTTTCAAAGTACCGCTCAAAGTTATCTCTCTTCTCAGTAATCCAGTTTTTTTTCTTCTTCAACATTTCTGCCCTCATTGCCTGAGGAAGGGAAGAACAAAGATGCAAAGGAGGGAAGATTTGTCTGAAGGAGAGCTTGTACTAGACAGAAAGGGGAAGTAGAAGGTCCCTCCGTTGCTGGGGAGGCAGAGAAATGGGAGAGCATGCAAAGGGCAAGAGGTCAGAGAAGTGTCCTTGCTCCTCCCCAACTCCTCTGAGAGGCTGAGGAGGATTTGTAGAAACATCCAGATCATTTGAGTGAGTCCCAGAACAAGAGGGCTTGCTCCTTGTTTCCCAGACTGTCCCCCAGAAAAACTGCAGGTCTCTCAGACAAGGCCTGTTCCTAGGATGGCACTGGGGCAAGGGTGCAGACTGGTGATGGGGATGTTTGCCCCTGAAATAACGCCCAGTCCCCTATGCCCACCCGTGGCATCTGGGGCTGCAGAAAGTTTCTGCACGCCCCAGTGGGGGACACAAAATCCTGAGACATCCCAGTGTCCAGAATGTTGCCAGGAAGTGTCCCAGCATCTGGGGGTCTCCCAAATGAAGGCAGAGGACTTCAGACCACTCTGGACCTCGACAAGATCCCCAAGAAACAGTCACAGGTCCCCCTCAGAGAACATTAGCACAAAAACCCAGAGAGGAGATGAGAGGAGGGTCTGCCTAGCAGAGGGCACGGGGACCCAGAGGACAGTGGGTGACCAGAAGTCCTGCTCCTCCCTGCTGCGAGGCTAAGCTGGCTTCCCTCCCAGCTCAGCACCAGCTTGGGAAGGAGAAGGGAGTGAAAAAACCCCTTGAAAGGGAATAAAGGGCCAGTTAGGGAGTGGGGAATGGGAGTGGAAGAAGAACAGAGAAATTGCTGCCTCTAATAGATGATGATACATTTTCTTTCTCCCCACTCCCCACCACTGTCTCCAAAATGCGGGCTCAGATGAGGCCAGTTCCAGATGTTGACTTCATGGTATGTAGTTTGGATCCAGCACACCAGCTACTATCATATCAGTAAGAGCAACAACAATAAAGCAAGCTTGACTTCATTGGCCTCCAACGCCACATCTGGCAGGGATCAGATGGCAGGGGGGCAGCACAGCACCACGGGGCCTTGATAGTTCCCACCCAAGAGGGGTCTCTCCAGCATCATACCACACCCCTCTGAGTTCAGTGACCACAGCCCAGCTCCTCTGCATGGCCCTGACCAGATACTTCCTCTGTGACTCCAGTCTGCTTCCATTAGAATCACAACCCCATCCCCATCTTCATCCACATCTGTCACTAGTTACAGTCATCATTGTTCCCTGATGCTTGACTTATCTATGTTCCCTGTCCCATACAGCTCCTATGCTTTCTGCCTGCCCTGCCCAGTTTCCAGTCCAGAACCCACCCATGGTGTCAGCCACTCTCTTGCCAACATCCCCAACTCAAATCCTTCCACCTTACCCTTCTGATAAAACCTGAACCCTGTGCCACTTCCATTCTTAGCCTTTTCTGCTGAGCATTGTGGAAGATAAAGATAATCACACAAGCCTGCAAATTGGAACCTTGATGAATTTCCAACATTCAGCTCTATGCAGAGCTATGGCATGGCCCAGAACTAGCACTATTCTCTCCAGTTGGCTCTCTGTCCCGTTGTGCACAGTGATCTTTACTGAACATTCCTACTCCCTGTCTCAGCAGGTGATCTTAAATACTACCTCCAGAGAAAAGTTACACCACAAGCAAACATCCTCAAAATGTCCTCAGGCTTCTGCAAACCTGCAAAAGGATTTGTACCTGAACATAACTTTCTCCTTTTCCTTTGCATCCGGGCCTGCCCCACCTCCTGTGCTTTGGACTTCATTCCCTCCTGCTTCCTCAGCACTCTGGCTCTATCCTCCTCTTGCCTTGAATCTTCAACTTCTCCTTCAATCCTGCCTCCTTTCCCTCCATGTTTAAAGATTCTGAAGTCATTCCCACCCTGAAAAATAAAAATAAATGGAAAACAATCTCCCTTGGGTCCACATCTCCCTTCTAGCTATTGGTCCCACCCTTCCACCCCTATGTCTCATCAGTATTCTGTTAATAGTGCTTTTTGACTCTTTGCTTCTACATCCTCATTTTCACCCACTCCTAGGTCTCTGCAATCCTTCACCCCACAGTGCTCTTGTCAAGGCCAACAAAGACCAACTGGTGACTATAAACAATACGTAATTTTCAGCCCTTATCTCTTTGACCTTTTGGTGGTATTAGTCTCTTTACAAAACTTATGGCCTCCTTTGGATGCCAATTCATCATATTTTCCTGGATCTCCACATAACTTGCTCGCTACTTCTACTCAATCTCTTTTTTTGGGGGAGAACTTGTCTCTGAAGGTGGTCCTTTAAACGAGTGGTTCTCAAAAATGTTTCCATGCATTCAAATCACCTGGAAAGCTTGTTAAAACAGAGACTCCTGGGCCCTACCCCTAGAAGTTCTGACTCAGGAGGTCTTGGGTGGGTCCTGAATTTACATCTCTATTAAGTTCCCAGGTGATGTTCATGCTGCTAGTCCAGGGACCACCCTTAGAAACCCACTGCTGTAGGTGCCAGTGGCCTACGGTGTTTGGTTTAAGCTTTCTTCTCTTCTCTACACCAGTGATTCTTGACGCAGTGTAGACTTTAGCCCAGACGTTAGTCATGAGCATCAACCTATATTTCCAACCACCCACTAGACACCTACTCTCCAGTGGCTCACAGAACCCTCACATTCAACATGGTCATTTGAGCCTGTTTCCTACCTGCTTTCCTTTGGGCTTTGCTGTTTCCAAGGAGGGCACCACCATCCCCCTAGCTGCCCAAGCTAGGAAACTGGTAGATAGATTTTACTCCTCAGTGCTCTACTAGTTTCCTGTGGCTGCTGCAACAAATTTCCACAATGTGGTGGTTTAGAACAATAGAAAATTTTTCCATCATAATTTGGAAGCCAGAAGTCCAAAATCTGGTTTCACTGAGCTGAAACCAAGATGTCTGCAGGGTCATGCTTCCTCTGGAGGCTCTAGGGGAGAACCTGTTTCTTGACTCTTCCAGCTTCTGGTCAACATTCCTTAGCTCGTGGACACATCTCTCTGATCTCTGTTCCTTGGTCCCACTGCCTTCTCTGTGTCAAATTTCCCTCTGCCTCTTGCTTATAAGGACACTTGTGATTGCATTTAGGACCCACCCGATAATCTAGGATAATCTCCCCATTTTAAAATCCTTAACTCAATCACATCTGCAAAGGTTTTGCTATATAAGGTTATAGGTTCCAGAGGTTAGGACTTGGTATCATTGTGGGTCATTATCCAGCCTACTACAAGCTCCCTCACCTGCATGCCTCCATCACTGATTAATATCCAAATCCTTCCCATCCTACTTCCTAGGTGTCTCTTAAGCCATTGTACTTCCCGGTCTAATTATATAGTAATCTCTTCACTGATGTTCTGTCTGCCATCTTGTTATCCTCCAGCCCTTTTCCATAAGGTAAATTATTACCCCAGATAGTGACACTGTTCCCCTGCTTTACCTCCTTCAGTGGCTTCAGAACCCCATTCTGGCCCATACCCACTTCCCAGCCCAACTTGGGCCCTTCTTTCACTGCTCATCTGTTCTAGTCCCTGATCTCAGAGCCCTATATATGCTTTCGTCTGCCTGGGACAGCCTTCACACTGCACAGCCCCATACTAGGTCCCTGGGACAGGTTTCCCTGGCTATCCATGCTTTCTCAGTCATAGACCTGGCACAGGTCAGTTGTAACTATGGTTTAATTTTCTGTTTCCCAACTAGACTGTAGGCTTGGTGGGGGGGGCAGGCTTATGTTGGTATTGTTCTCCTCTTTCTTGATGTCTCACATAGTGCCCATCTTAGAGTAGGCATCACGCAGTAAGTATTGGGTTGAATTGCCATGGCCCGTCCCCCAGCCTATTGCCCTTAGGGTCTCAGGGACACCATTTGGACTATTTAGACATCACTAGTACACAGTAAAAAATCAGCTCCTTTTCCTAGAAGCCCCAGGTGCATGGTTCTTCACATCCCTGGTGGGGCTCACCTGTGTATTCTCTCCATCGCATGGTTTTGGGAGAAATCAAATTGGCATGATGTTGGTTTCCTCTGATTGGCTGGAGAATATCCCACATCTATTCCAAGCCCTGCATCTGGTTCCCACGCTCCCCACTCAAAGTCCTTGAGTGGGGCCAGACCCTATAAAATCCATAACCATTAACCCAGACCACCTTGTACCTATAAGATTCAGACTGTATGCCCCTGGTAGCTTCCTGCCTGCTGCCTTTCCACACACTAACTACTACATGCAGGCATGGGTCAGGGGCATGGGGAGGTCTTTCATAACAAATCAATCTAGTTACAGGTAATTAGAGAACCGTCAGGCCATCTCACTGATACAGCATAAGGCGATCATGTAGATAAAAAGCTCTGGGCGTGGGTGCCTGGGTGGCTCAGTTGGTTAAGCGACTGCCTTCAGCTCAGGTCATGATTCTGGAGTCCCAGGATCGAGTCCCGCATCGGGCTCCCTGCTCGGCAGGGAGTCTGCTTTGCCCTCCGACCCTATCTCCTCTCATGTGTTCTCTCTCATTTCTCTCTCTCTCTCTCAAATAAATAAATAAAATCTTTAAAAAAAAAAAAAAAGCTCTGGGCGTAGTAAAGTCCCAGATGTTCTCACCTCTTGCTCAGCTGAACTTCTTTTTCCCATCCATTGTCTCCTTGCAGCTCTTTCAACTTGAACTCCTATTTCCAGCTCCTTGCCCTCTGCACTGATCTCAGAGTTTAGGATTTATCCTCTGCCTCTTGCTAGCCTGGATATGGTATCAAGCATGCAGCGCCTAGAGATTCATCATCCTACCAGCCTGCCCTTCTTTGGTCCTGCAAAATGGAGATGGGAAAAGTGTGTGTGTGTGTGTGTTATGTGTGTGTGTGGTGTGACAGAGCTGTTCAATGATTTTTTTCTTCTTACTTGTTGGTCTGCAAGACTTCTCTCTCATTTGCCCACTCCTGCATCTAGGACTATTGACATAAAGACCCTTCTTATCTACTTCCCTGGCTCATTGCCCTACATGTTCCTCCACCCATACCATGTTTCAGGACTCTGTGCTTGTCCTGTGCTGTTCCTGTTCCTGGCATGCTAATCCCATCTTCTCTGTCTTGCAAATTCCTGCCCATCCATCAGGAACCAGCCCCAATGCCCCTTCCCTTCTGAAGCTTCTACACTGCCACAAGGCAGAGCTAGGCATTCCTTTGGGCACTCATGACACCCCATACTGATCTCTATTAGAGCATTTGCCATATTGCACGGCCATGCTTCATTTACAGGTCTCTCCTCCTGACTAAAATGTGAGCTTGTTCACTAGGTCTCATTCATCTCTGGATTGCCTATGCCCAACCCATGACTGGTTCTCTGCATTTGTTACAATAATGTGTGAACTGAGAGAAGTCCCCATCCAGCAAGTCTTGCTCAGCCTCAGGCAAGTGGGGTAAGTGGCCCTTGGAGAATCAGTGACAGTGGCTCCCCTCCCCAGTCATCCTCTGGCTGCTCCCACTTCTTTTGTGATTTAATTGGGATTTGGCGCTTCAGACTCTTGGCTCACCCCTTTAGAAAGAGAGTCATCAGCGGTGAAAGCTCTCCACATCCACTCACACCTACAGGGCTTGCTGAAATGATGTCCCTGCACTTCCTGGCCTCTCCAGCACCTGAGCAAGCTGCCCAGGGACCCCACTATAGGTTAGATTGGCGGGCAAAGTGGTTTAGAGAAGTCCCTGCACCTGGCAGGGCATTATCTCAGCTACGTGGGAGCTTAGAAAATTAATGAAAAGGGAGGGAAGTCACTGGGATTTTAGACTTGCAATCAGGGGCTCTGCGACCCCTGAAGCTGGCAGTATTAAGGGAGCTAATGTGCCGACTGCGGGAGCTCAGCTGGTCTCCGTTTGCTGGTCTCCTCATTGCCGGGGGAGCTGGGCACTCTTTCCTTGTGCCAGACAATGAGATGCTGGCGGAGAGGCAGCAGGCACAGTGCTGCAAATGCCAAGCAGGGGCAGCTGTGCCAAGATTTGGAGGAGCAGATGATTCCCCGGCAGCCCAAGAGGTTTAACCCATCCGGCTGCCCTCATTGATTCAAAGGGAAATCTGGAAGGAAAACAGTGCTGGTTGGGCACCAACTATATGCCCAATTCTTTATCTGGTTTATTCCATTCAATCTGTCCAACAAATCTGGGGCCTCTGCCTTACCATCCCATCAAACAGAGGAGAAACCCAGGGCTCCTGAGGGTAAGTCACTTCTCACAGAAGGTCCACCTCTTAAGTTCTACAAGCTGTGTCTTGCACAAGGGTGCTTGGCCACCTGGACAAATGGGGGTTGAAATCTAGCCACCCTCTGGTTGTCAAGCTGTGCCCAGAGGTGCATTTACTAATTTACAAAGGTCTCCCAGACAGTGGCCACCATCCTGTTTCACAGGTAGAACTCAGGTTACACTTGGGTTGGTCCAAAACCTCAATTGGCTATTCTGTATCCCCAAGGAGGTCCAAACTCAGGTTTGGGCAAAACAAACAGAAAGTAGGGGGAGACTCAATGCTGGAAGGAATGGGGATCCAGTGACCGCGTTTCTTCGTACCATCTTATCACTTTTAATCGTGATCATCATTTGTCTGTGGGTCCCTCAGCTTCTTCTCATTTCTTAGTCTAAGCTGCTTTGGGCCGCAATTGGGTATAGTAAGGAGACAGGACACATCTTTGCTTTTTTTTTTTTAATTGGTCAATACCAACACTCCTTTAGTACTAGAGTTGTTCTGGGCATAAGGCAGCTACCTTGATTGGTTTGCTCACAGCTGATCCAGATGGGCTTGGAGGTCAGCATCTTGATGGGATTGCTGTATATAATACAGTCAAGCCAGCTCAAGCACATCCCAAATGCTGATCTCGTTCCCACCTTCCCACTGCCTTAGCCTCCATCTCCACGTTCTCCAGCCTATCCCACAGACCTCTGAAAGATGGAGATTTCACAAATCAGTTCATCCATTATTATTATTATTATTTTTACCAACTCAAAAGCTTTAAGGGGTTCTATGTTGCTTAGAGGATAAAGTTCTAATTTCATCCAAAAGTGCTTCTCAAAGTGTGGTCCCCAGACCAGCAGCATTGATATCACCTGAGAACTTGTTAGAAATGCAAATGTTCTGGGCTCCACTCCAGACCTATGGAATCAGAAACTCTGGGTGTGCGGTCTGGCAATCTGTGTTGGAACAACACTTGCAACAACCAGGTAGTTCTGATTCTTGCTAAAGTTTGAGAACCTCTGGCCTATCCTAAAACCTGACTTGCCATCTCTTTGTTACCTTCCACTCCAACCAAGTTGATCCTCTCCCTGCTCCTGGTAATGGGCTGTTTATTAGCCTCTTTATCTCTGCTCCTACGGTGCCCCTGGCAACAGTAGTAGCTGGTTGTTGCCCCAACTTCCATCCTCCCCTTCTTTGTTACCAATGGATCTATATTATGGAGATATCATTGTGCCTAGCTGACCATTTTTTTCATTGTAACTAAGTGTGCTGCGGAGTTAAATTCTAGCTAATGATTTTAAGTGGAGTGTCCTGAGAAGGAAGGACAGACAGCTGGAGTAAGCCCCCTTTTGTCTTTCTACCTTTTCCTCTTCCTCCTGACTATTGCCTGGAATAGGATATAATGGGTGGAGCTCTTGCAGCCTTCAAGGACCTTTGGGATAACCTTGACAGGGAGGTTACACACAGCCAAGCAGAAACAGAAAAAAGCAAGGGTCCCATGGAGCTATCATGGCAAGCCCTGGAATCTGACCTCTGAACTTTACAGGAGAGAGAAAATCTCCATGTGTAGAAGCCATGGAAATTAGGTTTCTGTTAATAACAACCTGAAACAATTTTTAACTCAAAATGCCTTCCAGATTTCTCTTTATTTATACATATCCAACCTGTTCTTTAACCCCTGGTTTGTTCACATGTTAACCATCTAACAAACAGTGGGCCATCTACTCTGTGCCAGGCCCTGGGTAGGTCTTGGAGATCATTACATCATTACATGCTGGCACGATTGTGCACTTGTCTCTCTTGCCTGCCATTCCATGAGCTTGTCTGCCGTTTAAGGGCAGAGCCTCTGACTCTTTCATCTTTGGATCATCAGCCCTTGATGTGGAACCTAATGCTTGAAAGGAGTCTAGTAAAGGTTTGTGGCATGCCACGATTTTACCCTAGAAGGTTCGCCTGAATTCTTTCATCAACATTGATCAAAGGGGAAGTGATGTTTACTAAGCACCTACTACATGCCAGTTACCATGTTAGACAATTTTTCCCACTCATGATTTCACTCTTTCCTCCAGGGCACCCAGTGACATTTAGGTTGTCATCCTCATTGTACATTTGAGGAAACTGAACCTAGTTGAGATGAAAATGACTCACTGACTTCTAATAACACAGCTGGTAGCTTATAGAAGTGGGACCCTATTGGGATGTTTTTGGTTGTAAGAAATGGAAAATCCAATTTAAACTGGCTTAAATAATAAAGGGAACTGATTGACTTCCAAAACCTAAAACCTTCAGGAGTAGAGCTAGTGTTAGGCAAGAGTAGTCCTATATGGTTCCTTCCTCCACAATCCACAAAATTCCTGAAGTTCACTCTGATTGAACTAACCTCACTTCCTTGCCCACTCCTGAGTCATTTGCAGGGTTGATGACAATGGGGTATCTTAGGCTTGCACTAACCTTTATGGCTTCCAGGCAAGTATACCGAGGCTTCTAGGCAATAGTCCATCTTTTTTTTTTGTTCATCCCATGCTCCATCCCACACTGCAAAGGGCTCACACGCATGTTGGACAGCTCTCCTCTAGTGTCCAAATTCCACATATGGTCTAGGTATGTGCCCACTGCTAGCACAATCTGCCTGTGGGAGGAAGAATTGGGAAAGAGGCCGGTGCAGGCCTAGGGAGTGGAGTTTGGGTGTGGTCAGTGAGTGTGTGGTCTCTTATGGGAGGTATAGACTTCTTGTGGGTCTGTCCCCTCAGTCACTCAGACTCTCATCTTATAGTGAAATGCATACTTGAAGCAGGTGTCAGAGCTAGACTTTCTGAAGCATGGGGTCCAGGGAAGGGGTCCTGTTGCCTAATTGTGGTTCTGGATTTTGTGATTAGCCTCAGCAAATGGGGTCCATCTCCAGAGATGAAAGTACTATCACGCCCTCTCAAACCCCAGGCCTGAGTAAAGTGGAGTACAGGATAGAGTATGGGCTATGAGTATGAAGGGTGGGTGCTGACGGGGCAACCACCAACTACCCTGACAGTGGCCTGGGCCTGACTGCCTACAATGTGCATGCTTTTCCTGCTAAACCATCCTGCCTATCAGCTTGGAAGAGCTTGCAGACAGCATTTTGTTCGTCACTGAGTTCCCATTACCAATTGCAGAGCCTGGCCCAGAGCGGGTGCTCAATGTATATTTATGAAATGCTGAATGAATGAATGAATGAATGAATGAATGAATGAAAAAGGGTACCTATTATCCTCCTCACTCATGGCTTTTCTCATGTGTATCTTGCACACAATCTAAATCTTGCCTTTGACCACGTCAAGTAAACATTCTAGTTGCCCCAAGTTAAGCCCCTGAGACTCCATCCTAAGGTTAGGGCTGGGGGGTGGTGCTGGTTAGGTTCCCTTACTCAGAAGAGGTGGCATGAATCAAAGCTGGACCCACAGTTCAAAGTGGGAACTTAGTGTCTGCCATACACGCTATGTCCTTAGATGCTGAGGGTATGAGTGTAGGGTGTGCTTTGCCGTCTGTTTTCTAGACTTCAAGATGTTGACATCAGAATTTCATTACATCAGACATATAATTCAGCCAGACATCATGAAGCATTTTGCTTTTGTCTAATTTACCATTATTAATGGCCATCCATGGAAATAACTACATACACTTTGCTGCTCAAAATAGCCAGCCCTGTCTTCACTCCTGTCTCTACAATCAACAAGGGTCAGCCCTGTGCTCCTTGCATACAGCAGCTCCTGGCAGTGCCTTCTCAGAAAGGGAATTTTCCTGTCCCTGTGATGAGAACAAAATGTATTTTACCTCCTGCCTTCGAGAGATAACACCACATTTTCTGAGACATGAGTTTTGACCTGTGATAATGGCCATCCTCAGATGATGGCCTGTCTCTGGACAGCTGGGTCCAGAGCTCTGCTGAAACAATTGTACAAAACACACTGAATGGGAAGCTGCTCTGCAGATGGACTCAATCTGATAATTTTACACTCTCAGTAAGTGATTTGAATCAGCACATGCCTAACCCCAAACGGTGTGATATAATCCAAGTATCCCAAAGCCCTCATATAGGTTCTGGGGGTGGGGGAACACATGTTTCACTTGACTTGTTCTTGACTTGAATCCTCTCCCTGCTCACTCCATCCACCAGTTCCTCTGGAATCAGAAGACTGGTATAAACTCTCTGGGGTATAGGTTGGAGGACTGTAAGTACAAGAGCTGCATTCCAAATAATTCTTCTGTGTCACTGGCCCACAGAAAGTTATAAATAAAAGGTAGTAAGTCTCATGGGACCATAAATTCATATCTACAATATTGCCTCTTATTTCTCCAGCACTGGCACAGTGGTGGGTGTTATCAGGCTTTTAATTAGTAAGGAATGAATGATTGATTGATTGATTGAATGGAATTTACTGTCCCTGGATTCAGTAGGTGTAACCTAACTTTCTCTAGGGTTGATTTCTTCATTATACTGTAGCCTACTCAGAAGGTACAGTACTAACTACTCTCCCTTATGGTTCAAGGGTGTCTCAGCCTCAGAGAATTGTCAGTCATGACATGTTCAATATTGTCTGGTTTAAGGGATTTACCTGTTTCCGGCCCTGGTATGGAAATAAGCACTGTAAGCTGAACTGGAATGTCTGATGTGCAGCTGTACACAGTGCTGATCTTTGTTCTGTTCTCATCATTGCTACAGTGGCCAGAGCTGATTGGGAAAAGAGGTGATAAAAGTGAGGGTCCAGAAAATCAAGGCCTAACTTAAGCATTGTGCTTAGAACAAATATTCTTTAATTTATTTTGAGACCCAGTTCACAAAATGCTATTTACAGTTTTCACTTTCAAAAATGAAGGGGGCAAAGATTAAATCTTGATTGCCATGTCTTACCAGTGAAGAGTAGTAACTCACACAAGTTACAAAGGACTATTTAATAATCTTCTGACCGATAGCTGAGACTTGGTTAAGGGTGTTTTGAATGTGACAGAATCTGAAGAAGGAGGCAAGGAAATTATTGGAGAAGTACTTTTTTTTTTTTATGGAGAGATAGCGAGAGAGAACACAAGCAGGGAGGAGAGGGAGAAGCAGTTTCCCTGTGAGCAGGTAACCCGATGTGGGACTCGATTCCAGGACCCTGAGATCATGACCTGAGCCAAAGGCAGACACTTAATCGACTGAGCCATCCAGGTGCCTCAGAAATACTATTCTTGAGTTTAGATGCCCTCTGATCAAGCATTGTGGGTAGGGTGAATAATAGTTGCTCAAATAAGTTTGTGTCCTAATCCCTGGAGCCTGTGAATGTTACCTTTCATGGCAAAAGGGACTTTGTAGCTGTGATCAAGTTGAAGATCTTGAACTGGGGAGATCATCCTGGATGATCTGGGCGGTCCTGACCTAATCACAATGGTCCTCTTATAAGAGGGATGCAGTAAGAGCTAGTCAGAAAAGAAGGTGACATTATGATGGGAGCAGAGACTGGAGTGGTGTCCTTTGAAGATGGAACAAGGAGCCACAAGCCAGAGATTCCAGGTGGCAACTAGACACTGAAAAGAGCAATGAAACAGATTCTCCTTTCAAAAACTCCGTGAGTAACTGGTCCTGCAGATACTTGGATTTTAGTCCAGTAAGACCGATTTCAGACTTTTGACCTCCAGGGCTATAAGAGAATACATTTGTGTTATTTTAAGTCACAGAGACTGTGTTAACTTGTTATAGCAGCAATAGTAAACTAATACAAATATCAACCATCAACCTTGCATTTGCTACTGATCTTATAATGAATAATTTCTTGTGGGTCTGATCTCCTACCAGTGGAGGACATACCAGTGAGGAAGGTTCATTTGCATCAAAGTAACTCAGTGTAGAACATGTTAATGATGTATCATGAAGTGTGAGGGGATTTGAGAGAGGCCAATTCCACGTTACCAGTTTGCAGAGCCATTTTGCATTCCAGGAACTTGAGGAATGAATCTCAGATTTGGCTGAGTGATAGCCAAGGGTAGCTTCCACTTCCAAAGAAAGGGTTAGGAAATAGAAATGTGTTCCATGGAAAATGATCTTCTCAGTTTGGAACCTTTCTAAACTGTTCACCATAGGCCTTTCAGTAGGTCATTTTCAGTTTCAATGGCTCTGTTTTCTTAGAGTGGTTAACAGTATGGACTTTCAGGTTGGAGACACTGGGGTTCAAACCTTAGCTCCACAGCTCTCCAGCTTTGTGACATGGGGCTAGTTAATTAATGTCAATATTCTCATTTGTAAAATAGGGCTAATAAAACTGACTTTATAAAGTTATTTTGCAGATTAAATAAAATACTACATGTAAATAGGTTAGCCTGTGGCTTGGTATATAACAATCACTCAATAAATGGGTACTAATATTATTTACTCATCCATAGAAGAGCCATGACAATCATCTACATGAATGTCACAAGGGACAATAGAAATCCATCTTGGGAAGCACTGTCATCTTTGGATCAGTGTATTAGGATACTGCAGAGAAATAGAACCCATAGGATATATATATGTATATATATCAAGAGATTTATTATAAGGATTTATTATAAGGAATTAGTTCACATGATTATGGAGGCTGAGAAGTCCCAAATCTGCAATCAATAAGTTGAAGGCCTAGGAGAGCCAATATATGGTTCCAGTCTCAGTCCAAAACCTGAGAACCAAGAAAGCTGATGGTATAAATTCTAGCCCAAGAGTCAGCAAGCTCAATAACCAAGCAGAGCTAATTTTTCAATTTGGGTCCAAAGACTGGAAAAGACTTGTGTCTCAGCTCAGTCGGGCAGGAGGAGTTCCCTCTTGCTCAGCCTTTTTGCTCTATTGGTCTTCAACTGATTGGATGAGACTCACCCATGTTGGAGAGGGCAGTCTGCTTTACTCAGTCTAGCAATTCAAATGTTAATTTCATTCAGAAACACTCTCACAGACACACCTAAAATAATATTTGACCAAATATCTGGTTGGCACATAAAATGAACACCTCACAATCAGCCAACAAATAAAAATAAATGGGCAAATTCTTGATATAACTTCATAGCTTGGATTAGACAATAGAAGTGTGTGGTGTGTCATGCTCTCTCTTCTTTGACTTCCCAGTAGTGGGGGAACACGTTGAGTGAAGTCTCTCTTAGTCTAGACCCCCGACTGTGTACAGTGAGCAGAATTCTTTGCTGACCTGCAATGGACATGGAGCCACATAGCAAGAGAGAGAGTCCTCATGGCTTTCTGGAGCACCAGCCTGATATTTAACAGCATAAATTAGTCCTCCATTTGGATAACTCCAAAGGCCATCCTAAATTTAACATGTTCATGTGTCCAAAACCAAATTCTTACTTCTCTGCCTCCTCAAACCTGCTCCTCTCCAGTCTTGTCCATCTCAGTATGTGGCATCATCATCCCTGCAATTGTTAAGGCCAAAACCTAAGATTCTTCCTGGATTCTTTCCTATAATCCCCACATCTTTTCATCAGTAAATCAGCTCTATTTCCAAAATATGCTTCCCTCTGTTACCAATAGTATTACCCTAATCCAGGCTGGGACCAATGCAATTGCTTCTTAACTCACTTTGCTTTTCTACCTGTTGTTTTATAACCCAACCTCTGCACAGCAGCCAGAGTGAAATTTTAAAAACATAAAGTGTATTTTGTCATTCTCCTACTTAAAACCAAATCATTAATTCACTAAAAAAATTTTACTGAGCACTTATTAAGTGCAAGGCACTGTTTCTGCACTTTGGGCATATAGCAATAATTAAAGATCCTTACCTCCTGGTAAATAGACAAGCTCTTGAACAACTGCTCTATGTTATAGGAGGATAGAAGAGTGCAGGTGCAGATTGGTGGTGGTTTTAGGAATGGCAAGATGAGGACCCTCTCTTGGAAAGCTATGTTCTTTCAGAGAAATAGAAAGCACCCTCATTAGCTGAAAGTGAGGCAGAGGGAAAGATGTAGGTGGTTTAAGGTGAGAAGAAAAGGTATGGAATGGTTGTCTTGAGGAGAGGGATGATGAGTTGACTAAGGAACTGGGGTAGGGAAACCAGTAGTGTTGACGGTTCCCTTGAGGTTATAAGCATAACTTTAACGTCAAACAAGTCTTCCTGAGTGTTTCTCTCCAGTTACACTCAGCAACCCCAAGGCAAACATGATGTTTTTAAGCAGGGTTGGAATTTGCTAGACAAGTGCAATGGCAGAAAGAAGGGAAGAGGGTTGAAGATGTATAAAAGGAAGTTTTACTAGTGATAGGCCATCGATGTAAGCTGAGAAAGAAGGAGAGTAAGAACTTCAAATAGTGGATAGCAAGAGAGTGGGGTTGGAGGCTCTTTTGTGACCAAAGAAGTGTTGGAATTGGAGTATTAGGGGGAGTAATGGCAGGAATGGTGGTGGTGGGTAATTTCCCATAAAGAACAATCCAGATCATTATTCGTCTCCTGACTTCCTCTCCAAACTCTACCTCCTCCCACACTGCAGCTTAGTCCTTAGCTCAGCCACACCAGACTCTTCCTTCAACCTGCCTGACCCTCTTCCCCCATTGTTTTCTTTTCTTTCTTTTTTTTTTTTTTGCCCTCCCCGTTCTGTCTGCCTGGAAAACTCTTCCCCACTGAAGAGTCCTTTGGCTGGCTCCATCTTATCATTCAAGCCTTCCCTGACCTCCTACCTAAAATAGTGACCCACCCCATCACTGAGGTTACTCTTGACCATATCAGCTACATAGTACTCACCTAAACCTGAAATGGTTCATCTGTTGACTTGTTTATTGTCAGTCTGCCCCTCCATCTGGAAGGCAAGCTGCATGAGGGCAGGGACCTTGTGTGTCTTGTTCTCTGTTGATGTCCAGCACCCAGAACAGTGCCAGAACAGGGCCTCCCCAATGAGGAGTGGAATAAATAGACAAAGGCATGAATTAATAGATTTTTAAAACAAACTTTCCCTTTATCACCTTAAAGATTATTGATCCACAGACTTTTTTTCCCAAGCAAGTCCAGTATTTTTGTTGAAATCACTTGGAAATCCTTTCCAGTAGAAGGAGTAGGTCTCAACTGGGGGCAGTTTTGTCCTCCAGAGACATTTGGCAATGTCTGTTGCCTTTTTGGTTGTTTGATGTACTCTTGGCATTAGTAGGTAGAGATATGGATACCGTGAAACATCTGCAATGCTAAGGACAGCCCTTGACAATAAGAAATTATCTGGCTCCAAATGTTAATAGTATCAAGGTTGAGAACACTGCAGGAGGCTAAGAGTCATCACTCCTTGAGAACTGTGGACCAGACCAAGCCCAGTGTGAAGTGTGAAGGTAACTCCAAGGCACCCTGGAGAAGTGGAGCTCTCCCATGACCTTGGAACTCTTGTATATGACCTGCCTGTGCAGCATCTCTCTCTAGAAAGATACAGTGAAGGAACCATTGTACTGGCAACAGCTAAGATAAATAATCCACAAAATACACCCACTTCTTTCAGGAAAGGACACAACCTGGAGGGCAGACCTACATTTGTAACTGGTTATCTACCCATTATGGCCCTGGAAGCCTTGAAGTGGACAAACATACAATTATGTGGAAGTGCAAGCATACATTGCAGGCCTTGATGGTCACAGCATTGAGGTTTTCTCAACTCTCAAAGCCTTTCCTATTCATCAGGAGAGACCCCATTTACAAAACATTTATTCAAGGCTTAATTACTAATAAATCCCCGCATGAAGCCACTCCATTGAAAGGCTGCACAATAGCTTGGCCTGGTAATCAATGCCCCATTCATGCACTAATCAGTGGAGACAAATGGATGCAAGAGGTGTGGGGAGCAGGCCCATGGACCAGAAGAGAGACTCCCTCTTCCCTTCCCTTTGGGGCTCTTCTCTAATTAGGGCTCTGTTCACATGCTAATCAGTACTGGGATCCCTGAAAGTTAGGGAGGGCACTCTCCTATTGGATCTGTGCTCTTATGTAGGCGGATGCACTAGTTCATGTGGATTTCCTCTACCCTGAAACATCAGCCCTGCTTTTGACCAGCTGTTGTCCTGAGCTCTATTTTTAAATAGGCTGGGGGATTATCCCTGAGCTGCCCTCCACCCACACATCATACATCAGACCCTGGGGCTGGGCACCCTACATGCATTGTTCTATTTAACCCTTATCACAAATGTGGGACATGGTTTTGTCTTATTATCCTGATGATAGAGATGAGGCTCCCTAAGTTCCCCAAATCACAAAGCTAGTAAGCAGAAGGACAGGTCTCCAACTCACCAATGAATTAAGTATTTATTTTATGCATACATATGCCGGGTACAGGAAATACAGTTTAATAGGGAGGGTGAATATGAAAATAGTTAATTATCACACCTCACGTGGGGGCTCTATTCCAAAACCCAGTGTCTTTCTACTCCCCTGCATTGAGTTATCTTTTATGGGTAATCCAGGTGCAGAATAGTGGTGATGTGGACCAGGGTGTAATGATGAGAAACCATCAGATTCTTGTAAGGAACAATTAATTCCTGTATTATTAAAATTACTCCAGGGCGCCTGGGTGGCCCAGTTGCTTAAGCGACTGCCTTCGGCTCAGGTCATGATCCCAGGGTCCTGGGATCGAGTCCCGCATCGGGCTCCCGGCTCAGCGGGGAGCCTGCTTCTCCCTCTGACCCTCTCCTCTCTCATGCTGTTTCTCGCTCGCTCTCTAATAAAATAAATAAATAAAATCTTTAAAAAAAAAAATTACTCCAAACAAAGACAATAGGAAAAAAGAAATTTATAGTCCCATTTCATTTATTAATATAGGTATAAGAAGTCTTACATAAAATATTAGCTAACTGAAACCATAGTGTATTAAAAATAATATATAAGGAACTCTTTGCGGATAAATGAGAAATCTAGCAACCCAAATAGAAAAATAACCAAAGCAATGTGAACATACAATTTGGGGATGAGGAAACCAAACATATCTGAGAAGATGCTTAAATTATTAATAATCAAAGGCAAATTGTAAAATAAGATATTTATATCTAGTAGGCTTGCAAAACTAGAAAGCTGGATAATGCCTAGTGTTGGTGGGGATTTTGGAATGGAAGTTCTTTGGCACTGCTGTGAGGAGGGCAGATGGTGTACATGTGCCAGAGAGCGTAGCTGGTTACTTTCATTTTAAGTAGATGCACACAGAATGACTCAGCAATTCCACCCTTCTCTGTGTAGTCCAAAGAAATTCTGACACAGGTCCCCAAGGGGCATGTATAAGACTCTTCATTGCAGCGTTGGTCATGGTGCTGGAGACCACCTGGGTGTCCATCTGTCATCCAGAGATTGGATAGGTAAATGTAGAGGGTGCACATAGCAGAGCAGGGGATAGCACTTTAGAGACAACAGATTAGCTGTAGCCATAGCAACAAGGATGAACTTTTAAAAATGTAATTAGTGAGAAAGGTAAGAAGCAGAATGAAATCTATAACTCAATAACATTTATGAGAAAGTTCAAGTACGTGCATATAAAACACCGTTTTTGCAAGAACACATATAAACAGAAGCATGTAAATGCACATGGATGGTTTCCATCATGGGAAGGGGACGAGGAGTGGAGGTACAGTGAAGGTTGCAGCAGGAAGTAGATGGCACACCCAAATTAAGATAATTCAGGATAGGTTTGTTCACAAAGGTGTGGGAGGGTATAGGGAAATCATATGAGGTAGTACAGAAACCCAGAGTTAGTGGAACTCGAGCTGTTATTTCAACTCAGCCTGGAGGGACTGGAGGAGGGAGGAGCTACTGAGACTTGGAGGGGAGACACTTGTAAAGGGAGGCTTGCCAGTAGTCTTCAGCAGCTGAAGGACCCAGCTGGCCATGGCAACCCAGTTGGAGAGAAGCAGGGATGCATTACCAGGACCTCATGCTCTTCCCTCCCTGGTGCTCTAGCTGGAGCTTCCCCATTGGCCAGCTCAACAAAAAGCCAAAGGGCACAGGAGGCCATTAGTGCATCCACTCAGGTCTGCCTCTTGGACAGAAGGAAGAATGCCGAAGTGTGCTAGAGGAGTGATTGTGGAGGGACAATGGCAGCCACTTGACTAATGGGTTCTGAGAATAAAGGGAACTTGTTAACAAAACAAACAAATAAATATAAACATGATGGGGCTTGCAAGAAAAAATGAGCAAGTAAAGACAACTCCCTACCCAGGAGGAATCTGGGTGCTGGCTATAAGGGAAATGAGAAAACGTTTTCACACATTCTTTTTTTTTTGATTCACAAATAATTATTTCATTCAGTGTCATATACATAAGAGAAAACAATAAATATGCTAGGCCACATTTTTTTCCCACACATTCTTGATATCGTGCATTGTGTGTATTGTGTATTCAACACAAGTAAATTTAGTTTGTATGTGCATATTTATGATCCTCACTGTAAAGTTGACAAGTTAGCACACAAATTAAACCATCAGTGGTCCCAATAACAGGAAAATTTTCGAAACGTAACCTTTGAATATGCAAGTTTTTATAGACCTTTTGAGAAACAGGTAACTCTACAGAATTTCTGAATAAACTTGTATGGAATCCTTGATGACCTGAGCACCCCCTTGGGACCCTAGTGTCTTAGGACTACAGTTTAAAAACTACTTTCTTGAACAAATGCATAGCAGTCTATGATTATCTAACCCAAATCATCAATCTTTATAATGTGTCCTTTCTTCCAACTCCTGCCTTTGATTAATCCAAATTTCTCCTAATTTCTTTTATTACAGAGTATTAATGTTTAAAATACCATAGTCTATAAGAGTACAATTAAGTGGCCTCTGGAAAATTCCATTCCTTCCTCCACTTGAATGATGAATCCTCCAAGAATGACTTGACCATAGTGTGAGCAGACGGTAGGTCTTTTCCCCCCTGCTTCATACCATAGTTGGATGTTAGCCAGGTCTCTTGTATGCAACACAGAAATTAGCTAGGTGAACCACAGTGAAATCCAGGCTTTGAGATCAGGAGTGACTTTCCATGGCGCCTCAGACAGTGATGAGGAGCCCCAAAGTAAAATGGATGTTTCCTCAGATACTGGAGGGAGGGGTTCAGCACTCAGTAAAATCAATAAATTAAGAAGTCTAGCTTTGTTCAAGGCTAGACTTTGGCAGCAGATCAGTAAATAGTTCACAGAACTAAATACATTGACTGAATGTCCCATGGAGAGGAAAAGACTGTCCTTAGCAGTGGAAGTTGTAGCACACAGACCTCAGGAGGAGGGGCAGAGGCTTTGCAGAGAGGTGTCAGGTAGACCAGAAGCCCAGCATTGGGTTCTTTGTTGGTAAATAGGAACAGGCTTTAGGCACAAGGATGCTGTGGACAGAGCAGCTGGGTGGAAATGCTAGGACTTCTGAGGCCACAAGTACAAGTCTGGGGCGCCAATAAGAATGGAAAGCAGGTTTGGGAGAGACCTGCTTCCTACCAGATTTGAGTGAGCACCACCACCTTTGTTGGTTGTTGGGATAGTTGAGAAATCTGGGCTTAGGAAGGATTTTCCTTGCTCACAATTCTGTCCGGCTCACTTGATTGATCCATGGTTTTCCATGACATTCTTTTGTTTTTTCTCTTAATAAGCCTTAAGGTTTGGGTGTCTTTCCACAGCAAGATGGATATGGTTAGAGAGATAGAAACTCTTAGGGGTTCTGCTGGTATGACGACTGAGGGCCCAACAGCACAGAACCCAGGAAGATCTGGGAATATGATGGCCTGACTGTGGAGGCTGGTAGGTTCCCAAGGTACTGTAGGGTTCTGAGGGTGAACGTCCAAGCCCAGCCCAGCTGGTCCTGCCTTCTGGGGCTCTTCTCACTCACCAAGCATGAGCCACTTAAATTGACAGTTAAATGTGTGGACTATATTTAATTGAGCTCTGGCTGTGAAATATTAATGTGTCAGTGTTGTTCACCTTGTCAAAGAGTTGGGGTCTTAGAAGTCACAGCATACCTTGTGAAAATCATGGAATAGTCACATATTCAGAGTACATCTCCTGTGGGAAAAGAACATGTCGGTATTATACCATTAATCTTAACAGTGCCTGGCATGCTAAATAAATATCTAAATAAATAATGCTAATATTTAGTACATGCTAAATAAATATCTGTGGAAAAAAGGAAAGAAAGAAGGAAGGACAGAAGGTAAGGAAAGGTGATTAACTTAACCAGAAGAAACAGTCTCTGGATGTTATTTTCTGATCATATTTTAGAGATTTTCCTTTATTAGTCTGCTCTTATGTTCAATCATTCTATTGATTTATGGATACTTGCTAGCAAAAGAAGTCAGTGGTAGGGAGGCAAATTTTTTTTTTTAAAGATTTTATTTATTTATTTGACAGAGAGAGATACAGTGAGAGAGGAAACACAAATAGGGGGAGTGGGAGAGGGAGAAGCAGGCTTCCTGAGGGAGAGGGAGCCCGATGCAGGGCTTGATCCCAGGACCCCGGGATCATGACCTGAGCTGAAGGTAGACGCTTAATGACTGAGCCACCCAGGCGCCCCCAGGGAGGCAAATTTTAAGAAAGCATTTTGAAGGAAAAATTTAAAACAGAAAATTTCAAGTTCCTCTGCAAATTAGAAGGTTGACTTTTATCGACCTCAGTTTTAGTCATACTCCGTTTTGGTTTAGGTCAAGACTGAGTGTTCTGTAGGCAAAGACGGAGAACAATTCTCGATGGATAACCTGGCAACCAAGTGAAGGCACTGCGTAAGTTAAGTCTACAAATATTCCTAATATTACACTGTATGTTAACTAACTGGAATTTAAATAAAAATGTAAATATTCTACAAATATTTACTCAGCACCTATGTTGTATAAAGGAGTGTTGGGGCTGGTCATTGAGAGGACCTCACCACTGGTTGACCCATGAGATAGACCCAGGCAACTGGGGGATCCTCAAATCCTCCTTTGTTCTTGGAATGTCTGCCCAGCCCACTGTTCACACCGTGAGAACCATTTTCAATGACGTAGCCTTGAGAGAGTAAGGTTCTTTTGAGACCATCTGGATGGTATGTGTGACTGAATCCCATTAAGGCCTCTCTACAGACTTTTAAGATTCTGGTGGGCAGGTGTGGAGATTTTGTCTTGTGGACTCCCAAGACCAGCCTCATTTGTAAATTCCCTTATTTATTGAACCTGCCACATACCAGTCTGGAGTGGGCTGCCTCATCTCTCTTACCTAGCCTTGAGTGTATGGGGCCAGTTTACAAACCAAGAGGAGTTGTGTTGCTAGGGGTGTGGGGTTAATACTTTCCTTCCAGGGGTTAAGTTTAGCAGTGGAAAGCAGCCTAGGATTTTTCCTGAGTAGCACAGCATCTGTCCGTCTTTCCCTTTTCCTTCATTCCATCCATTTATCCATCTATCCACTTATTTATTTAGGCATTCAACAAAAACTTAGTTACAAGCATCAAGCTAAACCTCTCAGGATACAAATAATAACCTGAACGAAGTAGGTATAACCTTAAGATGATTCCAGAACAGGTGTTGTCAACTCTGGCGGCACATTGGTATCACCTGGAGGAGCTTTGAAAATGCTGATGTCTGGATCTCACCACCAGAGGTACCGATTTAGTTGCTGTGGGGTGAAGCCTGGGCATCAGTCTTTTTGAATGATTTCTGTTTGATTCTAACTTGCAGCCAAAGCCAAGAACCACTGCTTTAGGATGAGGAGTTTGAGTTTGCTAGATGGATTAGGGGAGAGAGGATAGTCCAGGAATGAACATATACAGAGGCACCAAAAACACAATAGAGAAAGTGGCCTTCAAGGAATAACAGAGATTAGACATAGCTGGAAAATAAAGGATTAGCTGATTAGCTGGGGCCCAGGAGAGATGTGCTGGGCTGCTGTAACAGATGAGAACAAGGTGCAGCAGGAGAGAGCATGGGGCACGTAATCCTCCAGGCTGGGAGGATTTGGAAGGACTGCTTAGAGAAAGTTGGAGTGAAGTCCCTACCTTGAAGGACAGCTAGGATTTGACAGGTGGAGAAGGGGTGAAATCTCTCCAGATGGAAAGCACTGAATCAATGGGATCAAATTGTGAAATGTCTGGTAGAGCTGGAGTCTGGAGTTCCCAAGCCGGTAGTAAGGGAGTGACACAGTGAAAGAGAAAAGATTAAGGTCAGATCTGAAGCTGGGGATTTTGGATTTTACCCTTAAGGCAGTGGAGAGCCTTGGAAGGTTAGTCTTTGGAGGAGGGAACGCCAAGATGAAGCCTGAGATAGGAATTCCCGAGGCAGTGGGGGAGGAAGGCTGGCACGTGGGAGAGCTTGAAATGAGGCTAATGGATAATTTCTAGGCAGTAGACTTTGCATGCCTCTAACACGGTTAATGGGCACATTATTTTAGTCTAAATGAGTAAGAGACATTTTCTTACCCTTTAAAACTCAGAAGCTGATTTAAGTGAGGAGTCATTGCAAAGATCAATTTTGAAATTGTTGGTGGTGGAAAGCAGCTTCTGAGGGTGGGGGTGAGGGTGACTCAGGAGAAACAGAATTGGGTTTTTATGAAAAATCCTGAAGATATAAAGCAATTAGCAGAGCACGAGTGGTGTAGCTTCCGTGTTAGCTGTGCCAGGAAGGCAGGGGCTCTGGAACTCGCCTGGGCCTGCCTCTCAGTCCTCGTTGGGACGCCCAAACAGCTACCGGATCCCCACACATATCTCAAAGCAGAAAACAAAAAGCAGACAACTCCCACCCTCTGCTTTACAGACTGGAAAATTTAAAGAAAGAACAGAGAGGAAGGAGGTCAGCCCTACCTCTTGGTCTGTGGGCACTGAGGCCCTGTACCTGTGGATTAGGCCCTGCTCTTTCCTGAGCCCTTCTGAGCAGGACAGGGGCCCTCTGGCAATGTACGCCCACAGTGGTGGGGATGGTGTCTGGAATTTAAGTGCAGGCTGACATTTCACCAGAAGGCATTGGTACAGATATGCTACTTGCTAAAATACTGAAATGCTTCCTTAGGAATTGGAAACTTGCTGCCACCACATAAATGGCTTTGCATTACCTGGCTGTCCCACCCCCTTCCCTGGGATCCGCCTGGACACCCAGACCTCTTTACCATCCAGCAACTAAAGGGTTAGTGTTCCTGGCATAGCAGGGTCTCCAGACTTCTAGTCTAGCAAGTTACCTGCTCAGGTGGCCCACCTTACTGGTTGTGTGATGTCTTGAGTATCACCCTGTGTGTATGAGTCTAGGCATCTCTTCTTCTTTTTTTAAGGATTTATTTATTTGAGAGAGAAAGATAGCACGTGAGTGAGGGGAGGGGCAGAGGGAGAGCAAATCCTTAAGCAGACTCCCCGCTGAGCACGGAGCCCACAATGGAGCTTGATCCTAGGACCCTGAGATCATGACTTGAGCTGAAATCAAGAGTCGGCTGCTTAACCGACTGAGCCACCCAGATGCCCCTAGACCTTTCTTCTGATAGCCTTGTTTTTGCCCCCTTGTCCCCAGTAGATAGGAGCCATCTTTGAAGTCAAGGCCTGACCCCTGTCGAGCCCTCCCTTTGCCTCTTCTTTCCGGAATCTGTGCTCTGTTTCCAATCTCCACCTCCTGTCCCGCAGCTCCCCCTGCTAAATAGGATTTTGCTTTGAATTTAAAGAACCAACTTCTGCAAGTATCACTGCCAGATATACCTACTATTATATTTACCTATTCTGTGTTATCACAAATCTAAAGTGTGGCGTAGGCCTAGTTAGCGCCTTCCTTCTGAGCACCTTTTCTTGCCAGGCCTCCAGAACATCGCACTTTGGTCTCCTGGTTGACCTCCCCATCCAGACCCTGCCTAAAATCACAGCATACCCCGAAAGCCAAGCATCACTGGGTGAAGACAAATGCAGTGTTGCATAGGATGATCTCAGGTACCTGCAGATCTTTACTCAGTGCGGAGGACCAGCCCTTCACTCAAGACTGTCCTTGAAAACCTCAGGGACAGAAGCTCAATGTCAAGCCTTGGGTGGCTGATGGATATATGGTCTAGGACTGGTACTACCACCTACAGGCTGGGTGATATTGGGCAATTTATTGAACAACTTAAAAGCTCAGTTATATGATCTGTAAAATGGGGATAACTGTTTTCTATGAGTTAATGTGTGAAGTACTTGGCAGATAGAGGTGTTCAATATGTGGGAGCTCTTATATTACATTCCTCTTTTCTTCCTGTAGCTTCTGGCCCTGTTCTGACTAAGCCTCTGGACTGATGAACTGCTCTTTGTTTCCCAGCCTCCCCCTCTCCCAAGCCTTCTGAAGGATTTTGGTTCAGAGAGCTCTCTGACTCTTCCTTCTCTTGCTCACCTCACCTGTCAGACTCAATTCTGCCCCTGCCCATCTTGTTGGCTGTGGCAGATAGGCTGAGCACCTCCCCAGGACTCATTCTTCCTTTCCTACTTGTTAACAGGGCCCTGCTTTTGTTCATGTCAGTAATATACCCAGCTAAAGTACTTGCCTTCCCAGATTCCCTGCAGGAGGGTGGTCAAGCGTTTATTTAACAAACACTCCTGTTGCACTTACGATGAACCAGGCATGATTATAAGCACTTTACAATTTACATTACCATAACATTTGTATGAGGTAGGTACTATTATTTGGGTACTATTATTCCTTTTGACTCATGAGAAAACTGAGATACAGAGAGGTTAAGTAAATAGCAGCAAAACACCCCTATTAAATGGTGGATCCTGGATTTGAACCCAGTTAATTTTTAGAGTCAGTGCTCTTAACTGTTAGGGTTGGCTGGCTCCAGCCAATATAAATTGGATTGCAGAGAGAGTTTGTGCTTTTTTGACATAGCTGTCAACTCCTTCCTGCTTCCTCTTTGTTTCTTCTTCTGGCCAGGGATACTGATGGGAGGTGTGAGGTGTCAAGCATGAGGAATGAAAGCTACACTTCACAGATGATGGAGCCTGGGACAGTGATGGCACTTTGGACTGTTGTATCACTGCTGGACAGCCTCCCCTGGGCTCCTGCTCATGCAGGAAAATAACCTTCTATTTGGTTAAGCCACTGTGGTTGGGTTTCCGTAGCTGAATAATGAACCTGAACCCTCAGCCTCCCGCAAGGAGGATGGTATACGGGCTCACTCATAACAGAAGCTTTTTCAGGACACAGCCTGCTTTAGGCTTACATCCAGTGGCCAGGAAGTGGCCCCTCCGTGGCCCAGCTGCAGCTCTGCTTGTCCACACAGTGAGCTGAGAGGCTCGCAGCCTCCTCTCAGCCTTTCCTGAGCTCTCTCCACACCAGCTGCCAGTGAGGGTAATGGTGAGGCTTGATTAGGACTCTCTGACATGCCAGAGAGATTCTGGCTTCACTCCCTCTACCTCCCTGGCTCTGAGTAGAAGAGAAGCCCTGTATGTTATGAGGAGGGCCTGTTTAAGCAAGATGTAGATGACCAGAGAAGATTCAGGAGGATCAGCCTAGCAGAACTCGGCCAGGAAAATAGCATGGCTTCAAACTTTGTCTCCCAATTAGCTAGCGTGATGCCCAGCGGAGTGCCTGCGCACTATGTTTTATTCATTCATTAGTTTCCATTTCAGGTGGTGGAGGGAGAAGGGCATTCTTACATGCGCTTGCTAAACAAAACAATAGTACAACAAACAAAAGTGTAAAACCCCTCCTACTCCTGATTCTACTTCCCTTTCTGTTGCCAAATTTTTGTTTATCTTTTCAGAAATAACCTATGAATATGTGTTTAATCAGGATAGAAGAGGCTGCACCAGCCACAACCCACATAATAGTGGCTCAAAATTAAAAACAAACACGGTTTATTTCCCACTCATGCTACATATCCATTATGGGTTGGTAGAAGGCTCTGATCCCTAAAGTTGCCAGTCACTGTGCCAGGGGGAAAGAGAACTGGAAGGTTTTACATTGGCAATTAAATGCTCTAACCTGCAAATGACATGCATCACTTTTGTTCAAAACTCATTGGCCAGACTGAGTAATGCAGCGCCTCCCAATTACAGTGGAGCCAGGATGTCCAGCCAACTGTGTGCTCAGAACAGGGAGAACCAGGGGTGTCCAGTGAATAGCAAGACTGAGTAACATACACACTGTTTTGCACTTAGTTTTTGATTTGCCTTATATTTTGGAAATACATAAAGTGTTTAGAACAGTTTCTGTCTTGTAAATATCTTTTTATTACCATTTTGACCTATATTATTTAATAAATAGTAGCATATATTGTAATATTTTTATCGATAGAGTCTTCTCATTTAATAGATGTCCCTTGAACATGAGAACATAAGTTAAGCCCTGTTTATTGTGTCTCTGGTGCTGTGGGGAATGAAGAGGAAGGGAAGGTACAGCTTAGGACCTCTCTAACTACAACAGAGGGACAGCACTGCTGAGGAAGTCTAGGTCAGTTCAGGGCAGAAAGATGTGGGTAACGGACTTTCTGGCAAAGTTCCTGCACTCTACTGGGCCTTAGGACCTGACTCCAGCTCTGCACTTGATGGCCTTCTGGGTCCACATAATGAGGAGCGCTACCGGGCTGACTTGTGCTTTTTGCCTGGGAAAGGACAGAAGTTGGCGTGCCACCAAAGCCCTGACTGCCTTTTGGCTCAGGTTCTTCCATCCATGCAGGACAACCACACAGAGCCCTTTAAAAGGCACTTGTGATGATTTAATTAAATCTGACAGATTTTTAAAAAACCACTAACTGGAGATCTCAACCTTATTTCCCATCTATTTTTTTTTTCCTGTTTCTAAAGATTAATAGCAAGCTTAACTCCTTCCTTCACCCCGGAACTGTATTTGTAATGAGTGTCCCAAGGGAACATATTTTCTCTCCCTTTGACTGAAGCTACTTCATCTAATCTGCTGAAAGAAGGGCTGTATATGTAAGCAGCAACCTGTCGTTATCTGGTAGAGAGCCTGGAGTAACTCCCAGCATCAGCACGAACCTCTGGAGCTAAAGGGCATTCAGGTTAGCATTCAAGGGCAGAGACAATGCCACTGCATTCCAAAATGTCCTTGTCATCAGAATATGACTAACTCCGGGGGCATCACAGGGGTTCCTGAATAGTGATGCCTAAAGCTACCAGGATTTGATGGTAGCAATGTCTTTGGGACAAAATTGCCTGGTAATCCAGTGGACTACATGTGGAAAAAAAATGACATAAAAACCAGACTATGTCTATACTGGATTTAGCCTGCTTTCTACTTCCCACCAGGGACTGGATTATTAATAAAAGGCTCATTTGAATCAGGAAGGGAGTGAGCAGGAAATTAATAGCTTAATATAGAATCGAACAACTTAATACAGAACTATTCCCCCCCAATCCATCCCCAGGTTAATTCTGAATGGTCAGCCTCGCACTACCTATGATGTCACCGAGGTCCTGTTTTCTCAGGGGAGCTGAGCACCTTCACATGACTTGTAAGATCCTGGGCTAGAACTAGGGTCTTCTGACTACTTGTCCAGTGTTTTCCCTACTCTTCTCTATGGTCTCTCTGCTCCTACTTCTCCAAGGCTTCCTCCATAGGAGTATTTTTATGCTGCCCGGTAGCTCAGCTGTCTTGCGTTGGGAGGTCTCTCTACCCTATAGGAACCCCTCCCATTCAGGTTCAGTCCTCCATCCCCCATCACCAATCCCCCAAATTTATCAGTCCAGAACCCATTGTCTCAAGACCGTCAATCAGGATTTTAAAGCCCTTTGAGTAGTGATTATCATGGATCAGGGAGAGGGCACTGCGCCCCCTAGTGGGGGGATTAGAATTCCCAGGGAGTGGGGCAGAGTCCCGTAGATTGTAGTCAAAAGTTATAGCTTTGCCCTGTTTTTGGTCGTAATATTCTATTTACTTTGAAATTCCAAATAACTCTAAAAAATGCCATGAGATTTTTGCGTTTGTCAAAAGAGGGCTTGCATCTGGAAATAGTGAAAAATGTGGATGTAACTATCACTGGGATTGCACGGCTCTCATTGGTGTCTGTATTTTGAAGAGGGACTCTTGGAGTTGGGGAGGGGTCAAACCCCTCAAAATAAACCTCCAAAATGGGATTTGGGGCTCCATTAGAGAAATATTTTTGTTAGACTAGTGGCTCTTCTCTCCTTTTCAGCTACACCGCTGGGTGGGAGCCCAGGTCTTTGGATAGAGGTATGCTAACTACAGCTTTCTCACCAACAGCCTGGAAGGCCTTTCCAAGGAGGGCCAGTTCTGCAAATGTGGTATGCCTCTCATCTTTATCTTCACTCTTAATAGGGGTTTTTCAGGCCCACAAGATCTTGATGGTGGTAGAAAGCTGAGAAAACCAGTGAAAATCAAGAAAAACTCAGAAAACATTCTGAAGTAAACATATGTGTGTCAGAATAATTTTGAGAAATATGTGGTTACATCCATACCCATTTCTGGGGAACCCTCTCCCAATTCCTGCCTCTGGACAGAAGACATCTGTTTCCCCAAGGAAGGGGCACTGCAGAAGCTGGAAAACAAAGGGCATCAAATTCCTGGCTTTTAAATGAAACAAACAAATGGGAAAATGCTATCCATGGCTAGGAGAAGAAGATTCAGTAGAATAGCTACCAAAAGTAGTATTTTCCTCACCTGAAAAAGAGTTTAAAATATCTTTGAGTTACAGAAGAAAGATGAGTTGGAGATGAAGTGAGAGAGAAAGTGACAGGGGATACTGTCTGGGAAGGGGCTGTGTTTGTGAGTTAAATTGTATCTCCTAGAAAGATATGCTGGTTGCTAACCCCCCCCCCCCACCCCAGTACCTATGAATGTGACTTTATTTGGAAGTAAGATCTTTACAGATAAAATCAAGTTCGGATGAGATCATAGTGAGTTCAGTGACGGGTGTTCCTATAAGAAGAGGAAATTTGGACACAGAGACAGACAGACACAGAGGAGAAGTTCACATGAAGGCAAAGGCAGATTGGAGTGGTGTATCTATGAGCCAAAGAACACCAACAATTGCTGGCAAATACCAGAAGCTAGAAAAGGCAAGGAAGGATCCTTCTCTAGCACCATCAGAGAGTGTGTCCCTGCTGACACCTTGATTTCAGACATCTAGCCTCCAGAACTAAGTACATTTTTTGTAACCCACCCAGTATATGAAAATTTGTTACATCAGTTACAGGAAACTATTACAGGTGGTATTCTGAAAATGCATGATTCTCAGAGGAATTTAGGGATCCAGGAGTAGAGAGAAGCCCAGGAAACCACCATGGAATAGGAGCAGTAAAGAGAAGGGGACTGTCAAGGTCAGGAAGAGCCCAAAAGTTCTCAGGTGGGCGGAAGAAGGAGTATGAATTTTCCTGTGTCCTTGAGAAGGGAGTTAGCCAAGAAAGCGGGCACTGGCAGGCTCATGGTCATGACGGGATTTGCATCAGCTGATATTGGCTGGGACACCATGGCCAGGGAGCAGAGAGGAATACAGACACATCAGGAGATTCCTACATGGGCAGACACCACCCATGATTTGAGGGTGCTCATTCATGACACCCATGTTTATCATCTAAGTTCAGAAATAGTTGACAGACACAGAAGTCTGGCAGTTATAAATCTAAGTATTATCTTTATAAGTGACAAAGGCAAGGTAGGAGACTGTTGCTGATTAGAATGGGGACAATGTCTTATTAGTACCGCACGCCAGTGTTCATGGATGGATTCATTCACAGAAGGCACAGACCACAGCAGCCCTTCCATGGGAGGGGCAGAGTGAAATAGGAGCTCTCTGTATAGATGGATCTCCAAAAGAGGGAACCGTGGAGAGGGGCAGGCCTAGCTCCTTCTCTTAAATACCTCAGGGAGGAGAGATGAAAGGATCTTGGAGTATTACCCTACAAACGTCTCCTCACCTAGAAATGAGGACTGGGGAACATGAACTCTTTCCTTTTATCCAGGACCAATGCTGTGATGCTTCATGAGGCCCCTGCACTATGATGCCACTCTTGGGAAAAGAAAGAGGACGAGGAAAACTTGCACTGTTGGAGTTTAAACCTAAAGTGCTAAGTTTACCCAGAATTGACTTAAGATTACATTTTCTGCCTTCTAACAGAACAGGGCTTCAAATAGAATGTAAGTTGAGTTTTAGCAAAATAAAGTCATGTTTCTTGCAAACCAGAGTTCTATGAACTGGATTCATACCCACTGCATAAGCAAAGAGAGCAATGCTGGGGATATGGGAAGGATAAATAAACCACAAACCGTGACCTTCTGGGTTTGGTCAACACGGGAGCTACGGTCTTTCTGTGCTTCCCAGAACTCTCGGTGCCCAGGGCTTTCCTTTCCCTGAGTGCCACAATGGAGACCCTGCCTGCTTGGTGGCTGTCCTCCTGGTTCTTAGGCATCCTGGAAGAAGTTTTCTAATTCATGCCAGTAGCAGCCAGAGGAGCAGGAATCCCCAAATGCACCACCTCCACTTTATACATAAAGCCAGAGGGCTGGTGTAGGAATTGGCACTTGCCTAATGCCATAGGGTTGGCCAAGGGCCAGGTTAGGATTTGGACTCAGGTGTCTGCACACTCAGGAGGCCCAGGCTGCCTTGGTAGATTGGCAGCTTCCTGAGAGCAGGATTGTTCTGTAGTTGTCCTTTCAAAACTCTCCATATAAATGTCCTGTCCATGGCAATGCCAGCTAGGTGGAAGCAACCTAGTTGTAAATGTGCCCAGAGGGATCTTTTCCAGAAGAAGGTGACAAGCAGGTTCTTGCATTAGGGCCTCAGCAGGAAGTCCTAGAGGTTTGTATCCATTTGTATTTCTATCTAATTCCATTGGGAACTTTGGTTCTTCCATTCTTTAGACTTTCCTTTTGGTGCTAAGCAGTTCATCCCTGCTCCACATGGACATATAGAGTGTTAGGACATTTCTGCCATGTGTTTTGGGAGTTCCCAAGGGCTGGTGCCATTTTGCACATTCACCTATGCCCACCCTCCTATCCTCCACCTCATGCGTGTGATGTTGTTTCTGACTCAGAAAGGAAAACACTCTTTTTAGGTTCCCACACCAGCTGGAATATATTATGTAAGTGTTAGGCAAGGGTTCACTTCATTTTCATCCAGGAAGGACATAAAAGAGCCTAATAGGGTGTGTTATCTTTCTTGACCCTTGGAGTAAACTCTGAATTTCATATGACATTTATTTATCTTATACCAGGAGCCTGGTTAAACATGTAATTTGTTTATGCTTCTGACACATTTTAACTAGCACTTATGGAGCACCTGTTTTGTGCTAGATATTTACATGGACAAGGAGCTGAAGGGCTTTTGGTTTTACCTCCAGGAAACTGCAGGGGAAGCCCTTTGCTTGAATGCTTATGATATGCATTCTCTCTATACACAGTTACTCACCTTTGCCTTCACAGAACAGAAGGTGAGGGCCATGGCAGCTACCAGAGAGGAAAAATAGCACTTCCAGGGTCTGTATCACTCTGGAATTCTTAGTCAGGAGTTCAAGTAACTACATCTAGTATTGGCCCCGAAAGGGGGAAAAGAAAGATTCATGTCTCAATGTCTAAGGACATCTCTATTTTCCATAGATGGCTTTCACCAAACCAAGCAGAGTGATCAGACTCCAAAAGCAAGATGAAGGAAGCCCTGATTGATGGATTTGACAGTTAACACTGAACCTTTGACAGTTAACTGGAAACATTCCCATTGGCTTTGGTTGATGACATTTACCCAAGGGAATAAGGAGTAACCAACATTTAAAAATTTTCTCTAGATTTTTTTATGCAAAGCATTTTTATTACTACATAGATAAAATCATAATATATGTTCAAAATGCCATGGTCTCTTTTTATTACTTAGCTAGATACATTTGTGAATACTTTCCACATTTACTGGTCCTCATAACTCCTTTTTAGAAGTTGGTTGTTGGATTAGTAGATTGTCCCCAATTTTTCATGAGAATAAATAAAATGATTAAAGATAGCTTTGTGTATAAAAATTCTCCTCTGGATTTGCCTTTTAATTTTGTACCTGTAGGTTTTTGATGTATGGGAGTATTACATTTTAGTTTATCGTATCTGCCAATCTATTATCGTTTCGACTCTTGGTGTCCATCAGTAGTACTCCAACCTAGGTCACAGACAAATGGAAGACATAAAATAAACTACTTCATTTTAATTTACTATTGGTTGCTAAAGCCATCTGTATGTTTTCTGACAGAATTTCCTGTATGGTTCTGGAATATGGTTGTTTCTTATCTTGACTTTCTGATATTTTTGTGAATTATACCCTGTACCATCAGGGGATGAGTTATTGATTTTCACTCAACCTCCTTGTTCATGGGGCACCAATGGAGAGCCCAGCCATTTTTGGAACATCTTTCTGCTTGTTTTCCATCCCTCTTTCCCATCTTCCTCGCCACTTCTCTTGGCACCTTCCTGTTGCCTTTGCTGGATGCCCTTTAGTTCCCTTGATACATTTGCTCTCCAAAGTACTCTTTCTAGGAGGAGTTTTTAAGAGGCACCAAGCCAGGCAGACATTCTTATTCTGACATGTGTTGGGGCATTGTTGCAGGGATCATTCAGGTGTCAGGCCATTTGCTGAGATCCCATTCTCTCGATCCACAAGGAAAACCAGACTTCCCCAGCTAAGATATTCACAACAACATACTTCCTATGGGAAGAATTTCCTTAATTTGTATTTCAGAGGGCTAGGGAATGCCCAATGTGATCATTGTCCTGCTTATGATCCTCTGGACTCCCTTTGGCTGAGGGATAAAATCTAAACCCTTCCTTTTGGCATGAAAAGCTCTCCAGGTTGGGCCCCAGCTACTTTTCTAAGACCCATCTCAAGCATATGATCTACTTCTACATTAAACCTTCCCTTTCCCACCCCTGTAAACAGCCCCTGCTGTTCTCTCTGCCTGAGCTACTCTTCCCCCACACTCCCACCCATAGAAACTTTACTTGCCTATGTGATGACACATCTCATGGTATACTTGGTTATTTAGATCTTTTTCCTTTACTAGATCAAGGTAGAGTTCCTGCCTTCCATGACCTATAGCATCAGTGCTAGCCTGAGGCTAAGCCCCCTGTGGGTGATCAGCAAATGTTTGTTGAGTGAATAAAACTATAATAATAAAAAGAGGGAGGCTCCATTGAGAATAAACACATAATTTATATGGTGGAAAAGAGAATAATATTATAGGAGGTATATATAAGTTTACTGTGAGTTATCAAGCATTTTTGAGCACATTTTGTATGTACTGCTAGAAACCTTGAAATGAGATTAGGAAAGACAAGATGGCAGGCAGCTAGCTGATTCTTTCAAATTCTTTTCCCATTATCAATGCCTAACATGACAGCTTATTTAACCAGGCTCTAGGGAAGGGTCACCACTGGGATTTAAATAATTCCCACATTCAACCTACTATATGCATGGTTATCATACCTTGAGAAATTCAATTTGGTAACCAAGACTCTGCAAGAACCTCTCAAAACAGCCAGAGATATTTGCATACTGCCTACACACACACACACACACACACACACACACACACACACTTTTGTCTTCAAATGACTCTGGGAGGTTGAAAGGGTGTGTTTTGTTATCATTTTCATCTCCATTTTATGAATGAGAAAGCATACTTGGTAATGTTAAGCAACTTGCTGAAAGACATACAGCTAAGAGGGGTAAAGTCAAGATACAAACTTGAATCTCTCTGACTCAGATCTACCTACTACCTAACTGTGATTAAGAGATTGTAATGAGCATCTGGGTGTTATATACAACTGATGAATCACTGAACTCTACCCCTGAAACTAATAATATACTAAATGTTAATTGAATTAAAATAAAATAATAAAATGAAAGAGATGGTAAGGAGAAATAAGAATCTTCATCCAAATGAGTGGCTTCATATTTATTTTAAAATGTGCCAGATTCTTTGGTGTACTGACATTTATAACCACATCTGGGTCTACTTCAGTACTTTTTCTTACTCTTGTAGTGGGCAAAGGATTTTCATTTCATACCCCATTGACAGTCGGCTGCAGTGATTTGATTCCACCAAAGCAATGCAAGTCATTAACAAGACCAAAGATTATTTTAAGATGCAGGAAGAAAATTATTTAGTTCCATATTTTATATCTTTTGGTTCATGAACAAAAGTTAAATTCTGAGTAAAAAAGAAACAAAGGGCATGTAATAGGTTGAGAAGTATCCCCTCAAAAGATGTGTACAAATCTTAACTCCTAGTACCTATAAATGTGATCTTACTTGGATATCTGATCTTTATGGATACAATTAAAGATCTTAGGATGAGGTCATTCTGGATTTAGGGTGTGCCCTAAATCCAATGACTGGTGACATTATAAGAGAAAAGAAAAGGGAGATTTGAGACACAGAGAGATACAGGGGGAATTAATGCTGCTACAAAACAAGCTGCAGGGCTGGAGCTACCAGAGCTGGAAGAGTCAATAAATGACCCTCCCCTAGAGCCTTCAGAAAAAGAGCATGACTCTGCCAACATCTTGATTTCAGACTTCTGCCCTTCAGAACTATGAGAGAACACATTTCTTTTGTTTTAAGCCACCAAGTTAGTGGTGATTCACTGTGGCAGCCCTAGAAAACTAGTAGAGATTTTTCTACCAGGAAATGGGGTATTGTTATAACAAATATCTACAAATATGGAAGTGGCTTTAGAATTGGACAGTGGGCAGAGAGGCTGGTAGAATTTGGGAAGCATGATAGAAAAGACCTAGATTGCATGTTCCATTGGGTTTGCATCTGAGAGCTGATTAAGCACCTTAAGAAAGTTCCCAACCTGGTGAATCCACCCTGCTCGTGGAAGGCCAGCTTGTGGCCCCATGTCATGTGTTCAGTTCCCTTCTCATCATGAGAACCTCACAAAGCACCGGTTGAGCTCCTACTCCCCTGGTTCCTGCCAAGAGGCCAAATGCAGAGATGCCCTATTGTGGTGGCACCTACAGAAGTTGACACTCTGGGCCAGATGCAGAATGGAAATCAGGGTGGCTGGGTGGGGGCTCTACTTCTCATGTGAAGAATGTCTGAAAAGACTTGGCTTACCCAGCATGTGCAGAGATAGGCATCCCCTCTGAATGGAAGGCAGCTGGAGAGGACCAGAGTGCTGGCTTTGGAGCCAGACACAGAGTGAATCCTGATTATACTTCTTAGGGACTCTATGCCTGTGGTGAAGTCATTGTACCTCCCTGAACGTCCTTGTTACCATCTGCATGGGGATGATTACACCTACCTTACACAGCTATTGTGAGGATTAAATGAGACATAAGAGGTAATAATAAGGTAACAAGCCTAATCCAGTGGCTGCCACTTAGTGGGCCCTCAGTGAATGCTTAGTCCCCTTTCTACTCTTTGAATGGTGGCTATTTTAAACTTAATTCCAGTTGATAGGTATTAATTGAGTTCCTACTCTGTGCTGTGCATGTATCATTACTGAGAACACAAAGATGAATCCAGTGAAAAGGTCCTTGTCCTCAGAATGTCACAATGCAGGAGAGGAAATAGGCATGTAAACATAATTGTCCTGGCCAGGGAAAGGCAACACTAGTTGTTTTACACGACAAAGTTTACAGTACACAGTATTGCAGTATAAAGAGTTGCCCAGAGAGGTACAATTTTCTTCCCCTCCCTGGGGGTGAATAATCAGGGGGTGACATTTGAGAAAGAAAAGTTTTCCAGGTTTTCTCAGTCTGTTCAGGCAGCTATAACAAAATACCATAGACTGGTGGCTTAAACAAAGAAAATATTTATTTCTCACAGTTTTGGAGATGGGAAGATCCAAGTTCAAGGTGCTGACAGTTTCTGTACGTGGTGAGAGCCCTCTTCCTAGTTTGTACATGGCCACCTTCTTGTTGTGTTCTTATATGGGATGAAAGAGAAAGAGAGAGAGAGAGAGAGAGGGAGATGATAGAGAGTGGGAGAGAGCTAGAGAGATCAGGAGCACTTGGGTGCCTCTTCTTATAAGGGCAATAATCCCATTATGAGAATCCAATTCTCATGACCTCATCCAACCATAATTACCTCTGAAAGTTTGCACCTTCAAATACCATTACATTGGGAAGTAGGGCTTCGACATAGGAATTCAAACAATAAGTCCGTAACACAGATGGACAAAAAGAAGAGGACATTCAGTCACAGACCTGAAATCTTGAGTTGGTATATTGAGGGATCTGTAAATAGCCCTGGATGACTGAAGGGTACATTTTTGTAGAACAGGGGAGATGATGCTGTAGAGATAATAGACCCAAAATAAAAAGACAGCACAGCATTCCCAGGTGTTCTGAAGTTCCATAGAAAGTTCCTGGGGAGTCAATGAAGACTGGTAAGCAAACATGCTATGATCAGATATGCTTTGAAGACACCACTCTAGCTGGGGAGAGGAGGATGGATTAGAGGGGGAGTAGGGTGGAAGAGGGGAGACAGTAAATCCTCTGTGGCCATGGCTCAGGGAGGAGCTAGTAATGGCCTAGACCAAAGTAGATGGTCCCTCCCATATACCCCCAATGCCATATTTTCTCCAATCCACCTTCAAAGGACCTGAAGACCTTCCAGTTAGAGTCACTGGAGAATTAGGTTGTAATCGCTTAAGAGGAAGACAACCTTGGTTTCAAATTGTTTCCTTGATTAATCCAATACTACTGCTCAAAGACACTTGGTACAAATCACTTAACTTCTCCAAGGTTTGGCTCTGCCATCTAGAAAATGGGGTGATACCTATTATTCAGAGATTAACTGGGATAACATATGAAATGTGCCCTGCAAAGAGCAGTGGCACCAATAAATGCTCTATACAAGTAACTATGAATACCAGAAAGGTTGAAGGAAGGAGACAAATGCCCCCACATCATAGCCAGATCCTCTCATTCTCTAACCAGGTTGACAACCAGGATACGAATTGGCTCCAGCTTTGATGTGAAAGAATTTTTTGATGGAAAAAAAATCTGTTCTGGTTGACAAATGCAAGGCCTTTGGGAATTGCGGTCCATTTCTGTTCATCTGCTAGGGCCACGTATAAGCCTTTACAGTCCCTCATTAGAGCTTGTAATGGTAGATGCTCTCTGAAGCCATTGCTAACAGCATTGGTGAGAAAGATCTTTTTTGTTTATTAGAAGCTTTACTTGAGTTAAAGATAGAAAACAATATATTTTTATTTGCAATTGATGATGCAAGTTGTTAAGGCAATCTAAAATAGTTTATAGTAACTCCTTTCATATATGTGCTTCATCATATTATCCTTTTAGACATATAAGTAAGGAATAAAGCTAATCATTTATGAAGTTTCACAATAATCAGAAAGTTGTCTCCAAAAGAATTTCCTTAAGTGTGTTACCAGGTATAAAGTTCATAATTGCCAAAATATATTAAAAGCATGAACCTAAGTCATCAAATAACAATAAGAGCACATTTGTAAAAAAAAATGCTATAGAAGGTGATGCACCAGAACCCTGCACTTCTACATACTTTCCAAAAGGCCTCCTAAAGGCTCCAGAGGCTTGGTATGGATTGGACAGTGGGTCGCTGTGTGAGCCCTCTGAGTGAATTAGGTGTGACACCCAGAGCTGTGTGTGTGTCAGTTTAATCACTGTTTTTATTATAACAATTCTAATGGAAAATTTAAAGACTAAAATACATCACCTTTAATCCCACAGCTCTATGAAATTGATTTTATTTAATAAGTTCCTTTTTTACCTTTTCCATTTGCACATATGTATACACACATATATGCATTTCTATACACGTACATTTTTACTTTTAGTTGACCTACAAAATACGTATATTTTAGTTTCAAAGATTATCATTAGAAAGCAGACCTCTATCTACATTGCATACGCTTCGTGATTGTCATTTCATATGTACGCGCCACTCCTTCAAGATGGTGTAACACAAATTGCTTAACTGTTTTTCTCACTATGAGGACTTTAGGTCATTTTCAGTTTTCTTTTGGTCCTAAGAAAAACTGTAGTAAATATATATCCATATATAGCCTTTTAAGGAACTATTGTTGCCTTAGGGTAAATTCTCAGGAGTGAGGCTTTTGGGAAGCAGTAAATGTGTAAAAATGCTGGCTCTGGAGTCAGGTAGATGTAAATTCAAATCTTGGTTCTACTGTTACTAGGAGTGTCACCCTAGCTGAACTATTTAACCTCTGTCCCTTCATTTGGGGTGCCTATCTGCTACTTAACAAGTGCAAAATATCAGTGGGACACAACGATAAGACACACCTGAGGGCTGGCGCTGGCTGGGGTTTAGCCGATCCACACTGGGCTCAGGTCAGTGATTTTGTTTCTTACTGCAGGTCTGTGGGCTAGCCGAGGTGGGTCTTTTCCACCTGTCTCTCATCTGCTTCCTGGTTATAGGCATGTTCTTCTCATGTTGATGGCACATACACACACACACACACACACACACTTGAACCAAATGCACAGGCATGTTTAGTTTTTGGTCACATCACATCTGCTAATATTCCCTTGGCCAAAGAAAGTCATAAGGCCAAACAAATTGAAGGAAGGGACAAGGAAATATATTCTGCCTCTTCAGTATGAAGAACTTCAGGGGTGCCTGGGTGTCTCAGTCATTAAGCATCTGCCTTTGGCTCCGGTCATGATCCCAGGGTCCTGGAATCGAGCCCCACATCGGTCTCCCTGCTCTGAGGGAAGCCTGCTTCTCCCTCTCCCACTCCCCCTGCTTGTGTTCCCTCTCTCACTGTGTCTCTCTCTGTCAAATAAATAAATAAAATCTTTAAAAAAAAGAACTTCAAAGTCACAAGTCAAAGGGAATGGATACGGAGAGGAGTAAAGAATTAAGGAACATTAATGTGATCTACTAGAATACGTGATAATACCTACCTCAATTGTTTTAAGGACAAAATGGTATAAAAATTTCAGTGCTCAGCTGTGAATTGTGTAAGACTGTTGAATCACAGACCTATACCTCTGAAACAAATAATACGTTATATGTTAAAAAAAAAAAAAAAGAAGATAGCAGGAAGGGAAAAAGGAAGGGGGGGAATCAGAGGGGGAGATGAACCATGAGAGACTATGGACTCTGAGAAACAAACTGAGAGTTCTAGAGGTGAGGAGGTTGGGGGAATGGGTTAGCCTGGTGATGGGTATTAAAGAGAGCATGTACTGAATGGAGCACTGGGTGTTATACGCAAACAATGATCATGGAACACTACATCAAAAACTAATGATGTAATGTATGGTGATTAACATAACATAATAAAATAAAATTTAAAAAAATTTCAGTGCTCAATAAATGATACCTTCAAGAGAGGAGGGTTCATTTCTGTTATTTCTCCATCTTATTATTTTTTTTTAAAGATTTTATTTATTTATTTGAGAGAGAGAGAATGAGAGAGAACACATGAGAGGGGGGAGGGTCAGAGGGAGAAGCAGACTCCCTGCCGAGCAGGGAGCCCGATGTGGGACTCGATCCAGGGACTCCAGGATCATGACCTGAGCTGAAGGCAGTCGCTTAACCAACTGAGCCACCCAGGCGCCCTCTCCATCTTATTATTAAGCTTCCAAAATTTCTTTGCATATAATAAGTATCAATAAATTTCATTGTTATTGCATGAAATTGACTATTATTATTTGTCCTAATGATAAAGAACCCTAACTGTACCCCTAATCTCTACCATAGGTGGTCACCAGCCCAATCTTTCTGTGTTCCTCTAGCACTTTGGCCAAATCTCACTGGCATTCATCACCTTCTATCCTATTTTATCATTTCTGCATTAACCTTTTCTGCTAGATAATGAACTGCAGGAGAGCAGGGGCTTCAACTTAATAATCTCGATAGCCCCAATGCCTAGCACAATACCATACTCATAAGTGGCAGAATGAAGAAATAAATTAGCACTCTCAATAGTTTCTGTCTTCCTTTTCTTTCCTTATCTTGTCACGTTTTCCTCTACCTTCTCGAACATATAAAACATACTTATAAAAGCTGTTCTAATGTCCTTGTCTCCTATTTCTATCATCTCTGTAATTTCTGGGCCTCTTTCTAATGATGGATTTTTCTTGTGGTTACAGATATATTTTCTTGCTCTTTGCTTTCTGGGAATTTTTGATTAGATGATGGATATTGTGTATCTTTATGCTGCCGTTTGCTGATTTTGTTGCTTTATTTTATGCAGTATTGGATTTTGTTTTGGCATGCAGTTGAATTACTTGGACTCAAAATTACTTGATCCTTTTGAGGTCTGCTTTTAAGTTTTTTTAGGGCTGGTCAAATCATCCTTTAGTCTAGGACTAATTTGACCCCACTACTAAGTTAATAAGCTTTTGAGCATTTTACCCATTATTACATGTATTAAGAGGTTTTTCCATCCTGGCTGGTGGAAACAAACACTATGCCCAGCCCTGTGTGAGTCTTAGAAATTTTTCTATGTACTCTTTTCTGGTAGTCCTTTCCCTAGACTTCAGTAGTTTTCCCCTCAAGCATGTGGGTAGATCAGTGCTCAACCAAAGACTCAAGACCCTCTTTGTTTCGTCCCACAAATTCTAGTTGCCCTGACCTCACTGAATACTCCACTGTCCCCTCAACTCAAGGAAACCATTTGGTTCTATTTGGGTTCCAACTCCCATTCTGAAGCCTGGAAAATGCCTCCAGGCAGTAAGCCAGAGCAACTGTAGGGCTCTCCTTACTTGTTTCTTTCTATTGGTGATTAGTCTTTAATTACCTATTGTCCAATGTCTGATAAATGTTCTTTTAAATATATCTGTGCAGTTTCCTAGTTGTGTAAGGCAGGAGTGTAAATCCACTCCTGGTTATTCCATATTGGCTGGAAGTTCAGACCATTGCTCTGTGCATGGGTGTTTCTACCTTATAAGAGAAGTGGCTTCCCACTGCTTTCAGGTCTTCGGCATCACCAGTTTTGTATCTCTCTGACACTCTAGGCCAGGGTTTCTCAAATTTGACACTGTTGACATTTGGGGCTGGGAAATTCTTTATTGTGGAGGGTTGTCCTGGGTACTGTGTTTCATAGCATTCATAGCCTGTCTGTATTAGATGTCAATAGCACATTCTATACCCCAAATATGATAATCAGAATGTCTCCAGACATTGCCAAATGTCTCCTAGGGGCCCAGGAGATATTCGAACAAAGCCCCCACTCACACCCTCTATGCAGTAGAGAATTTTCTATTTCCTGGATCATGAAAAGATGTGCTCTTCCAGCCAAGGGTTTACTTCATGGGGTAGAGATTTTGTTGGATAACATATTCAGTGATTTTTCTATGATTTTAAATACCTTTTGTTCTGATGACTTTGGCAGAGAACATAGAAGATGCTGAATCTGAAGAGTGAAGTTATTATCTACCCATCAGTTTAAACTGAAGAGAAGATGATTGAAAGCGTTCATTTTCTCGGTAGGAATGTTTTCTCATGGGAGTTTCATAGTGGAAGCATCAATAAGTATCAAGGAAATGGCATTCCCAGTGCTTTTTGTATGTTTGGAACAACAAAAACAACCAATTATTGAGTACTGACCCCTGTAATTTGCATCTGGAAAATATGCCATTAATGCTAAGAAAAACAGATTTATCTCAGTATTTTGGAGGCCAGTCCTCTTTTAGGATCATTTGATATAACCATTGTTGTAAACATGAGGACAAATAGGAAGATTGCAACCAGTTAATAAAATTTGAGGAAAGTCAAAATGCTATTGACTATTAAATAGAAATGGATGTCTTTCTTTTAATGACCTGCCTCAAGCCTCTTCTATGTCTTTAATCTGTTGAATAGTTAACCTTTTTTTTGCATTTGAAAAATTGCACAATTAATCTGTTTTCATTGAAGAGAAATTAGGAAGTTCAAATGAACAAAAAGGAAAATATCCCAAAAAAACCACTAGCGATAACTGTCTTAACACTGTGATGTACATCCTTACAGAGAGCCTTTTATCTGTCTCCATCTCTAGACCTGTGTCTGTATCCATTATCTTTTCTTAAAACAAATTGAGATACTGTCTATATATAAGGTCTTGTAACCTGTTTTTTTTTTACACATGACACTATATCATAAACATCTTTCAACATTAATAAATATAGAACCATATAATTTTTTTAAGGGGGGGCATACCATTCCATTGAATGAATGCAACATATGTCAACCAATTTCCTATTACTAGACCCTTATGCATGTTACAAATTTTATCTCTATAAGCCAGACAGTGATGGACATTTATTTGTATACATTCCCATATGCTTTCCAAACTATTTCCTTTAGATACTGAAGTCTGACTCTCTGTTCTTAGAGTAAGGTCTGTTTATAAGGTATACTTCTTTTAAAATAGGTTCTGAGTTAGTGTCACGAAGAGACTTCTGACCTAGTGAGGGTCAGAAAGGAAGTTTGTAAAAGTGGGCCAAGGGCCAGGTAATTGAGGGGAACTCCCTTGGCTCAGCATGTCAACAATAATGTATATTTTCTTTAATAATCCTTTATTCCAAATGGAGACTTCAAGTTTGCTCTTGGTTTGCCAGTGATACAAGTAAAACAATAAAAAAAAAATAGGAAACAGAAAAGCAGATGACTGTCACCTGTTGTACTGGTCTTCAATTGCTACATAACAAATTGCCACAAACTTAGCTAAAAGAACACAAACTTATTGTCTCATAGTTTTGGTGGGTCAAGAATCTGGGCACAGTTTGGCTGGATTCTCTGGCTCCGTGTTTCATGAGGCCACTATCAAGGTGTTGGCTGTGCTTTGGTTCTCATTTGGAGTTTGGGGTCTTCTTTCAAGCTTATTCAGGTTGTTGGCTGAACTCAGTTCCTTGCAGTTATAGTATTAAACTCCCTATTTTCTTGCTAGATGTTAGTTGGGGACTTCTCTCAGCTCCTAGAAGCCACTTATAGTTCTTTGCCACATGGTCCCCTCAGACAGTTCATAGCATGGATATCTGCTTTCTTCCAGGCTAGCAGGAGCAATCTGACTTCCTTAATCTCCAACCTTCACATCCCTTTTAAAAGCTTACCTGCTAAGATCAGGCCAGGTCCATCCAGAATAATCTTCCTTTTGATTAATTCAACTGAATAGGGGTCTTAATTATATCTGAAAAAAAAATCCCTCTTGCCACATAATAGAACATAACCTAGGAGTTATATCCCATTCTATTTACAGGTCCTGTCTCATGGGTAGGGGATTATGCAGGGTGAGCACTCCAGGGGGTGGGAATCTTGGGGGTCATCTTAGAATTCTGTCTACCACATCCATACTACTAATCTCCTAAGAAAATTCTTGATATTTTGTTCTGTTTTAGGTTACTGTCACTCTTATGTTTAGGTAATTCTTAAAAAAAATAATTGTAATTATAGTGTTCAGTCACCATCAGATCTTTTATTCTCTTCATAATGTGCCAATGTGTCACTGCAAAATTTTTTTTAAAGATTTATTTATTTATTTGAGAGAGAGAGAGAATGAGTATGGGAGGGGCAGAGAGAAAGAATCTCAAGTATACCCCTTGCTAAGCATGGAGCCTGATGTGGTGCTCAATCCCACAACGCATAAGATCATGACCTGAGCTGAAACCAAGAGTTGGATGCTTAACAAACTGCACCACTCAAGTGCCCCATGTCACTGCAAAATTTTCATGGGCATCATTTGAAAATTTGGGTTGATATTTGTTAGACTGAATGTTAGTGTCCCCCTAAAATTCATATGTTGAAGTCCTAACCCCTAATATGATGGTATTTGGAGATGGGACCTTTGGGAGGTAATTAGTTTGAGATAAGGTCATGAAGGTGGAGCCCCCACCCATGATGGGATTAGTGCCCTTATGAGAAGAAGAAGAGAGACCGGAGCTCGCTCACTCTAACATGTGAAGCCACAGTGGCAGGTGGCCATCTGCAAATGAGGAAGAGGATCCTCACCAGGAATGGAATCTGCCAGCACCTTGATCTTGGAATTCCAGCCTGTGGAACTGTGAGAATAAATACCTGTTGTTTAAGCCACTCAGTCTATGATATTTTGCTAAGCAGCCCAAGCTGACTAAAGACAATATCATAAATGGTATTTTTCTCCCATTATATTTTCTAATTTATTTATTGTCATTGCTTGGATTTCAAGAGTTTTTCACTTGATTCCTTTGTCATCCAGTCTTCATCACGGATGTCAGGGAACATATGGGGAGTGGATTTCTATTATTTTTTCTACTATTTTTATAAAGGAGAGCTTAAGCTCTAGAACAGATGAAGAATGGCTTCTCTAACAGACTTTCTTTCACCAATGAAATATTTATGATGACGTGTTGCCTAGCAATGGTCACCACTCTCTCTGCGTGTGAGAGAGGTACACTCAAAGGGGTGTTTCCTCAGGAGACACAACAAAGAGAAAGACCAGCCTAAGGAACACAGCCTCTGTTCCTTTGATGAAATCTATACTAGTTTCAGGCAAAAAAAAAAATGTTTATTGGGGAAATGACCATGTTGGCTGGAATAATTTAACATTTGGGTTTGAATAGAGACAAAAGCTGGCAGATGTCAGGGAGTACTTATCTGTCATGTAGCAAAATGTTTTATTTTTTGTCACTGCCCACTGACATGTCTTCTGACAGCATTGTTCTTGTCTCTGTCACCTTGCTTGGTTCTGGCTGTCAAACTGCTTGGCTCATTAAGGTAAGCCAGGCCTCCTGCGTTGAGGTCCTTGAATTCAGGACCAATTCTTTTCAGGGATGTTGACTTCCAAGGGTTAGAATGTTTCACAAAGAAGGGGCCTAGGATGGATTCTCATTTAAAATGTATTGTGTTAGAATATAATTCTTTTAAGGGAAGGGGTGTTCTAAGACTATAGGCTTCCTCAGAAGTTGTGTTTCTCTTCCCAGGTGTCACCATCAAGCCACAGAATGCCAGAACTGGAAGGAATTGTTGAAATAACTGTCAGAGATTTTCTTCTTCCTTCCTTCCTTCCTTCCTTCCTTCCTTCCTTCCTTCCTTCCTT